>NC_056529.1:22144038-22298156 GCF_019175285.1 Sceloporus undulatus
CCTTCCCTGTATCTTATTCTAAAGGCTACATAAGACTTGGTGTGTGTGTGTGTGTGTGTGTGTGTGTGTGTGTGTGTGTGTGTGTGTGTGTAGAGAGAGAGCCTTTGATAGAGTGCTGTACTGCTTGTGTGGTGCAGTGGTTTCAGTGTTGGACTACGACTCTGGAGATCAGGGTTCAAATCCTTGCTTCAGCATAAAAACCCACTGTGTGACTTTGGGTAAGTCATAAGCTCTCAGTCTCAGAGGGAGGCATTGACAACCCCCCTCTGAAGGAACTTGCCATGAAAACCCTGTGATAGGTTTGCCATAAATCAAAAATGACTTGGAAGGGCACAACAAACTGCTCTAACTTGTATTGTTTTCTGGTTTTTAAATTATTGTTTTTATATTTTTCAAATTCGTTTCTGATGTTCTTGGTAGTTGAAACCAAATTTAATTGGAAGCAACTGCCTGCTTGCTGTATAACATTTGCAGTTTACGAAACAGGGGAGAGAAGTATCTGTTCAGGTACCTGGAAGTTGTGGTTTCAGGACCATGGCCAGATTCCCCAGAGCGACACATCAAAGTCCCCAAACCAGCACACGGAGAAGAAGGGGCGGCCTCCTCCTCTGCACAGACCATGCAAAGCAGAGCGTTTTGGGTTTGCCTTTTTCTTTGGACCAGCTGGCACATTTGGGGAGAGGGAGGATATCTTTGAAGGATGCCTCTTGCTAAATGACCCTCAGTTACTCCAGCTGCCAAGTGTTTGTTGTTGTTGTTGTTGTGGTGGTGGTGGTGGTGGTTGTGTGGCTTCAAAACATTTCCTCCTTTGCCATTGTGGCTTCCTTGATGGCATCAGTCCAGCTGTGTTGCAGATGGTATTATGGTCTTCCTCTTTTCCTGCCACCTTCCCCTGATGTCTTCTCCACTGACGTCTCAAGCATTTGGGATACATTTCTGAAAGTACAAAACAGAACAGGAATGACATGCTCAAACCTCTTTTTCTGCTTTCCAGTTGCCTATAAGATGTAGACATACATATCATATCATGATTTGCTTTTTTCTGATCACCTCCGCTTTCTCTTCCTTTAGTTCTGGGAGGTGATCAGCGATGAGCATGGTATAGATCCCAGCGGGAACTACGTGGGTGACTCCGACTTGCAGCTGGAAAGGATCAGCGTTTATTACAACGAAGCCTCCTGTAAGTTGTTCTGGGTGCCTTTTCAAAGGCTGGGATACCCCCATTGTAGACAGAAGTTCCTGCTGGGCAGCTGTAATAGCTATTTGTGGCCCCCCAAAATGAGGGCTCTGCAATTAAGAATTGTGCCCCCCTCCATGAAATTTTCCTTCATTCCTTATATTTCTAGAACTCAAAACTTCTGCTGAGCATTTAGAAATAGAGTTTAGTCATCCCAAGAAAAGCGGCAGGCAAAGCGACCTCTATACATTTCTCTATGGTTGCTGCCAAGCTGCAAAATTAATGCAGTTTGACAGTGCTTTGTCATGGCTCCATCCTATGGAGTCCTGGGATTTGTAGGTGGTATTCCAACATTTAAGTGTTTCGTTTATCCCACTTTTTTTTCTAACATAGGACCCAAGATGGTTCACATCGTAAGTTAAAACAATTGTTTACAGCAGGGGGAAAAACAACAACTAATTATAAACATATTAAAAACAAGTTAAATGAACTATCATATGAAAAATTAGTGCTTTGAAACAATGTACAGTCGACCTTCCGCATCCATGGATTCTGCATTTATGGATTCAACCATCCATGGCTTGAAAATATGTTTTTGAAAAATGCCAAAAGCAAACCATGATTTTGCCATTTTATATAAGGGACGCCATTTTTCTATCTCATTGGATATAGAGTAAAATAGTTTTTAAAAATGACAATAACCGTAGAAGTGCAGCTGGTCTGTGCATCCATGATTGGTGATTTTCCAGGAAAGAAAGAATGGGCACAAAGGGGACGCCTGTCCTTGGCACATTAGGGAGGAAAATGCCTGTCCCCCAAAAAGCTCAGTTGACTTGAGAAGCTGAGCCCTTGAGTTTATTAGGAGTAAATCTTTCTTTGTCCCTCCAGCTCACAAATATGTCCCTCGCGCAATCTTGGTGGACCTGGAGCCTGGCACCATGGACAGCGTCCGTTCCGGCGCTTTCGGACACCTCTTCAGACCGGACAACTTCATTTTTGGTATGGTCCCTCTGGCTCTTGCTACCTCAGACTCTTTCCCTTTCTTTGCTTCTGATGGGACCCTCCAAAAAGGCACCCAGTTCTGCCCAAGGCAAATGGCAAATGGCAGTCTTCACAATTCACAGAATTTCAGCTAGAGGGTTTTGGATCTTAGAGCAAATGGCAAGGAAATGACCAAAACATGTGGGTGGGTGGAAGACATTTAAGAAGAGAGAATGCTTTAAAGGGCAAAGAATCTTCCATTCTTGGCTAATGCATGGTCCTATTATTATTATATCATCCTCATCCTCATCCCACCTTTTTCTGAGCAAGGGGTCCAAGGTGGTTTTTTGGTGTGTTTTATGGTGACCCTATTACAGATATTTTTTTTGCCAGATTTATTCAGAGGATTACCACTGCTTTCCTTTCAGGCTGAGAGAATATGACTTACCCAAAGTCACCCAGGAATTTCCCATTGCCTAGCAAGGACCTGAACCCAGGTCTCCCAGAGTCCTAGTCCAACACGCAAACCATCTCTTTGTATCATTTCTTCATCCATGTCCAAACCTCCTTTGGTGAAATGGCTCTGTAATATTGTCTCCAGTCACTTAGGTGCATGAGTGGTCCCATCATCACCTTCTCCACTGCCTCCTTTTCTGGGGTGGGCAGCAAGGCAGGTCAATGACAGCAGGGTCTCGCTGGTTGCTGAGCCAAAGCATGTCCGTCTGTCTTTTCCTTTGCAGGGCAAAGCGGAGCTGGGAACAACTGGGCCAAGGGGCATTATACCGAAGGTGCCGAACTGGTGGATTCCGTCCTGGATGTAGTGAGGAAAGAATGTGAGAATTGCGACTGCTTGCAGGGCTTCCAGCTGACCCACTCCCTGGGCGGAGGTACAGGCTCCGGTATGGGGACCCTCCTTATTAGCAAAGTCCGTGAAGAATATCCAGACCGGATCATGAACACTTTCAGTGTGGTGCCCTCCCCCAAAGTGTCTGACACGGTGGTGGAGCCCTACAACGCCACCCTCTCCATCCACCAGCTGGTGGAGAACACAGACGAGACCTACTGCATCGACAACGAAGCCCTCTACGACATCTGCTTCCGGACCCTCAAGCTGGCCACCCCTACCTACGGAGACCTCAACCACCTCGTCTCAGCCACCATGAGCGGTGTCACTACTTCCCTGAGGTTCCCCGGACAGCTCAATGCCGACCTGCGCAAGCTGGCTGTCAACATGGTGCCCTTCCCTCGCCTCCACTTCTTCATGCCTGGTTTTGCTCCATTGACGGCTCGTGGGAGCCAGCAGTATCGAGCCCTCACAGTGCCCGAGCTCACCCAGCAGATGTTTGACGCCAAGAACATGATGGCGGCCTGCGACCCCCGCCACGGCCGCTACCTCACCGTGGCCACTGTCTTCAGGGGCCGCATGTCCATGAAGGAGGTGGACGAGCAGATGCTGGCCATCCAGAGCAAGAACAGCAGCTACTTTGTGGAGTGGATCCCCAACAACGTCAAGGTGGCCGTCTGCGACATCCCGCCCCGGGGGCTAAAGATGTCCTCCACCTTCATTGGCAACAGCACGGCCATCCAGGAGCTCTTCAAACGCATCTCTGAGCAGTTCACAGCAATGTTCCGCCGCAAGGCCTTCCTCCACTGGTATACCGGCGAAGGCATGGATGAGATGGAGTTCACTGAGGCCGAGAGCAACATGAACGACCTGGTCTCAGAGTACCAGCAGTACCAGGACGCCACGGCCGAGGAGGAAGGAGAGATGTATGAAGACGACGAAGAAGAATCAGAAGCTCAGGGGGGCAAGTGATGCACCAGGGCTGACCACAATGGTGGGAGCTGTCCGGCTTCTCCCGGTGAGACCGGAGCACCGACGCAGCCCTGCGGCCCGTCGCCATCTTCCATCTTTGCTATTCATTTGCTGAGTTCTTAGGCAACCAGCTTCTAGTTGCTTCTGATTCATGGGTTCCAAAACTTCAAAGTTCAGTATTTAAACCATTGCCCCCCTCCTCCCAAATCATACAGTGGTGAGAAAATATTAGGATCGTCACATATTTCCAGCTGAAGATGTTAACCAGCTTTTAATCTAGTTCCATCGTCCTAGATAATGAACAAGAGATTTAAAGAAACATCACTCCCAACATTTATTTATCTGTAAGTCAATATCTCTGTATGAAAAAGTATGTGAAGCTTTAGATTCAATGCCTGGTAGCATCCCTGCAAGCAACCCTTACTCCAAGGAAATGGAGGCGTCCTGTGGCTTCCTCACATCAACGCCACCCTCCCACAACATCTAGATGGGCTTGAAGTTCAGAGTTTGAGTAAGTAAGTTTGAGTAAGTCTGAAACACTGAATTTCTGTTTCCACAGAAAATAGTAGGTCTGCTTTGTCCATTTAAGGCCATTGTCCTGTTGAATGTCATACTTTGGGGTCAGCTTCAGTTGGGGTGGCCAGACATTGTCCTACAGAGTCTTCTGATCTCCTCTAGCATTCATGGTTGTGTCTTGTGGTCTTGAACCTTCTCCATCAGTGGGCTATCTGTCTAATACTAGATGGGTATAGCCCCAAATCTTGAGAGATGGTTCTGTCTGCAGTTCAACCCTTATACATAATAAGTCCCTGGGCTGCTTCCAGAAAGAAATCATAGGATCATAGAGTTGGAAGCGACTGCAAGCGCCATCCAATCCAACCCCCTTCTGCCATTCAAGAAAGACCACCCATTCCTAGACTGATGCGCAGCAACAACTGCTTTTTTGAGCTTCTCAGAGGTGTAGTTTACCTTGTTTCCACATAGCAGTATAAAGAAAACCCAACTCACAAAGCTTCTACTCTTCTTTGAGGCTGAAGCCATCCAAACTCGCCCCTCCAGACCTGTCTGATTCCTGAAGCGCCTAATTCTAATTCTTCTCTTTAGCTGAACTGATGCAGCCAGGTGTTCGCTTGTTTTGGCACCCGACCTCGACTCTTACACACTCATTGTGGCCTAGTTTCTGCATTGTTTGATTTCTCAGGAGATGGAATCAACTCATATAAACCCAACCGGACATTTGGAAAAGGACTGGTTTTGATTCAGTCGACACCTGCCCTGGCGAAACAATGGAATTGTGTTCATTATCACGAGGGTTGACCGTTCTTCTCTTCTTCTTGCCACTGTATGAGTCAGCGCATACGATGACGACTTTGATAACTTTTGAGGGCCCTGGTTTTCATTTTTTACTGGTCTGTGTCTCTTTTTATGTTTTGGAATACTTAATAAATCTATTGCTGTCCAGCATTTGGGCTGCTCTGTTTCTCACGCTGGGAAGGGATGGCGGGCTGGATGATGAGCAAAGGGCCGAAATGCGGAGGATTAATACAAGTATTAATTAATTAATACAAGTATTTTTCAAGCACTGTCCACCACAATGTCTTGTAGCTTCCATGAAAATAAAGCTGGGCAGCTCCACCAAAGTTTTAGACTAAAATTCCAGCTTTTAGTCCAAACTTTGGTGGAGCTCTCCAACTTTATCCCCCCAAATAGGTTCAACACTTTGAATAATTATTTTAAATCCTGATTGAAACCCAGAAGGGATTCTCCAGAGTATTGAGAAGGGACTTAACCAGCTGCTATTGAGTTACTATTGGGCTCAGCATGGATAGTTTATTTATTGAGTTATTTAAATGCTGGTTTAAACATTCCCCGTCCTATTTCCAAAGATCCCAGGACACCAGACAAGAAAAACCGCTTATTATGATTAAGTTTATTTATACAGCACTGTACATACAGTTAAAATAGATAAGATAAATCTGCCTATGATGCACATTCTACACTAATAATTAAATAATACATATTAATTCATGTTAACATTCAGTAATTGAGGGCAGACATATATTCCATAAAGCAAGCCTTGGTTTTGCTATTTTCTGTAAGGGACACCATTTTACTATATATAAGGGGACCTGAGCATCCATGGATCTTGGTATCCAGAGGAGTCCTGGAACCATTAAATTGTTTATCCCAAAATGGTGTAGTATTCAGTTTTTCTGCATTTCCCCTCTGAGACACCAGAAACCCTCACCATCCCCTCCATGGACAAACCCTACTAGGTTTTATTGTGAACCCTCTATCTGTCTGTCTGTCTGTCTGTCTGTCTGTCTATTTATTCACATGGCAGCAGCGCATAGAGACCTGCAAAAACTGCTTTGACATTGGGCTGGCTTCCTGCCTAAACCCTCCCTTCCTTTTTTACATGGCAGCAGCAGCAGCAGCAGCAAAGGACTCTTCAGAGATTCATTTTCCTGTCAGACTCTTACATTTCTATTTGACAGGACCAAACTGCGTTTTGGTGGCCATTTTTTAACATCGTTGTTTGTATTTTAAAAAAGAAGCGCTGCGATTTCTTAGGGAATCGCGTACCTAAATGTGAATTTAAATCCTGAGGTAAAGTTGCCTTAATGGCGGCTGGCCTTTTTCTGAGGAGTTTTTTCCTGACTGCCTCCATTGGAGTCCTTGGCAAAGTCCCTTTGTTCTTTCCCTGAGGGAAAATGTTTTTGAACAGCTGCCCCTTTGCTGCCGCGTTTGGTAAAGTCACCTTTTACTAGTGAGGAGAGTTTGTAAAATGGTGTCCGCCTCACTGGCGCACTTGGCAAAGTCCCTTTGTACTCCTGAGGAGAAAATGTTAAGCCTGTTTTTCTGCCAATGGCCACATTTCCTCTCCATTGGTGACTTTTCCCACTACGTCTCAGCATTGGATTTTCTATTTGACTCTGCAGAGTTGTCATATTAGCGGGACTCTTCATGCCCATGTTTGGCCATTGTGTTTGGGGTCAGTGTGCCTTTCTTGTGTGGCATGGCCCTCCCGCCTCCGCTGACTGAAGCTGGTCAGTCTAAGCCATTTGTGTGCATTTGCAGAGACCACGAAGAAGGAGGACAGGCATCTTGCCTGTAACCATATTTCTTCAAGTGGTCATCTGCGAATTCACAAAAATGGGTTATTCTGCGCCTGCGCAGTAAACTTCGTAACGGCGCTACGCAGGCGCAGAAAATAACCCATTTGTGTGTATTCACAGATGACCACTCGAAGAAATACTGTTGCAGGTATGCAACCTGTCCTCCTTATTTATTCACTTGGCAACAACACATGGAGACCTGCAAAAATGGCTTGTGATACTCAACCCCAGCCAGTGACTTTGTCCTGGAGTGCTGGCAAGGCTGATTGTCCAGGCAGTTTTGGACTGCAGCTCCCATCATCCCTTGTAGCTAGGGCCGAAAGAAGTTTGCCATTGCCTTCACCTGAGGCTGAGAAAGTGTGTCTCACCTAAGGTCACTCAGAGGGCTGCATGGCTGAGCAGTACTCCATAGTCATAGTCCAGCACTCAAACCATTGCCATGCTGGCTCTCAGCAGGTTTACCAAGGGCCAATATATTGTGAATTATCATGCAACTACAGCCAGCCCTTCCTATCCATGGGTTCTTTATCCATAGCATGAAAATATTCATATATATATATATATATATATATATATATTACCAATTGCAAAAGTAAACCTTGATTTTGCCATTTTTATATAAGGGTCACCATTTTATTCTCCACTGTATTTAACAGGGCTTGAATAGCCACGGATTTTGGTATCAACATTTAGGTCCTTAGCATCTCAAGAGGGACCCCTCTTTGGCAACCCAATCTGTCTCCATTCCAGTGTGGTTGCAGGCCTCTTTCTTTGTAGGAAAGGAACAAGGGATTCCTTGAGAAGTCTATATATTTGTGCATCAGGAACATTTTGGTGATGAAGAGGTAAAATGTGCAAATTGAATCCAAACTGAAGAAGAAGAAAAATTGGAGGTCCCAGTCCAGAGGCCCCTCTTCATGGTTCCCCTGCTGCAGCTACAATGCGGTATCTCTCAATACAGAAAACACTCAGAGGTAGCTGTGTTGGCCATTTAACAAACCCAAACAAAAATCCATTGGTGATTCCTTTTATTGACCAACCGAAATGCACAATAGACTTGCAGCAAGCTTTCGAAGCTCCATGGGCGGCTTCTTCATCAGGTAAGATGTTACAAAGCAAACAGGAGAAAAAGAAAACCATTGGAGATGTTAGTCAGGTGCCTGCATTTTGTTGTTTTGGTCCTCAGTAAAGAGGGTATGCTGCCTGGGGAGGATATCTTTTGGAGGAAGGGTTTCATGGCTGAGATGGGATCAAGGCTTGGTCTCCAGAGTTGCAGTCCAACGCTCAAACCACTACTCTGTGCTGGCTATTAGACTTTACAAATGGGGATATCAGGGTAGCAGCAAAGTGATAGAGCTCCAAGGGAAGATGTCTCTCAAGCACCCCCCGGCCTCTGAAAGTTGTCTTGTGTTTGTGAATTGTGGTGCTCCATGCATCTGGAATGGCTGCATCATGCATCAGCGCACCATGCCAGGAGAAGGCTGTGCATGCAGAACCAGCCATGGAGCAACCTGAAACAGTGCCCCCTTCCAGACCTGAAGCCCCCCTCCCACTTTAAGACCCACACAGTTTTTGGAGATGAGAAGACCATGTGTGCTTCTCTGGACGTCTCCATGCACCAACCATGTTCTCCATCCCTTAGCTGCCCCTCACGGTCTCAAAAGCCCCCCTTGGCACAATGGGGCAAAATGGCACTCTTTTGGATCACAACTCCCAGAACTTCTCCCCCACTGGCCTGTATGGCTGGGGGATTCTGGGAGCTGTAGTCAGTCCAACAAGGCATCTTTTTCCAATCAAAATGGTGGCTTCCCAATTACTGGACCAATGAATCTGCTCCATAGAATCACAGAGATTCAAAGGTCATCTAACCCACTTCTGCAATGCAGGAAAACACAATCCAAGCACCCCTTGCGACAGACCAGAAATCTCCCTCCTGTGACACTTGATGAATCAGGCCAAATAGCCGTCTAGCTAAGAAGTTCTGGAGAACATCACAATCCAGGTTTGAAGGCAACAGTCACCTCTCAGCATTCATTCAATTTGATCTGTTCATTCATTCATTTATTACTTGTCATTCATTCCAATAGTTCCCAACCTAAGTAAGTGAGAAGGAAGACCCCCCCCCCCCGCCCCCTTGTCTTATCTTGATCTGGGAACAAGCCTTTAATGAAGGACTCTTGTTCTTTCAGAGAATCATAGAATGGCTATATTGCTATTAGTATTATTATTTCCACCTAAGTGTTGTTGCTGTTGCTGTTGTTGTATGAAAGGCAGCAGAAGCAGAGCATCAGGAAGGAGGATGAGCCTCCTTGCCGCCATCTGCTGAAGGACCCTTGTTGTTTCATAGAAGAATAGTATGGCTATGCTGCTATTTGTAGTATTTTTAACACCTAAGCGTTAGGAAGAACTACTGTTGCTGCAGGAGCAGAGGAGCAGGAAGGAGGATGTGCCCCTCTGACCCCTTCTGCCAAAGGACTCTTGCTGTGTCACAGGATAATAATAGTATGGCTATGCTGCTAGTGGTATTATTATTCCCACCTAAGCATTAAGAAGAACTGTTGTTGTTGTTGCTGCTGCTGCTGCTGCTGTTGTATGAATGGCAGCAGGAGCAGGAAGGGGATGAGGCCCACTACTTGCCACCCTCTGCTGCAGGAGTCTTGTCCTTTCATGGAATAATAGCATGGCCATAGTGCTATTAGTCTGATCCTTCCTAGCTAAGCATTGCTGCTGCTGCTGCTGCTGCTGTCTGGAAGGAAGGCTGTCTCTCTCTGTCCTCGGGCGCCCTCTGGCGGCCTCCCTCCCTCCTTCCCTCCCTCGGCCTCTCTCCCTGCAGTGCTCCTCCTGACCGCGCGGAGGCAGCAGAGGGCGCCCTGGCGACAATGTAGCAGTTGGAGGAAGCCGAGAGGAAGCGTTGCCTGAGTCTGGCCAGAGGAGGGGCAGGAAGGCAGAGGCAGGCCCCCGGCCCCCGGCCCCCGTCCTCCTCCCTCCCCTCCCCTCCCCTCCCCTCCCCATGGGCCCTGAGCAGGTAAGGCACCCCAGGGCAGGACCCCCAGAGCCCCTTCCCCACCTCTCCCCTCCCTGACCCTTCCTGGGGGCTCAGAGGAGGGCCCAGGAGACCCCTTTGGGTGGCTGGCTGGGGGTCCTCCCTAGGGATCACTAGGAACAGACCCCCCCCGGTCCCCTCTTCCTCTCCTTCCTCCCCTTGGGCATCCCATGTAGCTTGGAAGGCTTGCTTGACAGACAGACCCCCCCAAACCTCCTTCTGGACAACCTCAGTTGGGAAGACGACAACACCCAGCATCCACAGACCCTTGGGATGGCTTGCGTAGGGAGCCTGGGAGTTGTAGTTCCTGACACATTTCCATGGGTGGGGGGTATGGGTTTGTTAGTTTTGCCAAGAGGCACAGGTGTTGTTGTTGTCTAAAGCAGTGATTCTTCCCCCCCCCAAAGTGTGTACTTCCAGATGTTTTGGACTCCAGTTCCCAGAATTCCTGACCATTTGGGGGCTTCTGGGAGTTGTAGTCCAAAACAGCTGGTTGAAAGGGAATGTTTCTCCTCTGAACTGGAGCATCCTCAGCCTCTCTCCTGACAGATGCTCCCATGAAAGCCCCTCTCTGCCCCAAGATGCCTCTCTTCAGTTAGGTCTGTTTTAACTCATGTGGATCTGTAATGGATAATGCTGCTGTTTTTGTCTGAAGGTAGGGCCATTGGGATGATAGTGTCTTCTTGGTTATGTATGTATTGTGCATTTTTGTTGATATATTTGCGCACTTGTAACCCGCTTTGATGGAGAGGCAGGATCTAAATAACATTTATTATTATTATTATTTATGATTATTAAGTATTAACTGACATAAGCAAAGCATTTTTTTAAAAAGCCAGGTTTTGTATTAAAAAGCACCTTGAAGGGAGCGCTTGAGTGGGAAACCCCCGTCCTTAGCAGCTCTGCAATAATTAATAATTAATTAATATTTTTTAATAATTTGTTTTATTTATATACCGCTATTCCAAAGATCATAGCAGTGAACAGCAAGTAAGCTAATTAGCAAGGCCTACATGCCTCAAAAGTACCAGATTCCCATTTGGTCTTGGATGCTAAGCAGGGTCAGTCCTGGTTAGTACCTGGAGGGGAGACTGCCAAAGAATACCAGGCTCTATTTCAGAGGAAGGAACTGGGAAAACCACTTCCTTGCCAAAGAAAACCCCTTGAAATGAATGGGGTCGCCATAAGAAGATAGGCAACTTGAAGGCACATAAATGCACATAACCTCAAGACATCAGATTCCCTTTCAATCTTGAAAGCTAAGCAAGGTCAGCCCTGGTTAATACCTGGATGGGAGGCCACCTATGAATCCCAGAATGTATTAGTTTGTACTTCAGAGGAAGGAACTGACAAAGCCTCCTCTGAGTATCCCTTGCCTAAGAAAGCCCTAAGAAATGTATGGGCTCACCATAAGTCCGTAGGTAATGATTGTATTAGTTGTATTTTCCCAATGAATTGCGTTGTCATGTGATACGTCCAAAGTATGGCAGCCTCAGGTCAGCCATTTTGGCTTCTAGGAAAAGCTCAGGCTTGATTTCCTCTTGGACCCATCGATCTTGATGCAAACTTTCCTTAATCCAGAGGTTTGATATTTGGTGCCATTTTTTGGGGAGTGGAAAGAGGCAGAAGGGATAAATCTGCCTTGAAGGCTTCTCCCAAATAGAGCAAAGGCTGTTTAAAAAGTTGCTCAAGGACTGTGACCGAAAGAGAAACGCTCTCCCTGTTGACCTTCTGCCTGCAAACAAAGGCATTTCTGCCTCTGAAGGCCGGAGGTTGCAAAACAGATGCGCTGGACTTTCCAAATATTGTATGGCCTTGCTTTATTTATTTACTTGCTTTGCATCCTGCCTTTCTGCTCATCTGAGACACAAAGCAGTTTACAATAACATACATTTAAAACAGAACCTCTGAGGTTCTATAGTATATTTGTATCATCAACAATTATAATATTGTAAAGCAGTTTACAATAATATAAATATAAAGCAGAACATCTAAGGGTGCATCTATAATACAGCTAAATAATCTACAATTATATGATTGTATAGCAGTTTGCAATAATATAAATGTAAAACAGGGCCTCTGAGGGTGCATCTATAGTATATTTGTATATTTGTATTATTGTAAACTGCTATGCAATCCTATAATTGTGGATTATACAAATATATTATAGATGCACCCTTAGAGATTCTGTTTTAAATTTGTTATTGTAAACTGCTTTACAATAATATAATTGTAGAGATCTTGTAGCTCCTTTGAGAGTAACTGAAGGAAATAAATTAGCAGCACAAGCTTTCCTAGACTATTACCTCAGATGCATTTAGATGCAGTAATAATAATAATAATAATAATAATAATATGTAGCAGCACCTTTGAGACTCACTGAAAGAAAGAAGTTGGCAGCATGAGCTTTTGTAGGCTTCAGTCCACTTCCTCAGATGCATTTTTAAAAAGCTTTAAACCACCCATCAAGTCAAAAACATTGAAGACACGAGAGCAATTAAAACACATGATGAGTAGTGACCTCATTGCGCAGGAAGGAGCGAGGCTGAATGATGCACCTGACATGACTCGGTCAGGAGCTGTTAGGTCATCCTCTGGGGTTGCAGGACTGGATTTTCTTCCTTCTGGGACATAAACAAAGCTGTGAGGAGGAGGTTGGAAAGGTCTACCTCCACCATCTCCGGTGGCTTGTGCCTGGGCTGAGGCCCTGGATGCGCCAGGCGAGTGCACCTGTTGCAGGTGAGCGTCACCTGGACTTCTCCGGATGCCTGAAAGTGTCTCTCCTGCAGGTGGGACTGCTATGGAATATGACGAGAAGTTGGCCCGCTTCCGACAGGGCCATCTCAACCCCTTCGACAAGGCCCCGTTGCAAAGCCCTACCGACCAGAGGATGACCGGGGGCGAAGTCGAGTTCCCACAGAAAGCAGGTGAGTCCATGCTCAAATTAGTTCTCTTGAATGTGACTCTTGTGGGCCACAGATCCCAGAATCCCCCAGCTAGCACAGCTGGGAGTTGTAGTCCAAATCCCCTTTCCAAGGCGGTGCCCCACTCTCTGCTTACATTTCACCGACAGGCTTTTAATCTCTAAGCAGGGGCATTTTTTATTAGGGTCTTTTATTTATCTTTTGTGGCTTTTGTATGTCTTTTAAATGATTGTCTATACTCTAATGCAACTAGTTTTAATTGTTTTATTGTGAAGTTGTTGTGTTTTGTTTTTTCAATTGACTCTGTCTGGAAGATGCCTTGGGAGATGCTCTGGGAGAAAAACGGCATAATACTACTACCACTACTACTACTAATTATTATTATTATTCTAAAGGAGGGCAAGGCGGGAAATAATCATATAACAACAACAATAACAACAACAACAATAGAGAAAGGAACCGAAAAGGTGTAGCAAAGGGTAGGAGATAGAGAGAGGAAAGTTAGAAGGGGAAAGAGAAAGGGAAGGCCCCGTATTTAATAATATTTATTGCATTTTCACATAAAAACATGGAACAAATCACATTCCATCATATTTGACAAAGGGAAGATTCAGTGGCCTGATTGATCATTGAATTTAAAAGACGAAATGATATTGTTTAGGTTAGTAAATACGGCTTTAATATAGAAATACGGTTTGTTATAAGAATGTTACACGAGGGTGTCTGTGACTGTGATGTTTGTCGATTGCTTGAGTATATGGATATTAGTGTGTATTAATGTACAGTGTATTAATAGAGATTTAAACAATAAAAATAATGGGGCAAAAAACAAAACAAGATCCCTTTCCTTTGTGGACAGATACAAAGGCTGGATGCCGGACCCCCGAGTGACCTCTCATTGTGGGGCAAAGCTTCCTCTGCCTCCTTGAAGGCCTGGGAAGGGAAGGTTGGGGGACCCAGAAAGGACGTCCTCATCCTGCGTCCTCCGGCCTCATCCCTCTTTCTCTCCCCCTTGTAGACTTGAGGCTGGGATTGTCCTCTGAGGAGCCTGCTTTCCCGTGTTCGGAGCGCACCATGGACTTGGGACTGGCAGAGGACCATTTTTCGCGTCCGGTGGTGAGAACGTAGGAGGCGCGCAGGAGGCATTTTGCGGTCGTGGGGACTGACATGTTTCACTGACCCTAAACTATGCTGAAGGGAGTTGGGAGAAAACTTGGAGAAATCTTTTGCAAACAAAAACCTACGAGTCTAAATAATAATAATAATAATAATAATAATAATAATAATAATAATAATAATAATAATAATATACTTCTCCCTCCATATTCGCTAGGGTTAGGGGCACAAGACCCCTGTGAACATGGAAAAGCCGTGAATTACAAAAACACATGTTTTTACCTAAGAAGACACTAGGCCCTCCAGGGCAACTCTTAACCATTGCTGCATTCCACTGTTCAAAAATGCAGGCAACGTTTTATCTGTCTGCCTACCTATATATTTCTCTTGCAGTTTCCATCTTTGCCATGAGCCTGTGTCTTATTTTTAAAGCTAATGGCTCTTGCCCACTCATGGCCAAGTAAGTCATCCTTGAATACTTTGGATGGGAGAAAAAAGACATTTAGGAAATCCCTGTTTCCCCTCCAGGGCTTCTTCCTGGCTTCGGACGTTGAGCAGCTGCGCCAGGCCATTGAGGAGTGCAAGCGTCGGATCCTGGACCTTCCGGACAATTCGGAGAAGCAGAAGGACGCGGTGGTGCGGCTCATTCACCTGCGGCTCAAACTTCAGGAGCTGAAGGTGCAAAAGGATGGGCAGATGGGTTTTTTCTGCAGAAATTTGGAGTGGTTCCGGTCCTCTCCAAGGATTCTTTTGGTGTCGGACACTGACGCACCTTACTGGTATAGGATACCATATATATTCAACTATAGTCAACCTCATATATAAGTTGAGGGCAAGTTTTGGGGCCAAAATTATGGATTTTGCTATGACCCATGCATAAGTCAAGGGTAAAACTTAGGGTCATGTAGCAAAGGATCAAAGGATAAAGCAAAGCAAAATAATATCAAAGAACTTACAGAATTCCAGCAGACATAATTCTTTGTGCTTAGTCTTAATGCTGGATGGATGAGAAAGTAGAGGGGATCAGTACTTCCAGGACAGATTATACTCCTGCTTTTCACCAGATGGTTCTTAATTTTAAATAAGAGTTAAGATACAGTATTTATATTGACCCATGGATAAGTTGACTCCAGGGGTTTGTTTTGGTCAATTTGTTGACCTAAATTTCTAGACTAATACATGAGAATATACAGTAAGCTTTATGGATGCCCCAGGTGCTACACAGCAATGGAGAAGCATCTCTTGGTTCAGCAATTGAGAGCCTTGCAAACTTCTTCTCTCTTTCTGCCTGTGAACAATGCAGGACCCTAGTGAGGATGAGCCCAACATCCGAGTAATCCTGGAGCATCGCTTCTACAAGGAGAAGAGCAGCAGGAGTGTGAGGCAGACCTGTGACAAGTGCAGCACCATCATCTGGGGGCTCCTTCAGACCTGGTACACCTGCACAGGTGAGAAGACAGAGAAAGGGAAAGAGAGACATACCTACTTCCCTTTCCCCAGTGCAACCAGCAACCATTGGCTTTCTTGGTGAGATCTAGACCTCCTCTGGTTAATTGTGGACAGGGAGAAGAGCAAAGCAGACCACTCCTTGCTTACCTTAATAAAGGCTTTAAGGTGGGACTCTTCCTTTAGTTCTGGATGGGCTTGGCTGTTCTCATTAAGGCTGTGGGGATCAGCTTTGGACAGAAGGAAGCCTTGCACACCAACAAGCTTGCTCCATTCTCAATGTGACATCCTTTCCTTCCTTCCCAGGTTGCTCTTATCGCTGCCACAGCAAGTGCCTGAACCTCATTGCCAAGCCATGCGTAAGGTCCAAAGTCAGCCACCAAGCTGAGTACGAGCTCAGCATCTGCCCAGAGACAGGGCTGGACAGCCAAGACTACCGCTGTGCTGAGTGCCGGGTGCCGATCTCCCTCCGTAAGTTGGGGTTCGGGGATGCGTGGCACTAAACCTCCCAGGAACCAGAGGGCAGAAGTTGCATGGGTCCCTGGCATGTTCTCAGATGGTCCTTCCAAATGTAGATGCTTGGAGGGAATGGGGAGAAGCAAAGCAAACCTACCTACCTGCGCTGCGTTCACTTAGTTTGCATTCCTACCATTAATTAATTAATTATTCAATGGATTAATGTATTTATTTAATATCTCTGCATTCTCCCAACTCCAGGGAACTCATAGCATGGTTAAAACAAGAAGCAACTTAAACTGTGATGACAATTTAAAGCAGCAGTTCCCAGACTTTGGTGTTTATGGCATCATGGACTTCCTCTCCCAGAATTCTTTTTTATTTTATATTATTAATTTATTTTCAAAGCATAGCTAACAAATTCATACATAAAGTAAAGTTTGGGAAGTGCTGATTTAAAATAAAAATTTAAAAACCCGTTAATTGCCACTTCCAGGACACGGGAAGCAATAAAACTCCATCCAGCCGCCCCATGTGAATGAATCATGATGGGGTCAGATGCCACCCCACATCTATGCTGGCTGGGGGATTCTGGGTGCAGTAGTCCAAAAAAGAGGGAACTTTCCTAAGTTCTGAGACAGAAAGATGTGGCTCTGAAGGGGAAGCATGGAGTACCTTAAAGCCCAGCTCAGGACAAATGTCTGTTTTGGACCACAAAATGTCCCATTAAAGTATCTCTAAAGAAAGACACCTGGTTACAACTCTCATGCAGAGAAGGCAGTCTTGCCTTGGGCAAATCAAGGCCTGTCCCTTGATTATCAGAGCTGCTTAAATGGCACCCAGCCTGCCATTGTTTGGGTTTTGTCTTTTAAATATTTGCATTTGTCTACCTGGTGTAACCTGCTTTTTCCGCCTTCCAGGGGGGGTCCCAAGCGAGGCTCGCCAGTGCGACTACACAGGCCTTTATTACTGCACCAACTGTCACTGGAACGACCAAGCCGTCATCCCTGCCAGGGTCATCCACAACTGGGATTTTGAAACCCGTAAGGTATTACCGGAGGGTAGAAATGTTGTTGCTGTCGTCACCGTCCCCATCATCATCTAATTCAGTGCTATGCAAAGTGTTGGTCTTGCAAAACTCTGCTGAGCAATGGTTGAGAGCCAGGATGGGTCTTACCCATTTCTATCTCTCTGAGGCTGCATCTGCACTGCAGAGATAATCCAGTTTGACACCACTTTAACTGCCATGGGCTCAGTGCAGTGGGAAAATTGTAATTTTGTAAGTGAAGATTGTAATTTTGTGAGACATTTAGCCACCTCTGTCAGAGGGCTCTGGTGCCGCAACAAACTACAATTCCTAGAGTTCCATAGTATTGAGTCATGGCAGTTAGAGTGGTGTCAAAGTGCATTGACTCTGCAGTGTGGACGCAGCCTGGACCTCCCTATTACAGGGGCATTTCCATGGAGGTCTATGTATGCAGTTGTGTGTCCTCCCACTGACCGCCAGGCTGCCCTGTTACTTACCAGCAGGAAGGGGACAAAATTCAGAAGCAATTCAGACCACGGAGAAGCAGCTGGTCTCAGATTGTTTGGGGGAAGAAATGCGGGTGTGCTCCCAATTTGAGACCACCTGCCTTTTCCTTCCCCCAAGAGCCTAGTGCAGCCAGATTTTCATGGTCTGCATTGCCTCTGGTAAGAAGGAGCAATGAGGTCCCCTTCCAGGGGCAGTGGGAGGTTTTTGGATGGAGCACAAGGGCAAGAGGAAAGCCCTCTGTGCCCCATCCAAAAAGGGACCTTTTGTGCCATGTGTGGATTCTAGCTGTCTGCTCTCCCTGATAATGGGGGGAAATGTGATCTCCAGGTCTCTCGGTGCAGCATGCGCTACCTTGCCCTGATGGTTTCGCGGCCGGTCCTCAAGCTGCGTGAGATCAACCCTCTTCTCTTCAACTACGTGGAGGAGCTGGTGGAGATCCGGGTGAGCCCTCATGGTGGGTGGTTGGAGTTTAGGGCACCTTGAGTCTAGAAGCCCTTCCACGGTATTTGGGGTCATCACATGGCTGGGGTATACTATTGTTGGTGGTTCGTGGGTCATGTTCAGTCCCCAAAGGAACCATGGAAGGCGACATGTGGATTCCAGAAAGAAATGAAATTGTTTTGTCTCCAGATGCCCCCCACGTTCCTTAGGAGGGCAAGTCCAAGAGATTTAGACCATGTTATACTAGAAGAGGCCTTTTTTCCAACAAGAACTGACCTGCAAATTTACATCTTGTTGGAAGAAAGTTTCTCTTGGATATAAAGCAACCTGGAAAGGGACAAAAATATGGCACAACTGCCCCTCTGCACCCTGTAATAGGGTCGCCATAATTCAGAAATGACTTGAAGGCATACAACACATGCTGGAAATTGGGAGAGGGAGACTTCTGGGACCAGATGTGCCCCATGGGTATCACTTCCCCAATCTGCCATATGGCACCATCCATGTTGCTATCCCAGCTATCCCAAAGGAAAAGGTATGTGCCTGTGTCGGAGGAGGGGATCTCTTTCCTTTGGGTCACTGGTTTTCCAAGTGAACCTGCCCTTCCGATTCCTGTCCTCCTCCCTCTGCAGAAGCTGCGCCAGGACATCCTCCTCATGAAGCCGTACTTCATCACTTGCAAAGAGGCCATGGAGGCCCGGCTGCTGCTCCAGGTCAGGAGAGAAGGCCAGTTGCTGGGTTTAATTCCAGATGGGAAGCTCATGTAAAATGGTGGGGAGAGGGGGTGCATTTCCACAGCTGGGTTTGATATCCAATTTGGGCAAAACGCAGCACTTCATATATTGTGAGACTCCAGTATGCAGCATCTTCAACCATGGCCATAATGGCTAGAGGCTGATAGGAGTTGCATTCCAGCAGGACCTGGAAGGCTACACTTTGCCAAAACCTGTTTTGTGTACTCAGGCTTCCTTGCAAGTGGAGCAAAGCAAACAAATCCAGCCTGTGCAGGGCAACATAGGCTTGCTGAATCTTCTAATCTCATGACTCCTTGCATTGCCACGCTCTTGTCCTCTGCACAGCTGCTCCTGTTTCATCCATATATGTATGTGTGTGCATGTGCGCGCACACACACAAACCTTCGGGGTCAGCTAGCAATTCAGTCCTCCCTTTCAGCTGCAGGACCGGCAACACTTTGTGGAGAATGATGAAATGTACTCGCTGCAAGACCTGATTGACGTCAACGCTGGGCGCCTGGGCTGCTCCCTGACGGAGATCCACACACTCTTTGCCAAACATATCAAACTGGACTGTGAGGTGAGGAGAGGTGGACAATTTAATCTTAGGTTGCAAGATGCCCGAGGCCCCATGTTGGGAGAAAGACAGGATATCAGATAAACAAATTCCGGTTGAGTCTCTCTTATCCAGAATTCAAAACACTCCAAACACTAAACCTTTATTATGGATGGCCGAGATGGCAACACCTTTGCTTTCCGATGGTTCAATGTATACCAACTTTGTCTCATGCACCAAATTATTCTTTAAAATATTGGATAAAATTACCATCAAGTTATGTATGTAAAGTGTATATCGAACATAATGAGTTCTGGGTTTAGGCTTGGGTCCTATCCCCAAGATATCTCATGATGTACAAATGTGCAAATACAGTCATCCCTCCGTACCCACAGATTTTGCATCCATGGATTCAGCCATCCATGACTTAAAAATCCCCCCCCCAAAAAAAAAGCAACCCTTGATTTTGACGTTTTATATAAGGGAAGCCATTTTACTACCCCATTGTATATAATGGCACTTGAACATCCATGGATTTGGGTGTCCACAGGGAGGTCCTGGATTGAAACCCTGTGGATACGAAGGACCTACTTTATTCCTAAATAAAAATAATAATAAATCCAAAATTCAAAACACTTCTAGTCCAAGGGATATTAGATAAGGGAGGCTCAACCTGTACTATTTTTCTCCTGTGGGAAATTGCACTACTGGTTTTGGGCTTGTAGGGACTGGGAGGAGAGACTGGGGGGGCTTCATGCAGCATGCACTGTCCTGACTCCTGTTCTGTGGGATAATTGTGGATGTGTGAAGCCTTACATCTCTGGTGCTATGGAAAATTCATGGGGCTTTTGCCTTTCCCTGCAGCGGTGCCAAGCAAAAGGTTTCGTGTGCGAGCTTTGCAAGGAGGGGGACGTGCTCTTCCCCTTCGACAGCCATACCTCCATGTGCGTAGACTGTTCGGCCGTCTTCCATAGGTAAGTGCTGGAGCCTGCCAAGTTCCCTCTTCTGAGGGAGGCTGGAGTGGCCTCCTGGCTGTCCTTCCATCGACAAGCAAAGACTTTAAGGTTTTTAAAATCCATGCAGCAGGATTGTAATAGGGGGCTGTAAAGTTTTTTAGCTGTACTGCTTTTAAACTGCTTATAAGTGTGTGTGTGTGTGTGTGTGTGTGTGTATATATATATATATATATATATATATTCATTGTGTGTTTGAAATCATCTTTAATGTTATTGTCACTTTTGGTTTCGATTTCAGTCATTCAGATTTTTGGGAGGTTTTAAAGGCATGTTGGGAGAGAGGCCTTAGGAGGAAACCTGCTTCTTTTTGCAGTAGGCTTGGCAAAAAAAAAAAAAAAATCACTCAGATATTTTTTAACAGGGTGGGAGGCTTCAAATGATGCACTTTACCCACTCCTTATTCATAATGTAATTATGGCTGAGATTCTCAAGGGGACGGAAGGTAGCTCCACACTCAAGGAATTTTGAGGCAGTTGTGCAATGCCATCTTGTTATTCAATTGCAACCAAATGCACTTCTGCTTACACAGTGTGCAGTCATGCACAGTACATCTCAAGGTGCAGTTTGCATGAGCATTTATGTGCAATACACATAGATGTGCAGAGGCACCACCTGCGCTAGTCTGCTTCTGCAACCTTGAACAAAATATGGCTGTTCTTCATTGGGAAAAAAATATCCAGCCATTTCTGTAAGCAAATGTACTCTTGCATAAGACACCAATGGGATTCTGTCTTGTATTTTAATGTTAACCTTTTGTACATTTTAACTGCATTGCTCATTTTCATTTGTAAGTCGTCTAGAGTCCCATGTTTATTTTTGGATAAAGAATGAAGCTAACAATATTTCTTTTTGTTTTCTCTCTTGCTAAATGCAGGGGCACAAAAGAGTTAGTCACCAGGTTAATGCCTTCTCCTCCCTAAGATATAACAAAATTGACAAGTCCTTATGTCTTCTCCCGCAGGGACTGCTACTATGACAATTCAACAACGTGTCCCAAGTGCGCTCGGCTCAGTATGAGAAAGCAGTCGCTGCTCAGGGACCCCAGCACAGAGCTGCAAGCCTAGCATTGTCTTCCCTTGTCTCCTGGGCAGAGAGACACACAGAGAGACAATGGTATCAGAGCACTTGGTGTTCCCCATTAGGTTGGGCTTCGCCAATCCTTGCCTGCAAAGGACTTGGCAAAGAGAGAGGAACCTTTCACAGGAACATTGCTGGGAACAGACCGCTCAAAGCTGGAAAATGAGGCAGATGGGCAGGTGTCGAACCTTGCTCCTAGCCCCTCTCTCACTGGAAAAGCTGCTGAGACTTCTCCATTTTGTGTGTGTTGGGCTCTAACAAACTCTCCATACCTGGAATTAGAAGACTCAGGTGAAAAACTGAGGTGTGAGAAGGACGCGTTCTTGGCTTTGGAATTACTCCCGGCAGATCTGTGCTGAGCTGAACAATCCTGGAGAAAGAACTGCCTGACCACGATTGCACGAATGTAGCTGCCAGCTAAACGCAGCGACTGCTTTTTAACACTGCCAGTCTGTGCTGGCGTGTGACAGTGAAAGTGCAACTGTGGTTTCTTTTCAAAGACAACATTGGTGAAGAAGATTATTTAAGATGGGTTGGCCTTGGGGTGACCTGGCATCTAAAAGTTAGTCCTTTTTGACTTAGGTACATCTGTGATGGAGATGGGCAGAGAGGGGTTCCTTTCCTCTTCTCCATGATGCTCACTAGAGGCAAATCCAAGGAATGTGTACATTGCAAAGTTGGAACCATCCCTGGCATCCATGGAGAAGAGATGGCAGGGTACGTAAACCACAGTAAATTATCACAAGCACTAAAATCACTTTAAATAAAGCTGTGTGTTAAGTCTTGGTGTGATTTTAGGCTTTTTTCTGTTGGGCCTGCCTTGCATCTTCTTCTTCTTCCTCCAGAACAGCATCTTCTGGGGCTATTAAGGACATTTAGTGGCCAAAGAAATCTGGAGGATGATAACTTAATGGTGCAAAAGACTAATTTATAGAAGCTAATTTATGTAAGATTTCCGGTGTCTAAGTGATGGAGATCTTGCAGTAGAATTTCAAGCTGTGCAGTATTTATTTATTTACTGTTCTCAGAGCATGGTTAAACTTTTACACCATTGTTAAGCTTTGGGAAGATGTGGGCAGCCACTGGAGCACTGTGGCATTGAGTGCTGTTGTGTACTCAATATGTATTTATTGCACATGGTTGCGTGCACACATACACACACAAAGATGATGTGGAAGTGTTCTTAGACCTTTTGTCTCCATTTCGACTAAGTGCTTTGGGTGACAGGAACATACAAATACAGTAACTTTGCTAGGTCTTTTATTTATAGTCTTTCAAATATACCTATAAAGTTTTGTTTGCAACAGATTTTATTCAATAATCTGACGCTTCTATGGGTATGTGATAAATCTGTCACAAATTCAACTCCTTAGGTGATGAATAGATATGCAAGAATTCAGTTATAATCAATGCTGGATTGTCCAATGAAAGAAGTGTGGGTTTCAGCTCCACACAGACAGTTGGCTGTTGGTGTCAACCATTCAAAACCGACTTGGATTTTAAATAGGTTACCTGTTGAGAGTTACGATAGGGAGCTATGCTTGAGTTTAACAACAATGTTAAAGCAGGTAAGAACATGAGAGGTAAGAACAAAGACCTACCTGGTCTAGTAGCCTATTTGTTGGACTGACCTGTTTTAGGAACCGGAAGGCATTACTTATGAGGTCTGTGTGCCGCATTATACTTTGTTCATCCACTTTTTGATGTCGTTCTCGCATTTCTTGGCGAAATCACGGCATCTGTGTCTGAGAAGGAAAGTAGCAAGGACCTTTCCACTTGTTGTGAAGGGAAATTAGAACTGGCCTGAGAGATGCAAAGAAAACCAGGAACCTATACTGTACAAGTAAAAAACATCAGGTCTGTCTAAGCTATATTCCAAGGCTGAATAGCTAGCTTTTGGGGCTCTTGATATTCTGAGCCATTCACTGCCACAATCCCTGTCCTTTGGCCATGCTGGATTATTGGGCTGATCCATGCTGGATTATAGTCCAAACCATCTGTAGGACCAAGGATCCCCCATTACTACAATATATTATCTTCAGCTAATTGTCTTTTTTAATATATTCTTAAACAAATAGCGAAAAACTTCCTTTCCTTTGTTGTGCCTATTCATTTTGTCTCCAGTTGTACTACTGACTGAATACTATATCATTCTTTTCATCAAAATTATCGTCATTCAAATCATTCTTATTATTTGTTTTCATAATTCTTTTGATCAGTCATTTTATAAAACCCTTTTAACAAAATATGAACTTATTTTTCTTATTCCTACTGTTCTCATACCAGATTACAGCTTCTGAGACATTTAAACTCCTTTCTTATCTATTTACACTCACTCTATCTTCCTAACAGGAGCATAGAGTTTATCTTTCAAATGCTGCAGTACCATTTCTTCCTTTTTTTAATCACTTGTTTTTAAAAGATAGTTTGGGTCCCAATTTTTTGGAGAAAGCGGGATATAAATATATAATTATTATCCTGACCCCAGCCCTCTCCGGCCCAAAATCCTGGCCATCCATAGACCATCACTCAATTTTGGGCTGGGAAAAGCCTTTGGTGGGACCAATTTAATCCCGGAACTATAAATCCTCGGGCCATGCTTCCCCAGCCGGGTTGCTTTCCTTGTTACACACAGTGTGTCCCATCATAATATTTCCTACCCGAAAGTGATAGGCTAAGACATAACACGCATGCGCGGGGCCAAGTTTTGACGCATGCGCACTTGATCCCAAGGGTTAGGCGCACTATGGCTCAGCGGCTGGCGGCGGCTTTGGCGCCTCCTTTGGCCGCCTTATTACGGAAAAGCCGCTGCCGTGGGGTTCGGACTCTGACGCCGGTCCAGCAGGTGAGGCGGCAATAGCGGAGGCGGCTGTCTGCTTTGCGACAACGCAGCGGAGGGCTCCCTCAGAAACCCGGGGGTTAGGAGCGGCGCGCGGTGATGACGTTTCGGGTGCGCCTCTGCTGCTGCCCATGATAGCGATAGGCCGTATTCAGTGGGCGGGGCCACGACTAGAACGCGGAAGTGGCTATGGCTAGGCAGGCCAATCAGCAAACGCGGTGTTTGCATATAGTGGCGTCGCAGTTGGGGATTGGAAGCTGATCTGAGGGAAAGGGGACTACCTTGCAAGATTGTTGTGAGCTCCTCACAAGAAGAGAAAGGCTCTACTCGCAGAGCTTGGAAATAGTTGCTTTGAGTGTGTTTACACTGTAGAAATAATGCAGTTTGACAACAGTTTTAACCGCCATGGCTCCATCTGAGAGAATCCTGGGACTTGTAGTTTTCGAGGCTCCAGGAGCTCGCTGGAGAAGGCTAAAAGGCCTTGCAAAACTACAGTTCCCAGGATTCCATGGGATGGAGATGGCGAACTTCAGAGGGGTGTCAAACTGCATTACTGTATTTAGATGGTTCAAAGGATGACTTTTCTAAAGCTGCTCAATGAAGCAGCAGCAGAGGAAGAAACTTCATCCTATGCCCAATATTAATTGCTGTTATTAAGCTTTGTTTATATAGCGCAGTAAATTTACACACAGCGCTGTAAGTGCCATCGATCAAAACAGGCAAAACAAACCTGCCAATGGCATACATTCTGCGAGAATAATGAAATATAATACATATCCGTACATGTTAACACTCAGTAAAATATGGCAGACAACAAATCAGAACAACGGCTGCATCCAGACTGGAGAAATCACCCAGTTGGGTGTCGCTTTCACTCTTTTCTGGCTCAAGGCTATGGAATTCTGGGAGTTGGAGCAGAGCATTGGAGAATACTTGCTCATAGGGAATCATTGGGAAACACTTGTCCACATGGCAAGTATTCTTCAGTGATTTTCTATGGGCAAGTCTGGTTTCTCTATGAGCAACTACTCTGCAGTCATTCCCTATGGGCAAGTACTGTCATTTGTTTCAGTATGTCCCATACTGAGCCAGGGAAGTTAAAGCGAACTCAAACTGGATTGTTTCTGCAGTGTGTTTTGGGCCTAACGCTACCCCTTGTGCTTGGTTCTAGTGGTTTCAGAGAGTCCACCCAAGAGGCATCACTTCCCTCCAGCAATGGCTCTGCTCCAAGCCACCGGAAGGTAGGTAACTCCACCAGAAAGGCTCTGCTGCTTTCTGTTTTCTTCCTGAGAGGAAATTCGTTGTGAGACACTGAGGTTTCTGGACATTTCCACTGCTGGGCCTCTAGCTCTGGGGCTGGACCCAGGGCGGGCAGCTGGGGCCAGTCCAGGGCCCCGTTTTGCACCTTACGTTTCGCTGGCATCTGCAGCTGGCACCTTCAGAGAATGGTGGCATGGAAGAGAGTGGGGTATACATATGGTTGGTTGAGGGGAAGTGATTTACATATTAATCTCTGTATTGTTCTGTTATTGAATGGTGAGGCCTGAGGGGGTCTATTTAATTAATGATCTGTGAAGTTGAAGGCTTTCACAGCTGGCATCCATAGTTTTTTGTGGGTTTTTTGGGCTGTGAGGCTGTGTTCTTGTGTATGCTGAGCCCAAGTTTCTGTTTGTTGCCACATATCTCTTCCCATTCCATTCTGCTGACCTGCTGTTTCTCTCTGTCTGTCGCAACATGTCTTCTGTTCAAACATCTAGTGATTAAGTGGCGTCTTTCAGAGACCAGGCTTATGGTATTCCTAACTTTTCCTCTCCCCTAGAGCCTCTTGGGCCCAAAGATCCTGGTCACTCCAAAAATGCAGGGGGGAGCAGTGGTGGTGGAGACAACCGTGGAAAGAAGGATGACGATTCGGGGTGGTGGAGTCGCATGCAGAAGGTGTGCAATGTTTGCATCTGCTGTTTTATGTAATCTTAAGGTCTTCTTTTCTATGTGGAATGGTCAAGATCAGGAAAGGTTAAGATAAACATTGAAAACAGGGGGGTGAGAATCGTGTAGGTTTCCAGATATTGCAGCTGTTAGCATTCCACACCACTAACTAGTACTGCTGTTAGCTAGTACTGCTGGCTTGCAGTCATAGAATCATAGAGTTGGAAGGGGCTGAAAGGGCCATCTAGCCTAAACCCCTGCCATGCAATATTACACAGCTAAAGACTAAAACTTTAGTCTTACACAATTAAGACTTCTAGTCATAGCCTTACCTTTCAATGCAGAAACCCACTTTTGAGAGTTGATCCAGCCAACCTCTGTTTAAAGACCTCCAATGAGTCCATCACCCTCTGAGGTAATCCATTCCACTGTCAAGCAGACAGTGTTTGGGTGGACTCTCTTTTTGCAACTTGAATCCACTGCTCTGGTTCCTGGAGAAGCAGGAAACAAGCATGCTCCATCTTCTGCATAACACTCTTGTACTTAAAGATGCCCATCGTGTCACCTCTCATTCTTCTCCAATCTAAGCAGGTCCAGCTTCCTAAGCTGGTCCTCACAGGGCTTGATAGTTTGCAGAGCTTGTAGCATCTTGGTCGCCCTTCTCTGGATACATCCCAGCTTGTCAGTACCCAGTATCCACAACTGGGCACAAGATTACCCCAAGTGAGGTTTCACCAAAGCAGAATGGAGGAGTACTATTACTTCCTTTAATCTAGATACTATATTCCTATAGATTCCTAGAATTGCATTTTTTTTTTAATTTTGCTTCTTCATTGCATTGTTGACTCATGTTTAGCTTGTGATGTACTAAGGTCTCAGGTCTTTTTCACATGTACTATTATGTGCAGATCCTCATGGTTCCCACCTCTGATTTAAAAGTATATGTTTGTAACCATTCTCCTTCCCACTTGCCTCCAGGGAGAGTTCCCATGGGATAATAAGGATTTCCGGTACCTGCTGGTCATGGGGGCTGGCGTTGCCTCTGGCTTCCTGTATTTCTACTGGCGAGACCCAGGCAGAGAGATCAACTGGAAGCACTTTGTGCAATACTATCTGGCCAGAGGAGTGGTAAGGCAGAGCACAAGACACTATCTTTTACTGGGCAGCTGGGGCCTGGGATTTCTACTGGCATTCCAGTTTGGAGAGGAAATTAGGATAAATATCAAATAAAGAAATAAATGCATTATTCAACAGAATATCCACCAAAGAAGAAAATGTTTGTTTTATTCTCTCCCTGCATCTCTTAAGGTAGAGCGGCTGGAAGTGGTGAACAAGGAGTTTGTGCGAGTGTTCCCAGTCTCTGGTGTCACCTCAGAGGTAAGGAATTCCCCAGGAGGGAAAGTTGAGAGGGAGAAAGGAAACAAACGCCAGTGGGCAGGCCTTCTGGTCAAGCCTAAACATGGATGGACCTTTGCAAGAAAACTGCATGCATGGTGCAGAACTCCAGTAGTCTTTTCCTCTCCTGTAGCAGATGGCCTAAATTCCCTAAAGGCAGTAGGAAAAGAGGAAGACTGCGTTCCAGATAGAATGACTCCATTAAGGAAGCCCTGGCTGTCCTGAATCTGCAAGAGCAGGGATTTTGAGGATAGGGGGACTTGGAGATCTTTCATTCATAGGGTCGCTATAAGTCAAAGTGTGTGTTTATACTTGTAGTGCGACTGTTACTGTTAGCATTATTTATACCTCACCTTTCCCCAAAACCTTGACTTACAAATTGAAATAAATGTAGTGCAGTTAAAACATGGGGGGGGGGGGGAATCAACCTTCCCTGACTGACCATCCTGTTATATTGATCTGGTTTGCCCTTGTCTGCCCCAAGATGCCTCATTTTAATCATGTCTATTTTAATTAATTTTAATCTGTATTTTATAATGCTGTTGTTTAGTTTTTTTTAATAGGGGGGTAAGGGGAATGTGTAATTTTTATTTATGTGTGTATTGTATATAGTATATAGTGTATTGTATATAGTTATTTTATTGTTGTAATCTGCCTCGATCCATTTTGGGAGAGTCAGGCTATAAATAAAATTTATTGTTATTATTATTGTTGTTATTAAACTGTTAATGACATTAAAAAATAAATAAATCCCAAAGACAGTTTAAATATAATTAAAAATAATAAAAAGTATTTCTTAAGAGATGTAACAATTCAACAATCTTTTAAAAGCTCTTCCTTTAAAAAACAAGAACCCCCTAAAAATTCTATTTTCAAAATCATGTTGGGATAACTTAGGTCCCATAGTGGAAGAAAATTAATTTATAGATTATATATATAAATAAATTATACATTTATATATAAGTTATATAAATTAACCTCTCCATTGATGCCCCCTTGTCGTAGGGGAGAGGCTTGCATACCCCCATGAAGTTGTGAGCTATGCTGGCGGTGGTATAATAGCCACCTATGGGGCCTCCCATGCCAGACAGGTCACAACCGAAGGGTCTGACCAAGAGCGCCAAAGGGCAGGATGGGCTCTCTAGCCTTATGGCAACCATCCTAGGAGAAGGAAAACTCTAATCCCAAACCTGGGCAGATGGTGCTCATCTAACCCTGTAAGGTCAACCATCTAAGAGAAGGAAACTCTAACCAAACCGACCCGAGGACCTCGCTGCCACCGTCCATGCTTGTCAAGGCCTTAGCAGACGACCCTCTGGTTTAAAAGGTGAGGCCAGTTCTGTGCACGCTGCCTCCACCAGAAAAATCCATTGCACAGGCTCCAAGGATACATCCAATCCCCGAAAAAGCCCTGTAGCGATAGGCAAGGGACGAAATGGCAGGTGTAAAGATGCACTGGAAGCCGCAGACCCAACCCTGCATGCAGGCGGTTCAGGACTTTTAGTCATCAACGCACTTGTACAAAGCGTGGGATGAGTCCTTCCTGAATCTTCGTTCGCGAAGCAAAGCCAGAGAGAGAGATATAGTGTAAATTAAATACTGTAGAGTCTTGATTATCCGTCCTTTGGTTATCCGACGTTCCGGATTATCTGATGTCTCATGGTTCTTCGTGAGCATGCGTGCGCGCTCATGAAGAAGCATGGCATGTCTGACAATGGTGCGGCGGCTTGGTTTTCCTCAGCCTGAAGGGAGTCCATGGAGTCCTTTTGGGCTGAGGAAAACCAAGCCTCCGAGAAGATGCCTGGGCTGAGTGCCTAGACCTCTCCTCCACACGGCTTGGATTCCTTCAGCCCAAAGGAAGTCTGTGGACTCCCTTTGGGCTGAGGAAACCCAAACCTCGCTGAGGAGAGGCCTGGACCGATGGCCCATGCCTCTCCTCGGCACAGCTTGGATTCCTTCAGCCCGAAGGGAGTCCACAGACTCCCTTTGGGCTGAAGAAATCCAAGCCATGCCAAGGAGAGGCGTGGGCCGCGCGGAGGAAGCAGGAGTCAGGAGGTAAGCAGGGAAGGAGAGAGGGGAGGGGAGGGGTTTTTGTCACAAATGGCACACCGTCATTGGGAAGAACTTCTTGGCCCCTCTGGATTATCCGACATTTTCAGTTATCCAACGATTTGTCGGCACGTTAATGTCGGATAATCGGGACTCTACTGTAAATAAATAACTTTAGGCTTTGCCTGCCTACAGAAGGCCAGTAAGGAGGGTCGGATGTAGAGGGATGCCAGGGGACAGAGATGGGAGTTGTTCCTTCAGCATCTGCCATTGATTGCCACAGAAGTACGTCTGGTTCAACATTGGCAGTGTGGATACCTTTGAGCGAAACCTGGAGGCTGCCCAACAGGAACTGGGGATCGACATGGCCCACCAGGTCTCAGTGGTGTACAGCACCGAGAGCGATGGGTGAGTAAGGGCCTGGCTGGATCGAAAGTGGCTAGGATTGCCAGAGTGAAAACAGTGCACCATTAATTGTTCTTTAGAAGAAGGGATTTCAGCAAGTGTTGCTTGTTACCTGGTTGTATGGGAAGCCATGCCTGCTGAAATTCCCCCTGCTACACAGACATTCAAAGTTATAAGAGCTCTCTCCCTCGGGGTCTCCTCCAATTCTTCTATGATTCTTCTTGAAGCTCCTTCCTGGTGAGCATGGTGCCCACCTTGCTCCTGGTTGGCTTCCTGCTCTTCTCTCTGAGACGGGGGCCCATGGGAAGCGGGCGCAGGGGACGAGGACCAGGAGGGATCTTCAGCGTGGCAGAGACCACGGCAAAGATCACAAAGGGCAACATTGAGGTGCAGTTCAAGGATGTGGCTGGCTGCGAGGAAGCCAAGCTGGAGATCATGGAGTTTGTCAACTTCCTGAAGAACCCCAAGCAGTACCAGGAGCTTGGGGCCAAGATCCCAAAGGTATGTGCCCCGCGGTATAATCCTGAGCCAGGTCACTAGGTAGAGTCCAGAGAGCTAAGATGGTAGGAGGAGCAGGGCTTTGTGATCAAACAGGAAGATGGAGGCTGACAATGCCTTGTGCGGTGGTTAGTCAACCAAGAACGCCCCAAGCCCTGTTAGATTAAAGGATTTTATACAGCTAGAAAAAGACATAGAAAAGAGTAAGCCAAGTGATCCTGTGGCCAGAGCAGATCCTCTGCATGAAGAAAGCTTACAAAAATTAGAATAATAGAATCCTAGATTTGGAAGAGACCCCAAGGGTCATCGAATCCAGCCCCATTCTGCCATGCAGGAAGACACAATCAAAACACTCCAATAAAGGTGGATAAAGGAAATATGGTAGAGGTGTGTCAATTTGTGAATAGTGTTCAGTAGGGATGAGCAACTATTGGTGTCTGGTGGACAATATTTCCTACAAGCAAGCCCAAAATACCTCTGTTTCCCCCTACAGTCATTTCAAAATAGCAAAAGGCATTCATGTCACCAGGGTTATCTCTAATTCTAGCATCTGGTGAACATGGGCACCTCTGTCATGTCTTTCAGGGTGCAATGCTGACAGGCCCCCCGGGCACCGGCAAAACTCTCTTGGCCAAAGCAACTGCCGGAGAAGCCAACGTCCCTTTCATTACCGTGAATGGCTCAGAGTTCCTGGAGATGTTTGTTGGAGTTGGACCAGCAAGGGTGAGATTGGGGAACCCTTCAAAACCTCCTCAGGGTTAGAAGACTTACTAATAGCCGTGGTAACGCAACAGCATTAGCAGGAGTAATAATCACAGCAATGACAACACCACAACAGTGACAACAATGATGAGGAAGAAAAGAGAGAGAGAAAGGTGGCGGGAGACAAAAAGATGGAAGATAGAGAGGAAAAGATTATGGAATATGTTGTCGTGTGTGTGCTTTCAGGTTGTTTCTGATGTGTGGAAACTCTAAGGGGAACCTTTCTTGGCAAGATTTGTTCGGAGGGGACCGAAGGTGAGAGAGTGTGTCTTGCCCAAGGAAATCCAGTGGGTTTCCATGGCCAAACAGCAGTTTGAACCGTAGTCTCCAGATTGTAGTCTAGCACTTGAACCGCTGCACCACACCAGCACCCTATATGAAATATAGAGACTTATACGTTGAGATTCAGCATCTCTGGGGAAAGAAAACAACTGTTGATAGAGTAGTGTGAGGTATTCTGGGAATAATTCCAAAGAGACTGGCAAAATACCTGATTGAAATCTCCATCAATAGGATCACAAAAAGAGACACTGCTTGGAATGTGCCACATTATACCAGCCAATAACTCACTGGTTCCCAGACACTTGGATAAAATCTAAATCACTGGAGATAATTGGTGTTTCTTCTTCTTTTTAGGTGAGGGACATGTTTGCTTTGGCCCGGAAGAATGCCCCCTGCATCCTTTTCATTGATGAGATCGATGCCGTTGGGAGGAAACGAAGCCATGGACAGTTTGGGGGCCAAAATGAGCAGGAAAACACCCTCAACCAGCTTCTGGTGGAGATGGATGGTGAGAGAGCTCCTCGTGGTGGGATGGCAGGGCGAGGGAAGGATTCCTGGGGGGTGAAAAGGTGGCTTTTTCATCAAGAATGAGCCTGAGGTTTCAACCTCAGCTTCCTAGACATCTGACACAAGTCCCTCTCTAAAACTTCTTAGCATCTTGTAATCAATGTTCTGTCTCCTTGCATTCCATCGCAACATTTACTGTGCCCTTCCAATGGGAAAAGAAATTATTTCCCCCGAAGGAAGCCAACAGGCTGAAAAGCAGAGCTCCTCACTTTTGCTTCATTGCAACACAATTCACCAAAAAGTGTCATGGGCCCTTTTTTTGTTCCAAGAAGTTAGATCACCTGGAACAAAAAGTAGTAGATTTGTTTGGGGGGAGTGTGTTTCCCTTCTGTTTGTGTGTGTGTTTGTGAAACAAATTGCGTATTAATGATGAGATGTATTTTACTGTTATAAGGAATTTTAAATTGTTGTGCTGGTGGGAGGTTAATGGGTTTTATTTTATATTGTTATATTTTGTACTGTTTGAATTTTATTAATGTATTATATTTTATCACAATTGTAAGCCACCTGGATTCTATAGGAAGAGGCAGGATATAATATAATAAAATTATTATTATTATTATTATTATTATTATTATTATTATTATTAAGACAAGTAACCACAATCTGGAGAAATAGTTTACAACTCTGTAGCTGACAATGCTGCAGAACAACTGTTCAGTAACAGAAAATAATAAACTTTTCTATTAGATCCTTATTTAGTGGTTGTGAATTAATAATAGCTTGTTTATGCTGACTATTTGCAAACAAGGTTGATTCCTAAAACTATTCTTAAGAGAGGTTTAACTAGATATCCTGTTTGCATAACCAAACTCTGCATTTTGTTAGAAAACAGTACATTTCAGTCCAAATAAGTTTGCTCCCAACAGACATGAGAAGACTTGCAGGATTTCAGAGAGGACATGCGTTTTGAGCACAAGATTCTGGTTTAGCACAAAAAGGAATGTTCTTTGATATTTTCCCACTTTGATTTTTTGCCCACTTCCTCTGCAGGGTTCAACAGCAGTACAAATGTGGTGGTTCTCGCAGGCACCAACCGGCCTGACGTCTTGGACCCAGCATTGATGCGACCGGGGCGCTTTGATCGGCAGATTTATATTGGTAACAGCTACTGTCTTTACTTATGGTTTCCTTTTTCGGTTCCTGTTTCTCATAACTCATCCATAACACCACCATGTTCAGGAGCAGTGTACCTTTGAATGTCAGAGGCTGGGAAAAAGCCACACAAGATATAGAACTGTTCATTTGGTGCCTTATTTCTGAGATTTCCCCGAAGGCCCACTGCCGACTGGGATCCCATCTGCTGAGGTGGGGAGCTCCAGAGGGTTGAGGGACTCATTTCCGCTGCCTGGAGCCCTCTGAAGCATCCCTCCTGCAGAAGCCAGAAGTGGCCTGAAGTCCAGTTCTGATTGAAATGAAAACAATCCCTCCCTCAGCCAAAACAAGGAAATCAGCCCTGAAAGAAGAATCACATTTCCTGACCCATGACTCCCCATGTTTTAACAAACAAAATTCTTTTCAAGAATTACTGGGAAAAGGGGCCTCAGGCTGCAAAACTATGGGGCAACATGTGTCTCACAATATCTATCTATTCATTTATTTATTTCATTAATGATGTAAAGACGGCCATGCTGAGGTATGCCCTTCTCCTGCCACTGTCCTCTCCTGACTGGTCCGTTGATCTATCAGTTTATCCATCTGTCCATCTCTTTATTTATATCCTAAATGCCAAAACTAGGATTCAGGGCAGCTTAGAAGATAAGAAATACAAGTAAAAACACATCAAGGCCCAGTCCAGACGGGCCAAATGCGCTGTGTACTAGGGTTAAGGGACCGCGTGGCAACCGCACAGTCCCTAACCCTAGTATGGTGGGGCACCGTCACAGTGGCAGTGCCCTGTGTATACAGGCGCTGCTATTGTGACGTGATGGACGCATAGCGTCTGCACGTCATGCCGCCATTGTGACGACACTAGTGTACCATTGGTGCACTCGGGCATCACAAGTGCAGCGCAAAAAAGAACCCGCTTTTTGCGGGTTCTTTTTTCTCCGCAGGGAAGCCGTGCAGTTTGGCGGCTGTGGCTTTACTGCAGGGGGGGGAGGCGCCGGCAGGCCTCCCTTTTTGGGAGGTCTGTACCAGGCCCAAGACAAAGATACAAGAAAGTCAAACTCCAATACTATTCAAGAAGCTCAAACTACAATATTATACTGCCTGTGGAATTAGAACAATTTAAAACATGGATTTAAAAGCAAAGAATAAAAGTAGTACAGCACACTAAAAAACCAAAACAATCACTTCCCCAAAGTCTGCTGGAATAAAAAGGCCTTTACCACAAGGAGGGAACCAGCCCAGCCTTGCACACACACAGAGAGATTTAATTGTGTATTCTTGCATTGATGGCCCTTTGTGGTTTCTTCTAACTAGGTGATTCTGTGACACATGCATATATCCCAAGAAAGGAGCTGGAGATCAACCACCCAAAACCTCTAGTGAGATTGCCTTCTTTTGGGAATGCCCTTTGCCCCTTGTATTTCTTTCTCATTATAGAAGATTTTGAAGTGAGGAAAGATTGACTGGTGTTCATAGGCAAGTACCATGTGAGAAGAAGACTGAGAGTTGGTAGTCATGTTAACCCACCTTTTGGGGGGGGGGGTGTCTTCCCTGGCTCTGTTTTTCCCCAACCAGGCCCACCGGACATCAAAGGCAGAGCATCAATCTTCAAAGTCCACCTCCGACCTCTCAGACTAGAAATTGATATCAGCAGAGACTCTCTGGCAAGGAAGATGGCTGCCCGGACCCCAGGATTCACAGGTGAGATGTATTGGGAAATTCAGAGCTTGGCAGATGCTGGGGGTTGTCTTCCAGAAAAAGCCACTTTTCTCAGCACTGGTGAAATGCCCACTGCAGGGTGGGCTGGTGTTATTAGTTGTTCGGGGAATGAAGCCATGTGGATGGAAACCCATAAGACTAGGGTGGGCAACTGTTTAGAGAACACATTGACCCAATAGGAGACTATGGAAGGCTGTGATATCGCCATTGCACCCACCCCACAATCAATTACTTTGCCCATATGCCTCTAGGGACCATGGGCCATTTTCACCACATTTCTGGAGAAGCCTCTCTTTTTGGTTACAATAGGAAGTGATCCAAAAGGGACTCCTTATTCACTTCCTGCATTTGAAAAGCCCTCTTGGACATTTTTTCAATCTCTTGGGACCATCAAAACAGCCTTACTCCCCAAAAGACTCACAGTCACCTTTCACACCATATCCCTCAACTGGCATGGCTCCATCCCATGGAATCCTGGGACTGGTAGTTTCATGAGGTAATTGGAATTCTCTAGTGCAGCCTCCCAAACTATAGCACCAGAATTCCCCCGCAGAGAATTCTTAAGTCCTTCACAAAGCTATCTATCCCGGGATTTAAAAGGATGGCGCTATAGCACTTCAGCCAGTGCCAAAGTGCTATAACTACACAGTGTGATATTTTGATCACATTCAGTGGTGTTTGATTCTCTTAACACAGCAATTCCATTTAATGGTTGCTGTTGCAAAAGGAGTCAACTTGCCTTAGGAAAGAGTTTTCAGAGTGAGTTGTAGTCAGGTTAATCCAGGATCCCTTTCTCCAAGGGAAGAAATGAATTTATGCCGAGAGCGGCAAGGGAGAAGATGGCTCTTGAGGTGCTGAGTTCCCATTCCTTCGGGGATCCGGCCCATCTACTGACCAGTTCCTTCCCTTTTATCTCTCTGCAGGGGCCGATATTGCCAACGTGTGCAACGAAGCTGCCCTCATTGCTGCGCGACACGCCAGCCCCACCGTGAATGAGAAGCACTTTGAACAGGCCATTGAGAGGGTCATTGGGGGTGAGTTGGCCTGACCCCTGCCTTCCTAGACCTGCTCAGAGGGAGCAAGGAAATATTGGATCCTGTGCCTTTATTCAAAACAAGGGTTTTTAGGGATGGTGCCGCCCTCCAGATGTGGTTGGACTGCAGCTCCCGCATCCATCAGAACTGGCTATCACAGCTAGGGACTGATGGGAGTCCAACAATATCTGGCTGGTGTCAGGTTCCTCAACCTTGAGCTTCACGAAACATGCAGGGCTTGGAAATAGTGTCTTTTTTTGCACAACTCCCAGAATCCCCCATCTAGTGAACTATAGCACTAGAGCTCTCTGGCAGTGAATTCCTAGTGGTTGGCTTGGAGCTCCTGGGAATTGTAGTCCAAAAAAGCCCTGTCTGCAAGTCAAGTTGTACTTGCATTTACACTTTTCTGCTGGTTTATCGGTATATTTTCCTGTAAATATGGCTTTGTGGTTATCCCCTCACTCTAGTACCCTTAACCCAGCTTGTAGCTTTCCCAGAAACCTCTGGTCAGTCACATTGGGGAAATAGGACACTGACGTAGATGGGTGTTTGGGCTGGCCTGGGATGAACCCTCTTCTCCTTGACTTTGCAGTGAGAGACTGGAGTGTGCTACCTTCCCTTCCTGAGAAGGAGCAGCCATCTCCTCACTTGCCCTCCCCTAGCGAGTAGAAAGCTGTCAAGTTGCGTGTTGGTGGAGGAGCCCTTGCAGTTCCTTGAGAAGTTCACCACCCAAGAGAGAGACTCCCCAGAGGGAAGAAGAGGCACAAACAGGCCTCTGCAGCTGCAGACACTTTGCTTGAAAAAGTTGCTTGTGAAAGGAAATGGTGGAGGGGTTGGGAGACACAGATATTTTCTGTAGGGTTGTTGAGGCTTTGCAGCCAGGTTTGCATCCAAGATGAATCTTGTGTAACTTTAATCCTTAACAGACCTTGCAAGCAGGACAAGTTACTGTCAAGCAAGACAAAGTAACTTCATCTTGCTTGACAGTACCTTGTCCTGCTGCAAGGTCTTTCAAACCCCAACTTTCCGGCCTCAGCTTTCAGTTGCAGCAATCCCCTCTCAATATGGTTGTCTCCTCGCTGTTGGAGAGTAGGGAAGGGAAGTGATGAAGTGCCCCGCTTTGTCCTCGTTCCTGAAAAGTGAAGAGGGATAGGAACCTTCATCTAGCTTGATAAAGCTTTGTAGTACCTCTTCCTGCTCCAAGATTTGTTGGGGATTTAAGACAGAGGGACCCCATTCCAGATCCAATTTGGCAACCCTATTAGCACCCCTCATTAAATCTGTGCAAATGTTGTTTCCCTCTGCCTTTATGAAGGTGAATTCACTGGCCATCCTACAAATGCCAGAAGCAAGAGAAAAGATGCACTGAATCTGCAGAGTGTTTATAAGAATTTGAGGACTGAGACTCAGAGCTGTTCTGTTGAAGCAAAGATTTGGTATTAGTCAGAGGTTGAGATTCCTGTTCTGGACTACAGCCCCCAGGATGCCCACTGCCAGCATGGTTTCTGAGAGCTGCAGTCCTGGAAAAGTAATGTCCCCGTGCTCTGACAGAATTAGTGGATGCTGCAATTAGAAAAGAGGACTTTCTGTACATGGCATTGGAAAGGAAAGGTTTTGTATGGCTTCTCTGGTTGCAGAGAGGGCTTTTTTCTCCTGCCTTTGCACAAACTCTCCTCTGTGCTCTCTCCAGGGCTTGAAAAGAAGACTCAAATCCTGCAGCCAAATGAGAAGACAATTGTGGCTTACCATGAGGCAGGACACGCTGTGGTCGGGTGGTTCTTGGAGCATGCAGACCCCTTGCTCAAGGTGCAGCGTTACACATTGTAAACCTTAGCGAATGCACTGATAAGCAGTATAGAAATGTACTTGCTATTGTATCTCCTTCCCTTGGCTACTGACCCTTTCACAGGGATGACCACCGATGGCTGGGGAATTTTGGGAGTTCGGTTGATGCATCCTAGAACTGCATTTGGCTTTTGTCAGAGTATTGACACACTCTTACCCCCTTGGGCAAAACTTGCTGGCCTCTAGATGATGCAGTAAATGTTTAGCCATTTTTACTGTCAAGTGTGGTGTTGACTTGGGGGAAATTCCCAGAATCTCCCTGGCTGGGGGGATTCTGGAAACTGTAGTACAGAAAATAACTTTTTGGGGGTGGAGAAATCTTTCCAGACTCCCTTTGAGGCTCTCCATCCCCTTTGCTCCGAAGAGGAATGGCACACCTGTTGCTGTTCTCCTTACCTTGGTTACCTGTGTCTGGCAGGTCTCCATCATCCCTCGAGGAAAGGGCTTGGGGTATGCGCAGTACCTTCCCCGGGAGCAGTTCCTCTACACCCGGGAGCAGCTCTTTGACAGGATGTGCATGATGTTGGGAGGGCGTGTGGCCGAGCAGCTGTTCTTCGGGCGGATCACCACCGGTGCCCAGGACGATCTCCAGAAGGTGACCCAGAGCGCCTACGCCCAGGTAAAGGGCCAGGAGGAGGGACCTGCTGGCTGTCCGTAAGCGACCAGAAAGGCACAACTAGGCAGAGGATCCAGGGATGCTTTGTTTTGCCATACAGGTCTGGCAGTGTTTGTGCATGTTTTCATAAACATGTTCAGGGATTCTCTTCCTGGTTTTCAGGCAAAAAGTGCCTGAAAATCACACCAAAAAAGTTTTTAAAAAAATATTGGGAGGGGGCTTTGGGCCATTGGTGAGGGGCTTTAGGGTCTAGAAAGGGGTTTCAGGGCTGTATGCATCACATGGGTTACACTGCCCAGTCCTACACCAGACCCCTTTGCCCCATCCAAAACTTCCTCCTCTTCCATTCTCCAGCACTGCCAGGCTCCATGGGTCACTACTAAAAGGTTTCTCATCCTGCTGCTGGCTGAGGGAGGTTTTGCTTTCCTTCTTAGGTTGTGCAGTTTGGGATGAGTGACAAGCTGGGCCAGCTCTCCTTTGACCTCCCGCAGCCAGGCAACCTTGCTCCCGAAAAGCCCTACAGCGAAGCCACGGCTGAGCTGATCGATGAGGAGGTCCGGGCCTTGATCACCACAGCCCACCAGAAGACCCAGGCCCTGCTGACACGTTGCCGGGACCAAGTGGAGAAGGTACAAAGCAGACAGGCCAGGAGGACATTTCCATTTGGCATGCCCTGCCTCTTAAACTGTAGCTCAATTTTGCAAAGTGCGGGTCACATGCCTTCTGTAGTCAGACAAGGAGAAAATGGGTCAGACACTCAGGCAAAAAGGAGAGTTGTAACAAGAAACCACTCGGAAGCAATGAAGGACATACATTCATTAATTTGACTGTCTTTTGGGAACTGTCCCTTCCTACTTTCTCCCCAGATAGGATTTCCTTTCTAAATGGTTTAGAAAAATTGGTATTTTTTTTTAAATGTTTAAAAAGTATGAGTAGGTGAGGAGGTCCTGCAACCTATTTAGAAGCTGGATTGCTGCTCTGGGAAGCTTCCAAGAGAAGCAGTTCACATTTTTCTGGGGAAAAGAGGAGTCCAGAAGAATCAAGGGCTGCCAAAACAGTCCTGGAGGCCACAAAAGTTTCCAAAGCCACCCCTGCCTCAAAGGAGCCCTTTCCACTTTTTAACATGAAGGTAGTGATGCTGAGAGAGGTGGTTCTAAAACCACCATGCATTAAGTCTGGCCTTTGATGGGTTTGACATGCCACCACTGGCAGAGGCCATGAACCATTGTCCTCTTGAAGGCTGTCATGTAGTTCTGTGTGAGAAGAATTTCTTGAAAAAGCATGATCTTCACCCCACTTCCCAGATCTAGCTTCTCCTCAAGACCCTATGATCCAAGGATCTCCTGTGCTATCCTTTCCCAGGGTTCCAGGAGCAAACAAACCAGTCTATGCTCCTGTGTGGATCATTGGAAGGCCGGCAGTCAGCAGTCAATCACAATTATTCTTTTTATTTATATTCCGTTCATTGAGCAACTGATTTCTCCTCTGCAGGTCGGAAAGCGTCTCCTGGAGAAGGAAGTGCTGGAGAAAGCAGACATGGTGGAGCTGCTTGGCCCAAGGCCCTTTGCAGAGAAATCCACCTATGAGGAGTTTGTGGAGGGCACCGGGAGCTTAGAGGAAGACACCTCCCTCCCTGAAGGACTGAAGGACTGGAACCTGGAGCAGAAGGAGGAAGAAGAGGCAGAGGAAGAGGGCCAAGGACAGAGGAGCCAGGAGAAGGCTTTGTAGTGGAAAAAATACCAACACACGCTTTATTGGTGTGGAGCACCAGGTGTATTTTCTGTAGACATCAGCCTCAGGTGAAATGTCTCTCTCCCTGGGAGCCTTGATAGGATGATGTTTCCATGGGATCAGAAGTCAGGCAGGCCTTTGCCACAGAACCATGGGACCAGATTGCTTCCTTCTGAGCTGTCGGGTGTCTTTTTCACCAAGCGGCAATCTGAAGGCCTTTGTTTGCAAGCCTCTTTTGGTGATGGGATGAAGGACAGGCAGTGGAGAGCAGAGAAAAGCAGGTGCCGTTCCCTGTAACAGATGGCAGACACCATCTGAAGCAGTGGCCTCCCCAAACCTGGTTTTCTGATCTTGTATTGTGATCCTGTACTCTGGGAAGATGATCCAGCCTGAAGAAGCCATCTTCTTTCCTGCCAACCACTCCTCTTCTGGGACTGTGGGTTGCCTTATGCTGCTCAGTGCCTTTACTGCGGCTACTTTGGCTTTCTCTTCCCACTGGTCTGCCTGACTGCCTTCCTACTGTGCCTACAGTCCAAAGGGTTCAAGAGAAGGCCCTGCTGAAGCCAAACCAAAGAAAAGGAGTGAGCAAGATCTTTAAGAATTGTGGGGATTTTCTCTTTGGTGGCAGTAGTGACTCTGAGGGGTATCTTCTTTTGGTGGATGCAGATGGGAAGAGGACCCCATTGGACAAGGGCTGTCTCAAACATGGTGCTAGGTGAAATGGTGCTACTAGAATCCTTTACTCCCTTCCTCTTCTTGACGTGATATGGCCCAGAGGATCCTGGGAGCAGGAGATTGCAGCATAGCCAGTCACACTGCATCAGCAGACTTTCTCTTGGCTCATTCCCACACAGTGATTTCTTGCGTCTGAACACCTTCCCTGCAACTGGGGCTTTGTGTCCCAAGAGCAGGCCAGGAAATGAACGACAAATGCTTTTGAACCCCATATCCAGTGTGTACTGAAATCTAGCTGAGCTCTTTGGGATGCCTTTGAGCCTGACTTTCTGCTGATTTTTGCCTTGAAAATGCCAGCCAGGATGTGGTGCTGATGCATGTCCAGCACTTTCCCCCCCTTAGATCAACTCCTCACCCCCCTCATTGACCTCAGGATCATCTGTCTTTGGGTCAATGGTATAATTCAATTTTAAGACAAACCTAAGGAGATCTTCAACCAGGAGGTGAAGACACCGTGGCCCATTTCCTCAGATGCTGGTTTTCAGCACTCCTTACGGGTCCACACTCCTCACTCATCTACCAAAGAACTTAGACATTCCTACCAGTAGCATTTGCTGTTGTTATGTGCTGTCAAGTCAGTTTCGGCTTACAGCAACCCTTTGAATGAGAGACCTCCAAGAGCCCCAGTCTGATCTTGCAAAGTCAGGGAGCCTTGATGGAATCAATCCAACTGTTATGTTGTGACCATTCTGCCCAGGATTCTTCCCAAGGGCATTACGACTATTAGTATTTATCCTTCCAGTGCCCACAGGGTAGAGCTTGTCCTGAACTTAGCAAAGCCTATCCCATCCCCACAGCCCATGAAATACGTGCATTGACCTGTCCCTCCCTTTGTCCCATTCCTGTTCTGACATTACATAGAATCGTAATGGTAAGGGCCATCCACTCCACCATTAAAACTGTCCTGAGAGATGTCTATCCAGCCTCTGTTTAAAGACCTCAAAGGAGAGTCTCCAAGAAAGTTCTTGCTAATGTTTAGCTGAAATCTCTTTTCTTGCCATTTGGAAGCATTGGCTCATGTTCTAATATCTGGAGCAGCAGAAAACAAGTTTTGCCACCTTCCAGTCTTCTTTTCTCAAACTAAACATACACAGTTCTCTGTGCCCTTTCTTATAGGACCTGTTTTCTCGATCCTTTGCCATCTTGGTTGCCCCCACCACCTTACTTACTTGGATTGCGGCCCTTCTGAGGCATCTGACCTGCAAAATCTCCAAATTGCTTCTGGAAAGTGACTCTTCAGGAACAACATCTACTGACTCAGCTGCATTCTGGTGGCCTTTTGAAAGTCATACCTTGCTGCATTCAAAGACCAAATGGAGTCCTGGACCCTTTTGTTTTCCTTTCCAGAAGGCAACACCTGCTGAGGAGGAGGTGTTCACCCCAGTTCCTCCACCTTGGGTATCCTACAAAGAATTGTAGTACCCATTTCCATATGGTTTGTTCTCACATAGCCAGAGGCTCCTATACTTCAATGACTTCTCAGTGACCATTGTGGGAACTGAATGCTGGCTTAGAGGACCTCTTTGGAGAAATCCAAATTCAGGGCTCTTTGTGTTTTTGGTCTGTGCTGGAAATATCTTCTGCAACTATGCCTAACGTTGTTATATCTTACAAGGCAGAATTTGGTCTTATTGCTGCACCTCTTAGTAGAATTTAGCAGCTGGTTTTTTGGACAAAGCTATTGCAACTCTTTTGATACTCCTATGCATCCTATTCTTTCATCTCCCCCTTGGCGTGTGTGCGCCTTCAAATTGCCAGTTGATTTACAGCGGCCCCATGAATTGCACAGGGTTTTCTTAAGCAAGTGATACTCAGAGGTGGTTTTGCCAGTTCCTTCCTCTGAAACGGAGCCTATAGCACCTGGTATTGGCAATCTCCCATCCAGGGCTGGCCTAGATTAGCTTCCAAGATCAGACTTGCAAGCATGTAGTAGATGGCTCTTCTATTTTGTCCCCCCATGTTAGGAAGAGAGGAATCTACTGCCAGGTTAGTGCTCTTTTTCTGTGTCTCACACAGGGCTTTCTCCCTTCCTTTTTAAAAAATTGTACACCTACAGATTTAGTCTCGTACAATAGTATGAAAACCTAGCCTGTTCTTAAAATGTCCATAGCATTCAAACAGCCTTCACCCACCCACCCCCCCCAAAGTGAACCTCATTGTTTGCAGGAAGAGGAAGTGTCTCTCTTTGGTACATAGATTGCATAAATTCTGAAGGTCTGTGTAGAGGACAATATCCAACAAAATGTTAAGTGCTCCTAATATTAAGGGAAGGTACTGGGGTGGATATGGCAACTTTATATCTGGAATAGCAATGGAGGGGGGCATATCAACTTTACCTGTATTTGGGGTAGTGGTGTGGAGGTGACACCCCAACTTTACCTACATCTGGGTTAAACTGAGAGACATGTCAGGACCAAAAGAATTAAAGGAGACCTCCAGGTGAGGATTATCTTGCTAAACCAAACCTAGTTGGATGGAGTTCAACCTCATCATTACCAGTGGGAAGCAAAGCTCCTCCTTGTTTGGAAACGGGGGGGAAAGGCACATTGTGGACTGCAGTTTCTAGGTAGAACTACTGGGACCCAACTGTGCTGTGGATTCCTGCCTTGGCAGGCATTCATTCTATGCAAAGACAAAGGAAAGGAATTTGTCAGCCTTGGAAATGTCACAGCATTTATTTGTTGCTTTTAAAACTCCTATTTTCTTGTGCCTGCCAGTGTTTGTTTCTTTGTCTGTTGTTTCACAAGAACAAAGCCCCAAAGCAATGGTTGTCTTGTTTTAATGGTTCAAGAGACTCTGTTCTCTCAGGGCTCTGTTCTCCCTGTCCAGGTTTGTTCCTCCACAGATGTAGAGGCCAACGTGTGTGAGTCCAGGCATGGGTTTGACAGCAAAGCCTCCACACAAGCACGCATGCGCGCACACAGACACAAACACACACACAATGCTGCCAAGACCACCTGGGGAATGCTACTGTTTGATTCAGAGCAACATTGGCACAGTCTAGATCAGGCCCAGATCTGCAAGGCAAGAAGGGCAAGTGGGTTCTGCCCATTGTGCCAATCCAGATGGACTGGCGTGCCCAAGAATAAAAACAACAACCCAACCCCAGGAACAAGAGGGCCATGTGCTGAACCACAGTCAGTGGTGACAGCCCCCACACTGTCGATTGCACCCCATCCCTTATGAAACTAGGCCTACTCCATCTCCTGAGCCAGAATGGGACCCTTCCAGCCAAGAGGTTGCACAGGTTCTGTTTTCCCAGGGCTTCATTACAGTGAGTTTGTTCACTCTGCCCAGAAGATGACAGATTATTCCAAGGAGGTAGCAACACAGTTTCTGTGATTCACGCCTTTGTTGTTTCCCTTCTCATTGTGCATTAGCAAAAAGCCCCCAAAATCTCTGGATAAATAGTCAGGAGTACATTGAATGTAATGGAGGAATGAGGAGGAGGAGCCCATGGTGGCCATGGCAGGTTAGATTAATGGTTCCTCGTCCCTCTTAGAGCCAGCTTGGATGGCCCACAGGGATTCAGGATGCAGGTTGGGGGCTTCGACACCTTGGGTAGTGAAGAACTAAACTGGAAGGATGTGGCACTTGACACATCCCTGGAAACAGCTGAATTTCTGGCTGTGAAAGCAAGAAGGATTAATTTGGGAAGCAGCTGTTGTTTGCCCCCAGCCCCCTCCGTGGGTGGCTCGGGTGTCATCTGGGTGTCATGATGCCCAGCGTTTCCACTTCAGCTGGTGGCTTGCTGGATTTGTGCCCTGATCAGCAGATGCTTGTCTGTCAGCCTCTGACACTGAGCAAACGGCACAAAGTGCTTCAACCAGTGCTCCATGGTGGATGCTGGAACATTATCTCCTGGCCTGGCAGGGATCATGGGAACCTCAAAATGGAGGTGCTGGAGAGCTTTCAAAGAGCATGCATTTTCCAGAGGAGAGGAAAAGGGGATGAATCTGCCTCTCTTTGTCCCCTAACAATTTCTCCCAACCCAAAGATGCCAGTGCCGTTATGCTACCAAAGAGGGAGAGTTCTGGGTGTTGGAGATGGCAAAGGAAGGGAGCTTCTGGGGAGTTTGGCACAAGGCACCCAACTTTTACCTCTCACCTGGATGCGAATGGGGCATACATAGCTTTCTGGGCAACCTCCCTATTAGAAGAAACAATCGCCTCCCCAAAGTGTTGGACTGTGCCATGGTTTGGGAGGTGTTGGCCTTGCGTAGTAAGCAGTTCCTTCTCAGCCAGAGGGCTGTGGGGACTGTAGAGGCAGTGGGGCTCACTGGTCAAAGGGCTAAGCTGCACTCCTTGCTTCTCATTTCCCTGAATGGTCCTCTGTGGCCAGCCTTTGGGTCTCCTTTTCTCCTTCAGTAGAACCACAGTGAGCTACCGGATCCTTTTGTTTTAAAGGCAAAATAAGACTTGTAGAGCATTGCTGCAAAGCGAGGAATGGAAAATAAATGGGGCAGGAGGAGAGCAGCAGGTGGAGGTGGCAAAGATGGCTGTTTCTGTACCATCCTGAGAAGAAATGGGGGAGAAAACCAGCTCTGTTGGGAAGACTCGTTTGGCTGACGGAGGCCATCCCCGAATGTATTCAGATGTTGATCATCTCCATCGCAGCTGAAGAGAAAGTGGTCCATGGAGGGAATGGATGTGTGTGCAGAAGGAAGAAAGCAAGGGAGGGAGGAAGGGAAAGGAGCAGGGCAAGCTGAGCCCCCCCAATATTTGGATGAACGTGAAAGGGGCTTCCTCAGCAGATCTGAAGGATGGGGAAGCATGGAAAAAAGAAGGGGCTTTGGCTGGGGAGATCCCAGCACTCTCGCTAGCCTTCTTTCACCTTTCCAGCATCTCGATATCAGAGGAGCGCAGAAGAAAGGACCTTTCCGAGACCAAGGTTTTGCTTCTGAGGAATGTACAAGTCCTATTCTGGAAGCATGGAAGATGCCCCCTTCATACAACCCAGGGCAGTGGCCCTGCTTGGTCAAAGGAGGCCAAACATCCCATTTCACAGGACAGCTTTCTGGAAGCACTGGAGTTGTGCTTAGCTGCTCAATGTATTACTTGGCTTGGCGTCACCATTTTCCGCAGCCTTCAGTGGCAGGTTTGGCGAGCGGCTGTGAGCCAGTGAGCCACCACTGTGATTGCCCATTGTGCCCTGCTTGCCACGTTGTCCCAGAGTGGGGATTTATTCCTCAATACCTTGGGACACTTCTAATGGACGATGGGTGAGATGAGATGGTGTCAGTGTGAGGTGTGTGTGCTTAGACCAGAGCCCCACAGCTGCAGGTGGGAAGTTATAAGGCCACTGGGAAGAGAGTGTGCTTTTCAAAGACATGAGGACTGGATCTGCCTTGGCTTAGCAGGTCTTCCTGGGAGGCAGGAGTCCTGCTTTGTGGTGTAGGATCCTGGAAGTGTCACAGAAACAATACTTTTAAGTTGTCCCCCCCCCTTGGTTCCTTTGGTATGATGAGATTCCTTGGCCTGGCTGAGAGATTTCTGGGGGTTGCCCCTCTATCGCTCAAGGCACGCGGCTGAGGAAGGTTTCTCCGCTATTGTTTGGGGCTGAAGCAGCTCTCCTCTTCCCAGGAGGCTCCTCTTTCCTCAAGTTCCCCATAGCTGACCACATTCAGAAGGGCTCAAAAGTGCCAAAAGACAAAATGGGACTGCATCCAGCTCCCCCAATCCCAGAAATGTTGGCATCTGCAAGAGAACAGAACTGGCAACAGAAATTCAGGGATGCAGGAATGGACACAAATGTGGTGGAGGTGGTGATGGTGATGAGGCTGTCTGTACACAACAGGCAAGATTTGCAAACATCCTTATGTGGGAGGAGCAGCGGAGGTGTGCAGAAGAGGAATGGGCATCTCTTAAGGTCACCAGTTGCCTGGGTTAGTGCAAGAGTGAGCGTTGGCACCTTGGTTTCGCTCCCGGCCTGTTCTTGTCCTCCCTATTCTTCTGCCGGCTTTCCCAGAGTCAGGAAGGCATCCGCTTTGCCTCCCTGGAGCTCCGAGTCGCTGAGGTGCTTCTTCTCCCGGCCCTGATCTCCTTTTGTCCTCGTCCAGGAAGGCGAACGCAGGTAGCCCGCCCGGGGGTTGGGATGCGAGTGCGGGTGAAGGCCTAGGGAGAAGAGAAAGAAAAAGAGCATACCAGCAGAAGATTTGATCCTTTCTGTACGTTCCTTTGTTGTGTGCAACTGCCCATTCCAGGGGCATCAATAGAAGGGTGCAAGGGGTATGGACCACACTGGATGATGCCTCAGACGGGGGGTCTCCCAGTAAGATGGTGGGAAGGGGCTGCCTTCTGGGTCTGCTGGGGCTGACCATGACCAGTAAAGCCAACACCCTGCCCTAGATCTCCTTTCTCCTCCCTTCTTCTATCTTTCCCTCCCTTTTCTCCTTCCTCCCTTCCCTGTTGCCTACCCAAATGCTCGTCTTCCTTTCTTTCTCTTTTCTTCCTTCCCTCTTTTTCTCCTCCTCATCTTTGTCTCTCCTTCCTTCCCTCTTTCCTTGTTGATGATGATTATGATGATATTGTGTGCCTTGAAGTAGTTTCCAACGTATGGTTGACCCTACGGTGAATCCATCGTGGGATATTTTCTTGGCAAGATTTGTTCAGAGGAGGTTTGCCATTGCCTTCCCATGAGGCTCACAGACCGTGACTTGCCCAGGGTCAACCAGTGGGTTTCATGGCCGAGGCAGGAACTGAACCCTGGCCTCCAAAGTCATAGTCTGATGCTCAAACCACTAGGCCACACTGGCTCTCTTTCATTCCTTTTGGGGGTTCTTTCCCCCTTTTGCCTGCCTTCTTTCTCCTTCCTCCTCATTAATTCCGCTCACACATTTTCTCATCGCAGAGGCTGATCTGCATTTCCACTCCATCTGTCACTGGGATGCAGCTGCCGACTCCACTGCCGAGGAGGAGTGCATCCCTTCTTTTTCTTTTCCCGCCCTCCTCCTTGCCACCCATATTTCTGGTGCCAGGGCTTTGGGAGGGTCCAGACTCACCAGGGAATGAGTGGCACCCCTCTCACCCCACTTCCAGTGCTCTCTGCACAATCTTTCCTTGGAGCATTGGCTTTGTGCCTCTTCTTAAGCAGCTAATGAGGGCATCATTGCACAGAAGAGCCAGAGCTAGCCTGCATCAGGAAGAATGTGCTGTTTCTCACACCGTCCGGCAGAAAAGTCCCCAAGGCAATGTGTCTCCCTTTCAGAAGCAGCTGCCAAAAGCGCTTGCGTTTTTTCCATGGGAGTCATGACACAGCTGGGAAATTAAATCTCTTTCCCTTTCCCCCACATCCCTCAGAGCTTGGCATCATCATCATCATCCATTTATTCATCGTATTTATTTATATCCAGCTTTTCTCCTGATATGGGGACTCAGCAATGTGCCTTTGAGTTGTTTCTGACTTACGGCAACCCAAAGGCAAAGATCACGGGGGGCTTCTTGGCAAGATTTGTCCATAAGGGTTTGCCTTTGCTTTCCTCTTGTATCTCCTTCCCAGACTCTTCTGGAACAAATCTGGACCGAGGATCTCAATTTGCCTTGGGATTCTCTCTCAGTGTGAAACGCAGGGTGAGTTTGCAGAAGGAAATTAATTCTGGGAATGAGATGCATGCCTCTTCCTCTAAAATAAAAGTAATGTAGGGCACCTGGATAAAGATCACAGGCTCCAAAGTCCTGCAAGGCACAATATGTGTAGTTTTTTAACATTTCAACTTAAAGAAACACTTCATATTCTCAACCCACTGGACAGAGGATGCATCTCTCGTCAAGTGGTTTCGATCCTTTATGCCTTCTCTGGGTTCACAAAAGCAAAACCCCTTTGAACAAATCTTTCCAAGAAAACCCCAGGGTTGCCTAAGTTGGAAACAACTTGAAGTCACACAACAAAGACAACAACAAGAGTAACAACACATCAGAACTGTATTCAAATCTACTTCCTCAGGTGCATCCTAATAGATTTAAGTCCATTTAAGTTTATGAAAACGTAATGCTACCAATTTCTTTCTCTCAGTCTCAAAGGGGCTACAAGAGCCCTTTGCAAGTAAAGGGGGATCTAATTAATTTGCACTAAGGTGTAACTTGAGAGCCATTGTGGTGCAGTGGTTTGAGACCAGGGTTCGAATCTCTATTTGGCCATGGGAATCCACTGGCTGACCTTAGGCAAGTCATGCACTCTCAGCCTCAGAGGAAGGCAAAAGCAGGGCAAACCCATTTTGGCAAGACTGGCCAAGAAAACCCCATGACAGGGCGATCAAAAATCATTAATAGCTTGAAGGCACGCAAAAGCAACCCGATATCACTTACCAGCCGAGGAGTCATTGGCAACGTTCTCCTCATCGGAGTCCGCAAAGACCTCGGCCAGCTCCTGGTCCGACATATCGGTTAGTTCAGTCAGGTCCAGCAGGTCAAAATGGACCTCCAGAGAGGAGACGCTGCTCAGGGGCTCTGAGGGAACAAGATGGAGGAGACAAAGGAAGCCAGTTGGGTCCCAACCGAGGAAGGAAGACACCAACAGACTCATGTGATCCATAATGTGGAACTAGAGCTCCCAAATCTTTGCAGTCCTGCTCAATGGGGCTTAGCAACTCCAGCTCAGGCCTTGGAGACATTGGAGACACCTCTCCAAACTCTGGCCTCTGGGGCAATTGCTGGGCTGGGCGCCTATCCCATCCCATGGCAGGACTCACGGCCTTCCCTCCCAGTTGTACTCACGCCGGCGTTCTGCAACCTGCAGCAGCCCTGAAGTGGGGATTGGGATCCCTCCGGCCTCCTCTGCCGTGGGGCTGGGGGGCTCCTCCAAGAAGCCCTGGAGGGGGACAATCCGGGGGGCTGGACGCTCCGTCTTTGGGGCCTCTTTCGCCAGCTCTGGAAACACACAAGAGGTTGGCATGCATTGAGGTGAGCCTGGGCAGGAGGGCACAGAAAGGACGGGCCACTTCATGCAAGAATACGCCCAACAGGTAGCCAGCAGGTATGGATTTACGTATCCCCCCTACACACATATAAGAATGAATATATATGAATATAACGAATATAAATACAGTGAGCCCTCCATATCCACAATTTTTTTTTATCCACAGATTCAAGCATCCAAGGTCTGAAAATACAAATTCCAATAAGCAAACCTTGATTTTGCCATTTTATATAAGGGACATCATTTTACTATCCATTGTATTTAATGGGACTTGAGCATCCATGGGTTTTGGTATCCACGGGGGGCCCTGGAACCAAACTCCAACTGATACCAAGGGCCCACTGTATATGAATCTATTTTGTATGGATATAAATATATAATATGAATGTGAATATAAATCGGAATATATTTCATATAGATATAGTTGAATGAAGGAGCCCTGGTGGCACAGTAGTTAGATGCCAGTCCTGCAGCCACAAGGTTGTGAGTTCAGTCCTTGCAGGGCTCCAAGGTTGACTTAGCCTTCCATCCTTTTACAGGTCAGTAAAATGAATACCCAGTTTGTTGGGGGAAATTGGCTTACAGATAATAAACTGCTTAGAGAGTGCTGAGTTCACTGATAAGCAATATAGAAATGTAAATGCTATTGCTATTGAGAGAGTTGTATGTTTTCGAGTGCTTTCCAACTTACAGCGACCCCAAGGCAAACCTATTATGGGGTTATATTGGCAAGTTTCTTCAAAGGGGGTTTGCCATTGTCATCCTTTGGGGTTGAGAGTATGTGACTTGCCCAAGATCACCCAATGGGTTTACATGGCCAGGTTGAGATTCAAACCCTGGTCTCCAAAGTCCTAGTCCAATGCTCAAACCACTATACCATGCTGTCTGTCTATCTATCTATCTATCTATCTATCTATCTATCTATCTATCTATCTAGATATAGATATTCTATCCCACTTTTCTCCTGACATGGAGCCCTAGGTGGTTTGCAACACAGTTAAAACAAGATCAAGCAAAAACAGAACAAAACCCAAAACAAAACCCCGATGATCAGGACGTTAAACCACAACTAAGCAACCTTATTAAAACAGCATTGATTTTAAATATATATATTAAAACCACGATGGGCCTGGGTCTCCCTTGAAAGTAATGGGGTGAAGAAGCTGTGTTTTTATTGCTGCACCAAATTCTGGGAGAAATGGGATGTTCAAGGTGGTTTTGCTTGTGTCTTAGATAAGAAACCAGGAAAATGCTCACTTCCGTCACAGACTCCCGGACCACCGGACCACCCATGTTCAGTTTGCACCTTGGTTCCAACTCTTTGGCTTCCCTCCTTGCGCAGCTATCTTTGCAGCCATTTCTAGAGCCTTCCTCTCATCTTCCATTTTATATATATATATATATATATATATATATATATTCCTTCTGCTCCCTGCCTCATTCTCCGTTCTGCCTTTGCAGCCCCAGGATGCGGTGGGATGACGATGGTACAGGAGTGGGAGGCAGCAGAGGGACATCCAGATCCGGTGGAAAAGGTCAGAGACAAAACAGATGAGACAGTAAGAACTTCCTGATGATAAAAGCAGTTTGATGTGGAGGTTGGAACAGACTGCCTTAGAAAGTGGTGGACGCTCCTTTGCTTGGGTGCATCTACACTGTAAAAATAATGCATCTTGACACCACTTTAACTGCTGTCGCTCCATCCTGTGGCATCCTGGGATTTGTTGTTTTTACAAGGTCTTGAGCCTTCTCTGCCAAAGAGTTCTGGTGCTTCACAAAACTAGGATGGAGTCGTGGCAGTTAACGTGGTGTCGAACTGCATTATATCTACAGTGTCGATGCAGTCTTTGGAGTTTTGTACACAGAAATTAGATGCTCAGGGTGCTTCAGCAATAAACTAAAAAAATAAAAATGTGTTATTTAAACCCTGTTCCTGCCCTGGCAGAGGGTTGGATTAGATGGCCATCAGGGTCCCTTTCCAGTCTTGCGATGTATGCAATGACAAGAGCAGAGGTCCACTGCAATAGAAGAAGGGGGTGACAAGAGTTCTATTTGGGTTTTATCCTCTCTCTCGCTGACCTTGTCCAGAAATGTGCTCTTTCTTCCCCACTCATCTTTTCAAATTCTGCTGAGTGACCGGCGCAAAATTCCCACGAGGCCGGATTCGTTCTGCAGCATGAAAGCAATCCCCACAGTCCAGCTTATATTTTTCGGGGCTGGGGAAACTTGAGAGCTGCATGATCCTTTGGATGACAGTTTCCAGAGTCTTTGACCATTGGACCTGCCAGCTGGGGCATCTGGGATTTGCAGCTCTGAAGGCTTCCCAGCCTTATAGGGTTAAAACAGAAGGAGGAGTTTGCAGGGATGATGGAGCGAGGCCAGAGGTTGTGTTTGGAAGGAGGGACAAGATCTCCATTGGGTTTTGTTGTTCTATGCTTTCAAGTCAATTCCAACTTATCACTGGTTTTTCTTGGCAAGTTTCTTCAGAGGGGGTTTGCCATGCCTATCCTCTGAGGCTGAGAGAGTGTGACTTGCCCAGGATCACTCAATAGGTTTCATGGCTGAACAGGGATTCAAACTCTTAAAAGTCATAGTCCAAAGCTCAGACCACTATACCACACTGGCAAAAAATTCATTGTGCCAAATTAATCATGCTACACAACTCTTGTGTTTGCAAAACAATGCATGAACCAAGGAATGCTCACAATCTGCAACATTCCTGATATGGAAGCTTGGATAGGAGAGGGTCTTTTAAAGAACAGGAGAAAGGAGTCTTTTAAGGAACAGGTCTTCCTTCTTTTCCTGGGCATCTAAGGATGGGTACCAAGAACCTGAGATTTTCAGCATCAGAAAAAAAGCCCTTTTGTGTATCTGCAAACAAAAGGCCTTGCAAGAAGCAGCCAGAGCCAATAACAAAGGCCTGTTTGTCTGGAGGAAGGAAGATGAAGCCTGGCCTATAGCTCTGGTTGATGGCCATAAGTGGCCCTGATATCCCCCTGCTCCTAATGGCCAGCAGTCTGGTACCCACTGGATGGCACACACTCCAGGTACCAGACTGGCATTGGCACCATGCAAGCCTGATGGCTGCTAAGTCCTTTCTGATTTATGGTGACTCTAAGGTAAATCTATTGTGTGGTTTTCTTGGCAAGATTTGTTCAGAGGAGGTTGTCATTGCCATTGCCTTCCCTTGATGCTGAGAGCATGTGTCACCCAGTGAGTTTCCCTGGCCAAGCAGAGATTTGAACTCTGGTCTCCAAAGTCATCATCCAATACCCAAACCACTATGCCACAGTGATTCTCATCCTCCTCTTCCAGAATCAAATAAATCACTAAACCCAAAGGTTGTCTGGGATGGCATAGAAGGCACCTGGAACCAAAGCATGGAGCGGCAGTAGTGAAAATTGATTGCACAATTGCACAACATGAATGAACACACTAGATGTGCAAATGAATGCACAAACACATGCACGATGTGCATCCCTGTGGAATGCATGCCCATGCGCACCTCAGCTTCTGCAACCTGGAATGCCACCCTTTTGCATGGGACTTGAATATCCAGCTGTTTCCAAAGGGGAACTGACGTATGCGTGAGACACCCACAGGATTCGAAGCTCAATCTCACTGAATGCTTCCACAACTACAATTGTTGCTCTTTCCCCCCCATTGCAGACACACTCCCTCCAACATCACACTCTCTACACTTCCAGCCCACTTCCCAGCTCTCTAAATGCGGAGGCGGCTGGGAGACAGAGGCGAGGAAGGCACTCAAAAAAGCCCTGAATTAATCACGGCTAAAATCTTAACAAGCCCCAGTGTGGGAAACCAGCAAAGCGGGAGCGCTGTAACCTAAATTCTTCCAACTTCCCAACGGCTCCAGGGTTTCTGTTTGCCAGACGGACACATCTGTGTATCTGGCAATGTGGATGTGTGGAGATCTGTGGTACAAATTGAACTGTGGGCCCTGCAAACAGCTTTGCATGTGTGTGTTGTGTGCCTTCAAGTTGTTTCTGAGCTATGACAACCCTAAGGCGAATGCATCATGGTGTTCTCTTGGCAAGATTTAGCCAGAGGAGGTTTATCATTGCCTTCCTGCACTGTTAATTTGTATGTACAGCGCTGTGTAAATCTGCAGCGCTATATAAATAAAGAATAATAACAACAACAACAACAACAACAACTGCGCGCCGCTCTTGTATTTATGTCTGATGATGCCACCCTCCCCAAAAGCACCCCGACTTTTTCAGCCTGGCAGCCCCCCAAATGAAGGGTGCTTGATGTGTTGCAGATTGCAATGCTGGGAAATGATGAGATTGCAAAGCTCTCGGGTTGCATTGTGAAGAGGCCCCTCATAGTCCTGCCACAGCTGCTTGTCTCAATGCGCTCCACCACCAGATGCATGCTTCATATACCATTTCCTAGCACAGTGATCCGCAGTGCCTTAAGACAATCTTCTTTTGGGTGCTGCCACTTTCCAAAGGTAGGCTTATTTTTTTTTTTTTTGGAGAGGGGGGGGTCACATTTGGTCATCCACAACTGTAAACATGAATCCCCAGCACTTATAATGCCACACGCCAAGCTTTGATCTCGAATGCCAGCTGCTGTTCTTAAGCACTTCTTATTCTTAAGCACTCCCAAGAGTCCAGGAGATTAATCACTTTAGGAAAAGGAATTTTCCTAGCCACCCTCATGCTAATCTTGCATATCCCACATTCTTGCCCCTGAAGTCCCTCTTCATGGCACTGCGGCCACTCGGACTGGCGATTCTGTGCCCAGTCGAAGAGATGCCCAGACGCAAAACCTTGGGAAATCATCAGTTCTCGCTCATCTTTTGTGCCAAGGCCACACACAGGCATGGTGCCCGGTGCCAACTCTCAGGCGAGGGCACTCCACAAGGAAATCCAAGCCCAATGGATGCTGAAACGAATTGGCAAGAGCTTCTCCTGGCAAACAGGACCCTCCTCCATGATGCCATTTCCCCAGGACCCCTCAGACCCAAAAAATAAGGGGGCACCTTTGCAGCGATTCTTTTTCAATGGCTCAACCCACACACATCCTTTGCTCCCCAGCAGAAGATAGAGGATCTGCTTAGCAGACCCCACTGGTTGTCTTTGCTTCGCTTTTTGTTCCCTTTCCCCATCCTTTGGGTCACTTCGGAACCCATACAGAACACACCTGATCTCTTCTATAGAAAATGCATTCATGTCTGACTTAATGCAAGTTTAATGTCTATGAGATTAGTAGGTAGGAGTAAGAGGGAATCTAAGTTTCGAATTTAAAATCTGAGTTTGGAAATCCAAAATTGGAAATTCAAAATCTGCATTTGGAAATCCTGAGTTTGGGATTGAAAATCTCATTTTTGGAAATGCTGAGTCTGGAACTGAAGATCTGAGCTTGGAAATTTTGAGTTTGGAATTGAAAATCTTGAGCCTGGAAATCCTGAGTCTGGAATTGAAAACCTGCTCTTGGAGAAACACTGCTCACTTGCATTGAAAATTGGAGCTTGGAAAAATTAGCGTTGAAATCTTGAGCTTGGAACTGTAAATTCAAGCGTGCTTTTTGGGCATATAAAATTGGACCTTGAAGGACGTTGCTTTTTAGGTTGCAACTCTCCAAACCCCCAGCCATCTTGTAGTCCAGAAAGGCCATTCTTTCCCAAGCTGTGTTGAGAAATGTGCTGCATTCCCCAGACCACCCAGGAAGGCCAGAGACAGCTCTCTAATTCCCATGCCTCTCCTTCTCTGCTCCAGCGCATGTGGGGCCATGTGCTGTCGCCGGGGAAAGGAGGAGGAGGAGGCGAAGCGGGAAGCGTGTGCCATTGATTTCCAATAGATAAGTACTAACAGCAGCAAAATGTTCCCCATCATCCTCAGGGAAACAGGGCGGAGGGGAAAGGGGTGGCACCAGCACTTTGCTTCAGGGCCAGTTGAGAGTCATCTGCCCATTTGCAGCCCTGGGCAAAGAGGACTGCCATTTAGCCAGCTCAGAAAAGAGGAGGCAATGCTGGTGGAGGAGGCATTTTTGGCACAGGCAGCCTCTATTTGTCCTGACTGAGCCATCGTGGCTCAGAGAAGCCCCTCAAGCCGGTTCTCTCCAGGTCAGTGGGATGGTGAATCCATGCCAGGTTTCAGCTTGGAGCTACTCATTCCCAGCCTTGAACTGAACTGATAGGTCTAAGGCACAGCCTCACTTCTGTAATGGCACCTCTCAAAAGACTTTACTTATTATTTCTGTTTCCACTGTCTTGTTTATACAAAAATAAACCACTTCTAAATATATATGGTTGGGGCCAGCGTGGCACAGTGGCCTGAGCATTGGACTACAACTCTGGAGCCCAGAGTTCAAATCCCAACTTGGCCATGTAAACCCAAACAAGTCATATTCTGTCACCCTCAGAGGAAGGCAATGGCAAACCCCCTCTGAAAGAAGAAACGTGCCAAGAAAACCCCATGAGAGGGTCACCTTGACATCGCCATACGTTGGAAATGACTTGAAGGCACATAGCAACAACACATATATGGCATGTGGCCTCCAAACTCTAAAGTGGGTGAGGCACATACTCAGAGGAAGGCAATGGCAAACCCTCTCTGAAGAAGCTTGCTGAGAAAACCCTGTGATAAGTTCCCTGTCAGGGTCACCATAAATCAGAAACGGAGACAAACAGCAACAACAACAACAACTCATCCCACCCCTGAACTGAACCAATAGTTCATTGCACTTCTGTAATGGCACATGTCAGAATATTTCACTTGTTACTTCTATTTCCATTGAACCTTATCTCATATATATATATATATATATACACACACACACACACACACACACACACACATGAATGATATGCAGCCTCCTGAGATCCTACAAAGTCCCCCCAAGGAACAGAGTAACACCAAATTACCAACACTAACAAATAATAGTATCAGATTAACAACCAATAAGTGATAACCAACAAAACCAGTTCCTCCCTTAACCCTACAATAGTATGAAGGCATTTGCTGGAAGACACCCATGGCAAAGAAAAGGTGAGCTGGTGATAAACAGAGAGGGCCCCTTCTCCTCCTCCTCCTCCTCCTCCTCCTCCTTCCATTCCAGGGTTGGATCCTGGCCCCAAAAGAAACCCATTTCTGTCCCTTGGCCCTGGATCTCCCAGACACTTACTCATCCTTCTTGGCTGCAGCTGCAGCAATAACCTCAGTGCAGCAAAATCTTTAAGCAGATTTGGAAGTCCACCAGGCGTCTCTCTCAAAATATGATCAGGAGCATCACTGCCGACAGTGCCCTGCCAGGGAAGAAAGTGGGCATAATCTCGGGCCCAATGCCCGCCACCCGTGACCCGCTACAACTCTATCATTGCCTGGGATGATCAATGCCTCCTTTGGGAGTTTGCTGTAGACTCCTTCCCTAAATCTTTGTTGGGTTGCACTCAGTCCCACTTGTGATTCAGCCATTGGTTCAAATGCTCCAAGCAGGAATTGAAGGGGCTTCTAGCAGACTGAACTCCAATTCTAGACACATCCAGCCATTGGAACAAATGCTCCAGGAATGAAAGGAATGCAAGACAGATTCAAAAATTGAGAATGAGACCTGGAAAAGATTCCCTGCTTTGCAGATATGGAAACCCTCATCCTCTTTGTAATTCTTCATCATACAGATGGATAGGTAGGATCCCCCCGCCCCCATGAATACCAAAATCCATGGATGCTCAAGTCCCATTATATTATTACTACTACTACTACTACTACTACTACAGTGGTCCCTTGGTATCTGCTGGGGTTTGGTTCCAGGACCTCCTATGGATACTAAAACCCAGGGATGCTCAAGTCCCATTAAATACAATGGCATAAAGGGTCCCTTATATCAAATGGCAAAATCAAGGTATGCTCTTTGGAATATATATATATATATATATATATATATATTCAACACTTTCAAGCCATGGATGCTTGAATCCATGGATAAAGAATCTGTGGATCTGGAGGGCTGACCTGAGGGAAAGGCCCTTTGCAGGCTGACTCCTAAGCCCTGCCGGTATCAAATCCTCCGCATCAAACAAGCCAGTCTTTGACCTTTTCTAACAACACCCTGATTTTAAAAACTACATCTCCCTACCAAGAAATAGTAAACCCCCAAATAAAGGCTGCAAGGCAGAAGGCAGGAACTGCTTTTGTGGATCTGTAGCAGCATTTCTCCTGGAGCTTTGGGGGCCTAAGGTCCTGGATCATGGTCAATGCTCTTTGCAGCCACACTGTCTTTCCAAAGGGTCTCTGCATCTGGGACCATCCTCAAAGGGGGCCAGGGCTTGGCCATGCTTTCTGTGGCATCCACTCAACCCCAAATGCACCATGCTTTGCTCTAGGAGGTTTAGGTCCAGGTCTTCGTGGGGAGGGCTTTTTCGCCATCCTCCCAGGCCCTTTGGATAAGGACCTTCTTGGTGGATGCTCCCAGCTTGTGGAACTGGCTCCTATGGGAAACTAGGGCTGGGCATTTCTCTGTTTTCCTTCCAGGTAAAGTCTTTTTTTAGATTTCAACAGCCATTTGTGGAGACACCCTTTTAATCTGTTTTGGTGTTAACATTCGGTAAGATCCTTCAAGTCCCAATGCTGGGGAAGAAAGAGGCAGGCTAGAAGCGCATATCATTAATGATTTGCTATTGGCTATTATTCAGCCATGCCTGGCTCTTTATTTACACGCTGCATCGATCTTTCCTTTATTCCAGGCTGAGCGTGAAGGATCCTTTCTTTTTCCTCCAACTCTCCCAGGAAAGGGTCCTTATCCTGCTTTCTCTTCTTCTTCTTCTTCTTCTTCTTGGCAATGATTCCTCCTTAAGCCTTGGTCCCACTTCGAAATGGAAAGGAAATGCTTTGGATTGGCTCTGAATAAAACCCAGGAGATGCCTCTTAATTCAGGGGTTTTCTCCTAGGAAAGAAGGGAGGAGGGGGATCTCTCCTTATTCAAGGCAGCAACAGCAGCAACAGCAGCAACAGCAGCAGCGTGGGCGATTCCAGATCAAAAGTGTGGAGGCGGTGATGGAGAAATGGCGCTGGGGGCTTATTTTTGCTTGCAATTGGGGCTTGCATCCCAATATAGCACCAACTTGAGATGCAGACTTACTTTCTTATTCCTCGAGCAAAGTGTTTGGAGCTATTTTTGGTTAACAGGCCTGCATTTTCCCCATTCTCTTGCATTTCCCTGCAATCATCATCATCATCATCATCATCATCATCATCCAGCTTTTCTCTTTAAAGTGGGACCCCAAAGGGCTTACGGTCTAAAAATGCAGTGCCATTAAAAACGTACTTAAGGGACACACTGAAACAGATCCAAACAAAAATCCATCAGTGATATTAAAACAGACTATTTGTATTATTTCTACAGCTCTTCGTCTCCTTTCTCTTGTGCTGAAGTTTGGACTGGAACCTCTTCTTAAGTCTTCTTAGGTTTTGCAGCATGTGGCTGATGGCATTGCATGCTGTAGAAACACTATTATGCCACATAGGACTGGGTTTAAGTTGCTTGTAGGGCAATGAGGACATGTAGAAATGGTCTGTGTCCACACTGCAGAAATAATCCAGTTTGACACGGATTTAACTGCCATGGCTCACTGCTATGGAATTCTGGGTATTGTAGTTTTGTGAGACACTGAGCCTTCTCCGTCTGAGAGCTCTGAAACCACAACAGACTACAGTTCCCAGAATTCCACAGCATTGCAGTTTCAGACCCTCCGTCTCTGTTGCAAAGCTGCAACACCTGACAGCATCCATAATTGGAAATGCAAAAGTAAGGGGGCCGGTGTGTGTGTGTGTGTGTGTGTGTGTGTGTGTGTGTGTGTAGGAATCAAGTTCAGAGAATTTTCTAGACACTGTGACTTCTTGCTTTGAGGATTCATTTTGAATTGTCTCTCTGCTCCCATGGCTGGCCTTCAGCATCCCTTCCCTTGTTGCCTGCCTCCTTTTGCACCAGCAAAAGGAAGGCGCTTGGGAGAAGTGTGTGCCTGTGGGTCTGTGTGTGCTGCTTGCACAATTGCTGACTCACACAAAGCATGCACAAGCCATGGGTCACCACTGTACCAGGTGCCACAATGGTGGAAGCTGCAAGTTTAATACAGCAAAGAGAGAAAGGAGAGAGAAGGCAAGGGACATTGATTCCTAAACCAGAAGTGGGCAACTGAGGCAGTTTGGAGGACACTTTTAAGGCCCCAGCAGTTGCCAAGGACTGCATGAATGGCTAAAACTGTCCCTTCCCCAGAATAACACAACGACAACCACCCAGGTGGCCAAAAGTCTACTTCTAGTTTTGAAAAATAGGTATTTTTAAGCTATGTCAACCAGTGCAGCAGAGTGGGTCAGCTGCAACCCATTCAAAGGCAAAAGAACACCTTGGAGGCTTCTAGAAAAGGCAACCCAGCCTTTCTTTAAAGCCAGAAAAAGACATTTTGGGGATGTGAGGGCCGCAAACACCTCTATGCCCCCCAGGACTGGACTTTGAGGATGCCACACAAGGGCCACTTGGTTCTTCCTTCCCAGTTCCTTATTTATGTGAATTTTCAGAATACAGCTGACACTCGGCTGCCTTGAAACAGGCACTTAAATTGCAAATCCTGTTTTTCGGACCTCGACGGATCATGCATCCTTACAATCAGGAGCCCTTCTCAGTGTGATGGCATTGACACAAGCACACACATGGCCCAGAGCTCTGTGTGCATAAGGGGCACTGCCAAGTATGCCAACTAAGTCAACAATACCCATTTAGGTAGACAAATTTTGAAAAGTCACACAAATAAGGAACTGGGAAGAGGGAACCCGCTTCTGCCTCGCTGCACACTTTCAAAAGCAAAGGTTGGCAGTGGGCATATGCTACCCTTAAGTAGATTGTGCATTTCGGTTGGCCAATAAAGGTCTCACTGGTGGATTTTTGCTTGCATTTGTTAAATGGCCAACACAGCTACTCCTGCTATGCCCACCCTTGTAATTCAAGCTTTTGGAAGTGTTGGCTTCTGCTCATCCAGAGGTATGAGGAAGGGAAGCCACTCTGCACATGCCCAGAGGCACTCTGGTGATGAGAACCCACACTTCCCATTATGCCCAGGGCAGAGGTTAGGGTTGCTCTTATTGTTGCTCCCAAAAAGCCTGGCATGGTTTGAGGTGCAAAAGTAGTCCATGCCAGCTCCTTTGCCTGGTTCCTTGCATTTCTTCATTGCCAAGGGCTTTTCCATGCCACCTTCCCCTGGAGACAGATAGCTCAGCTGTTGTGGGCTCCTCCTTTTTCCATTGCTCTGTATGATCCTCATGCCTCACCCTCATTTCGCAGTCTATCATGACTGAGTCCCAGGAATTGCAACTCCCACCATTCCTGGACAGTGCTGTCTGGGGATGATGGGAGCTGCAGACAGGCAATACTGGCAACCTTTGTGTGGAGATGCAGGCCAGCAAGAGTTGAAGGGTCACAGTTGCCCAGCCTTGTATGAAATGGAGGAGGTCAAAGGATGGGGTGATGTTGCCCCAATGTGCCCCTTCCCCCACCTCTCTCTGCTTTTGGCAAGGAAGCCACAGCCCTGGTTCCAGATGGGGTCCCCCAGCCCTTCCTCAGTTTGGGGGCTTGGCATGGAGATGCCCCCTGCATGGCACCCAGCCCTTCCATGGCAGACAAACTGCCCCCCCCAAGCACCCATGGCACTGGAAATAGGACCTTGCAGCTGGCTCAGGGTGCCCATCCATGGGGGACCCCACGACAGGCCTCCCTTGGCCCTGACACCCCTTGGCCACTCACCCAGACCTTTCCAAACAAGGGCAAAGTGGCCCCAGAGCCCCATTCACAGGTGCAGCATGCAGGTCACACACACACACACACACCCCCCCACCCCCCCCATCTCCCCCCCCCCCCCCCCCCCCCCCAGGAATAAGCCAGGATCTGGAAGGGGGCAAGCCCTGGGGTCCCTTGGGGTCAGGGTCTCTCAGGGTCTGCCAAGGGGGCTTCAGTCCAAAGGGGGTGAGCAAGGGGGGCTCTCTGCCTGCCAGGGGTCTTGCCTGGGGCCTGGAAGGGGGCCTCTGGGGCTGCTGCCCTGGCTGCTTACCCGGGGGCTGCTGCTGCTGCTGCTGCTGCTGCTGCTCCCCTGCCGTCGGCGGAGCCTCCTCCATCCGTCGTCCCTCCGGCTCCCTCGGCAGCCCCGGATGCTGCCCTCTCGGCCGGCTCCAGAAGCCCAGAGCCTCGGCTGGGAGGAGCGCAGCACCAGGAGGAGGAGGAGGAGGAAGGAGGGAGGGAGGGAGGGAGGGAGGAGGGAGCCCTCTTGCCAGCCCCTCTGCCCGGCCTTGGAGCCCCCGAAGCCCCCTCCTCCCTGCTGCATCTGCAGGAGATGCTTGGCTGGCAGCCTCCCTCCTGCTCTTGGGTCCCTTTTCCAGGCTGCTTCCCTCTCTTAAGACTCTATGCATTCCTGCCTGGCAGAAGGGGGGGGGGGGGGGGCTGGGTGGCCCTTAGGTCCCTTTCAGTTCTAGGATTCTATGTAGTCTTATCTGGCCAAATGGGATTGGACTGGAATATGGACCTTTGGGGGTCCCTTCCAACTCTAGGGATCTATATGTTCCTGCATGGCAGAAGGGGATGGATAAGCCTTTAGCCCTCAAACACATGTATACACACACACACACACACCCATATATACCCATAGGTATGCATATATACACCTCTACCATACAATCCTTTAAGAATTGTCTTCCATACATTCCTTAACTGCCTTATCTACATAACAGTACAGTGTCTTATTCTATCCCCCCCCCCTTTATACAGACATCCTTACATTCATTCCTCATCCTCCTTTGACTTCCCAGATCCCAACACTGGAGTTAGACTTTGCTGCAGTTTGTGTTGCTGCTATTACTAACCTCCTTTTCTGTTTCTGAACTTAAAATATTTAACTAAGTGCTTACTTTGATAACATATGTACTGTATCTACAGGGGTTTTCTCCCCTGTAGATACAACATTGTCATGTTATACATATTTAGATATACATTTTAGCATTTACAGTTGCAGTATAGACAGCATTATCTTGGTTGTTTGCTTGTTCCTTCCTAATGTTAATCTGGAATCTCTTTTCCTGCAGCTTGCATCCATTGCTCCATTGGGTCCTAGTCTCTGGAGCAGCAGAAAACAAGCTTGCTCCCTCCTCAACATTGCGTCCCTTCCAATATTTAAACAAGGCTCTCATAGCAGCCCTTGGCCTTCTCTTTTCCAGGCAAACAGACCCAGCTCCCTTGCAAATGGCTGCCCAGGGTGACCCAGTCCAAGGCACCGCTAAAGCCTCCCTCTTGAGCCTGGTCTTGGAGCCCCCCTGGCTTGTGAATCCCTTTCACTGGGGAGAGAATCCACTCCAGGTTTTAAAGCAGCCGCCCAAGGCCCTGAAGCCGCAGCAGCAGCAGCAGCCAGGACCTTGGAGAGCGCCTGGGAAGGAAAACCAGGAACGGATTCATGCAGGATTGATACATAAACCATGTGGCTGTTAGTATTATTAGCCCACTCTGAGAGCCTTTCTGGCTGAAGAGCAGGGTGTGAATGCAGTCAATAAATAAACAATGAGTGGTATTAAACATTATCATTATTAGGATGGAGCTGTGACGGGTGTCAAGCTGCATTAATCCTGCAGTGTGGCAGTGGAAACAATAATAATAATAACAACAACAATAATAACTATAATAATATGTAGAGAGATCTTGTAGCCCCTTCGAGACTCACTGGAAGAAAGAAGTTGGCAGAATGAGCTTTTGGAGACGTAAGTCTACTTCCTCAGATGCATTCAAAGCCTAGGAAAGCCCATGCTGCCCATTTCTTTCTTCCAGTCAAAGGGGCTACAAGATCTTTTGACAGACTGATTCCACAGACTAACATGGCTATAGCTTTGGAGAAGAAGAAGAAGAAGAAGAATCCCAGGATGCCATAGGATGGAGACATGACAGTTAAAGGAGTGTCAAACTGCACGAATTTTGCAGTGTGGCAATGGCCATAACAACAATAATAACAATAACAATAATAATATCACGGGGGCATCATGGAAAGATGATTACCCAGTTTTTACCCCATGATGCCCTGCTATGACTGTTTTAATGCTTAATGTTAATGATTTTAACTGTATTGCTAGCTTTTATTGTATTATAGATATGTGAATGTTTTATTGATGAACCGTTTTGTTGATGTAAGCCGCCTTGTGTTGAAGTGTTTTGGGGTTCCTGCCAGTAGACATGAAAAGCAGGGACAGCTTTGTCTGTCTTTACAGTTCCTTCCTTCCTTCTTCCCTTTCTCCCTGAGGGCTCCTGGGGCAGTCAGGGCCTTCTAGCTCCTCCAGGGGCTCAGGGGCCACCACCCATACAGTGAGCCTCCTCCTTTCCACTCCAGAGGCTTTTCCTTTTGGCTGAGTTCCCTGCTATTTCCCCTCTCTTCCTATGCTGCCGTCTCTGAAATGCCCTCCTGCTAAACATGAACACCGTGTTTTCAGGCCTAGCAGATCCTTTCCCCCAGGAGCCTTTGCATGCTCTGGCACACTGCCCACTGGGCCAGGCCTCAGATTCAAGGGCAGCCACCAAGAGGTCAAGGCTCCTGTGGGCATCCCAGGGGCTCCTTCCACCTTGGGCCACCTCTCTTGGCTCGCTGGTCCTTGAGATGGAAATATCAGTCTCCGGGGACCTAAAGCATCTGGGAATGGGGCTTTGCAGCTGAGACATTCCAAGTCCTGCTGGCGCCAGTAACAGGAGATGTGAAAAGCGAGAGAGGCTTCCCAGAGCGGAGCACCTCACTCAGCTGCTTCTGCCCTCTGAGGCTTCCACATTCCTCTGCTCAGCTGCTGCCGCTGCTGCTGCTACACAAGGCAACTCCACAGGGAACTTCCACTTCAGGGATTAGATTTGTGCCACTTCCTTTCTCCACTTCCCTTGCCAAAAAATACAGGACCAAAGGAGCTTTCCTCTCCTGAGGTTGATGGTCACATCTTAAGGATGTAACTTCTTTGGATCCCCCACCCCCTAAGATTTCCAAGTTCTGTTTGTGGGTTTCTTTGAGGCTGCAAATCCCAGAATTCTGTGTGATTTTGACATGGCAGTTAAAGTGGAATATAGTGCTGTAATAGTGCAGTGTGACAGGGCTCTTGTTCAGAGGTGCTTTGCCTTTGCCTTCCTCTGAGGCTGAGAGAGTATGGCTTGCGAAAGGTCACCCAGTGGGTTTCCATAGCTGAATGAGAATGGAAGTCCTTTTCTGCAGAGTCCTAGCACAGTGCTTAAACCACTGTGGCATGCTGGCTGTCGAAAGGAAGTGAGCCTTGGCTCTGCTGGAGAAGCTGCCCCACTCTGGTCTATAAAGGAATGGTCAGTGACCCACCCCTCAAACAGTACCATGACATCCCCCCAGTATATACCCACACAAGGCACTGGTTAGCCTCTGTTGTGCCAGTTCTTTTTGACATGCTACATTAACACCGCCCCCCATCTTCCTTCACAGGATGTGCTTGATTCCAAAAACAATGCCATCAAAGACCTGCAGTATGAGCTTGCCAGAGTGTGCAAGGTAAGAGTTGCCCCCCTCACATGCGCCATGTTCCTTGTAGTCTGGAAATTTGGCATTTAACTGTTCTTAGCCTGAAAGCCTTTGTGGCTAGCCACAGTTGCATAGATGCCCCCAAAAGAGTGGCTGTAGCTCTCTCGGGAAAACCCTGGGTAGTTCATCCCTCCGGATTCCAGAATACAGTGGTATCCACTGATAACTTTGTCCTCTCCCTTGCTCCCTCTGCAGGCACACAATGACTTGCTGCGCACATACGAGGCCAAACTGTCCGCCTTTGGGATCCCCTTGGACAATCAAGCGGCTTCAAGCCGCTAGAGACTTCTGTTCTCGGCCAGACTCTGGGCCAAGGCCCCACGGGATTTGTCTCCACACCAAAGTAGCAGAACCTCCAGGCCCAGTCCTTGGGAACAGTGGTGACCTGAAAACCTGGCGTGGAAAAGGCCTGCCTGGTGCCCTTGCTGGGGGCCTGGGGAAAGGAGGAAGAAGAGGAAGGACTGGAGGTAGCAGCATCTGGGAGAGACATCAGGGCAGGACCCACAGCCTTCTTGTGCATTAAACAGGCACCGACGCATGAGAGGCTTTTCATACCTGGTCTCAGCAGGCCTCCTCCCATTTTTCAAGACGAGGATTGGAGGAACCTGTGGAGCTGTCCTTTCCTTCAAGAGCCCCTTATCAAGAGCAGCAGCTACACAAACACCAACATACTCCTCTGTTGGAGCCCCACAAGTGCCATACCCATCAGACGAGGGGCTAAGGCTTTCCCCAGACACTCATTTCAGTAAAAGAAGGCTGTTATAAAAGACTTGCATGGAGCAGTCTTTACATTCACTCACAGCAACCTTGCACAGTTAGCTGTCTATTTTGTCTCATGTTTAATGGCAGGCAGCAGGTTGTAGCCAAGCCCCCACGTGTAAAGCCAGGGGCTGGGGTTGCAGCCCCAGCCCTCAGCTCCTGGAACAAGCCAGCATGGTCTGAATGCCCCAAGAGTGGCCCTTCTCTGAACCAGCCCCATCTCTTGAACTAGCTTCCCCTGTAGGTGGTATAGGAATAGGGGCTGAGCAGCAGCGGGATGTGGACCTTTGGTTCTGCCTCTGTGATGGTGAAGACGACCTGGAACAGACAAAAGAGCTGTTGTCCAAATATATATATGTATATGCATATATATGTTGAGCCACAACAGGAAGGGCATCCGTAAGAGGGCAGGGACCTGGCCTTCAGGCCTCTCTGGTGTGCCACGGTTCCTCCTGCTTCCCTTCCCACCAGCCTCAGACTTTACCCGGGAGCAAAACTTACTTCCACGTAAGGGTAGAAGCTGCGGTAGCCCTGTTGGTGCCAGTACGGCCCTGTTTCAAAGTGCAGCTTGTAGGTGCCCGCTTTCAACCGCTGGGGTGCCAGGCTGCTCTTGTCCAAACGACCGTCTGTGTTGGTTGCGCTGGAACAGAAAGGCGTGAATGGGCGCAGCAGCACAACCAGCTCTTTCGTGCCCTTGTTGAATGCATCCAAGAGCCCTTGCGCACTACAGAGCTATTGGACTACGATTCCACTTTGCCATGGTCCCACTCTATGGAACCCTGGGATTTGCAGTTAAGGGCATGTACTTAGCTGCTTTGGAGGGTAGTGAAGTCTCCTCCTTTGGAGGTTTTTAAACAGAGGATGGATTGGCATTGGCCAAGGGTGCTTTGAATTTGACATATTCCTGCATATCATGGAGTTGGACTGGATGACCCTTGGGGTCTCTTCCAACCTTGTGATTCTATGCAGTCCCATTTAAAGTGGATCCGTAGTGCTATAACCGTGTAGCGTGGAAAGCTCTCTTCTGTCCCACCTACCTCTTCATCAGCTCCATCCACGATGCGTTAGGCTCCTCCAGCCGCAGGAAGCGCATGGCCAGGCCTGTGGCAGGGAGGCCGGTCAGGACATTCAGGGCGTGGACGGTCAGGGAAGCGTTGGGTTCTCTGTCACCAGCCGGAGCCTGGGATTCAGAGAGGCCATGTCAGAGCCCAGAAAAGCAGCCGCTGAGGTCTGCTCAGAAGCCGCGCAGAGAATGCTAAGTGCCTCCCTGCTGCTGCAGCAGCAGCCTTTCTTTCCTAAATTGCTTGTCGCTTGTGTACTTAAGTGTGAATTTAAATGTTGAAGTAAAGCTGTTGAACAACAGCTTGCCTCACCTTTGCATTTGGCAAGGCCCTTTATTTTTCCAAGGAACATTCTTTTTTAATAAAATGGCCACTCGCCTCAGTTAGTGCACTTGGCAAAGTCCCTTTGTACTCCTGAGGAGAAAATGTTAAGCCTGTTTTTCTGCCAATGGCCACGTTTCCTCTCCATTGGTGACTTTTCCCACTACGTCTCAGCATTGGATTTTCTATTTGACTCTGCAGAGTTGTCATATCAGCGGGACTCTTCATCCCCATGTTTGCGTGCCCTTAGGTCTGGTTTCATAAATGGCCATTGTGTTTGGGGTCAATGTGCCTTTCTTGTGTGGCATGGTGCTCCCGCCTCTGCTGACCGAAGCTGGTCAGTCTAAGCCATTTGTGTGCATTTGCAGATGACCACTCAAAGAAGAAATACTGTTACAGGTAAGCCACCTGTCCTTATAAATGGAGTAGGTTGCATTGAACTTTCTCAATCTTTTTTTAAAAATGTCTTCCTACCCTCCCCAAATTTACAAAACGGTGTTCAATGCAAACTTTCTCATCTCCTGTTTTCAGTCTTTTTGGTGTTTTCTTCAGAACAAAACAAATAGAAAATGGAAGACAAATGTCAAGTCTCCCCCAGGACTCCATTAACTCCATTAAAATAATTGCAGTGGAATTAAAAAAACAATAACATACCGAAAGCTAACATTCAAACTATTACCCACATGAAAGCAAATCTGTAAATGTATAGTCGGCCCTCTTTATCCATGGATTCAAGCATCCACGGTTTGAAAACATCCAGAAAAGGTATAAATGCCAGATGGCAAGGGACACCATTTTGCTATGCCATTGTATTCAACGGGGCTTGAGCCTCCATGGATGCCAAGGGCCCTTGGTTGTACTTTAAAAGGATTTTTTAAAAAATGGATAAAACAGCGCAATCTGGAACCGTACAAAAAACCCTACAGCCCTTTTCTTAAAAGCCTTCAGTTCTAAAAGGCCCTCGGGATCATAATAATAATAATAATAAAGGAAAGCTACAAGAAATGGAGTTGCAAATGCTGCATCCACATTGCAGAAATGATCTTGAGAGCGCTTTAACTGCTGTGGCTCAATGCTATGGAATTCTGGGAATTGGAGTTTGTTGCGGGCCCCAGAGCAGAGTGGAGCAGCAGAAACAGAACAGCAGAGCTCTGCTCTGGGTTCACAACAAACCCCAATTCCCAGAATTCCATAGCATTGAGCCGCAGCAGTTAAAGCGCTCTCAAAGAGGATTATTTCTGCCACATGGATGCAGCCAAAGTCCAGGGACAGCCACCTAGAAATCCCTAACTGTCCCATTATCTGTACCTCCGAAGGGGTTGGCGTTGAGAGAGAGTCTTCTGCAGGTCTCTGGGTCTTGGGTTTAAGATTGTGGGGGACACTGAAATGGGGTCTCTTTGACAGGGTTGACAAGAACCTAGGGCTTTGTGGGTCATGGCCGGCACTTGCAGATGCGCCCAGAAAGAGAACAGTAGCCAGCAAAGCTGTTGTCGCAGCAGGAGACTTGCAGGGTCCCTGTAACATACATATAAGGGGGGTTCAGTCCAAAGATACAGCCGCATTAGTCTGTAGAAGCAGCATGAAGAGAGATTTTGGAGCACCTTTGAGATTGTAATGCAAAGGGTTTTTCAGGCTCTGAGGCAATTTCTGGAAAGGTTTATTCTTGAGGTTTTGCCAGCATCTGTGGCGTTGGCATCTTCAGAGAACACGGGCATGGAAGAGAGTGGGGTGCTTGTATACTGTTTGGTTGAGAGGAAGCCATGTGTTACCTGTGTGTTGTTCTGCAGCTGAATGGCAAGGCCTAAGAGTGTCTATTGACGTAATGATCCACGGTCTGCTGGGATGGAAACCCCATTAACCCTGGGTGCTTTTCCTTTGCATTTGCTGGGGCTTGCTTTGGTCTTTTTCAGGACTGGGAGCCAACCTGTTCACTTTCAGGGTTTCTTCTTTCCTGTCGGAGTTGTTGTCCAGGGGTTTGTGGATCCAGGGGCTTCCCTGGGCATCCGAGACCGACAGTTGTTGGCCTGGTCCAAGAATGTCAGTCTTTTCAAACAGCATTTTATGCCCAGGATGGTTTCTAACATGTTCGCTACGGCTGGTTTTTCTGGCTGCAGTCTCTTCTGTTCCTTGATCTGTCTTCAGACACCTGCGTTTGGGGGTCCCTATGGAGACTGGTCTGTATGTGGTAAACTCCTGCGACCTTTGAGAAACAGAAGGAAAAAGTTGGCAGCCTGAGCTTTCATAGACTTCAGTCTACTTCCAAATGCATCTGAGGAAGTAGACGTAAGTCCACCAATGCTCATCTGCCAACTTCTTCCTTTCATTTAATGTCAAAGGTGCTCCAAGATCTCTCTGCATAGTAAGAGGCTCAAACAACCCACATCCCACAAAGGTGGTGGAGAAGGTGCCATCCATCTGTTTTTCCCAGCCTCCCTCTTCTCCTGACCCATCTGTTGCCGTCATGCACAAGTGCCACTGTGTGTGGCTGGCGGCCGCTGTCTTGAAGATCTTTCCTACCTCTTCGCCATTCCCAGAAATAGTTTTTGGTCTCAGGCACCTTCTTATAGAGTAGTCTATTGATTGAACTGCCAAACTTCATTTCCCTTCCTTCCATTCCCCAAACTGGGCCGACAACACTGAAGCAAATGAGGATAGTAGAGCTTGGATGTTACTTGCTTGGACTACAACTCCCAGCAACCCCCAGTTTTTGCAGGGGACTGTGTCCTACAAAACATTTCCAGACTCTGGGAACTACTCCTTCCTTTGCAGCAGGAGCCCAACCAGCTGTTAGTGGGACTCTCTTACCGTGTTTCCCTCCATTCCTGAGCAAAGGTTGGTCTCGCTGAGGCACTTCCAAAGTGGCTTCTCTTAATCTTCCCCTTGGCATCAAGCGCATGAGGCTGAGGCGCAACAAGCCTGCCAGCTCAAGTGACTTAGCAGATAATGTTAACCCATCAGAGGCTTTAAGGGGAGAGCCTTTCACATTTCCAACTTACAGCAAACCCTAAACTGGCCCTTTGATGGGGTTTTCTTGGCAAGATCGATTCAGAGGTGGTTTATATTTTGTGGCTGGGAGAATGTGAGACCAGTGGTTTCTGTGACCAAGTGAGAATTTGAACCTTGGACTCCAGAATCATAGTCCAATGCTCAAACCATTACAACGCACTAGCTCTCTCTGGCAAACCTAAATGGGACTGGAATGAAAGGCACCAAGGCTGGATTAAGGTGCGTCAGGAGTGCCATCAGATGCTAAGCCATTTCTCAAAAGGAGGCTTCCTTGAGCTATCAAAATGATACCATAAAAATACAAGAGTAGAAAAAACTGCAAAGAAAAAGTCCTCTCATGTGCAAAGCTATTGAGCTGCAACTGTTGTGAATTTCCAACTATTGTGAATTACACCCCAAAGACTAAGTACAACTATGGTACCAACCGGTAGTTGTGCGCTATTCACCCAACACCCTTGCCACTTTTTTCTTTGCAGGAGAGGGGCTTTAAACACCCGTTGCCCATTCGTAACCCTTTCCCAGCCTGTTTTTCTTCTACCTCCAGACAAGGAAGAGGGAAAGGCAGAAGAACTGCACTACATCTATTGATTTGGGACTGTATTTGGAAAAGCACCCCAATTTTTGCTGGTTGGGAAAGCTTAGATTGCAATTTTGCAACAATGCTGTGTCTGCCACGAGAGCGCACTGCAAGAGCGCACAAAAGGCTTAGGACCAAAAGACCCAGAAAACCCATGGTTGTGACATGTCTTCTTGTGCTCCTTCCATTCATTTCAGTTTGGTGGGTTCTGTAGCAAAGTGGGTAGATTCAAAGGCTGCATGGTCTCCCAGAGCCCTGGTCCCAAGACTCAAGAGCCGTTGCCTCTGAAACATAGAGTTTTCTCAGCAAGATTTTGCCATGGTTTCCTTTTCTAAGGCTGAGAGAGTATAACTTGCCCAGTGGGTCTCTATGGCTGAGCCAGGATTTGAACCCGGTCTTCCAGAGTCCAGCACTACTTAAGTTATGTTTGAATGTTGGACTGAGACATTGGGAGTGCCAGGGTTCGAATCCAAAGTCATACTCTCTCAGCCCAGAGGAAAGCCATGTCAAGGCAAGACCTGGAAAGAAAAATCTTGCCCTATGATAGTCGCCAGTCGGCTTGAAGACACAAAAGCAAACCAAATAAATCATTCCTTTGGTAAGTGAAGAGGATGTCAGCCGAGGTGACGCTTCTCCCACCACGGAAAGCCTTCGCAGTCACCTGCTGCTGAAGCCCTAATATGGGATGGTAATCCACAAAAGCATTTACTGGAATAAACCTGGTGACTTGAAAGGAGCCCAACAACTCTGAGTTTGTTTTCCAGGAAGAAAGAGAAAAACAAAATGGAGGGGGGACCCTCCATGAATGTGGGATGAACACCATTCTTTGGCCGCCAGCTACGGCCGAAAATGGCGGCACCAAGCGCTCAGTTCTGTTCTTTTACAACTTGGGTACATTTTGAATGACATCTCTTACAATATTTATAGACAAGTATTATGCAATCTGCTGGCGGAGCTTTAAATAAAAAACACTAAGGCCATGTATAATTTAACAGCAGAGAGAGAGCATTCTAAACACTATTAAACAACAGAATACTTTGAAAAGTGAAAACAGCCTGAAGCATTATGAGATTGGAGCGAAATCCTTAGCCCCCCCCCCAATACCTTTCATAAAAGGCCACCGGAATGAAAATAGCATTGGCACCATTGTCTGCCTGTTGCATTTATCGATCATCTCTCAGGTTTAGATGTAGGGTGGATAAAAACATTAAACCCTTGGATAAAAATTACTTTTGGTCCTCAAGGCATGGGACCCAAATTGTGCCAAGGGAAGTGGGCACAAAGAGGGTATTGCCCTCAAAGGAGGTTTCTGGATGTAATTCCTTTTCAATCCCTTCCAGCCAGCTTTGCACAAGAAGGCATTGCTGCTTACAATGCAAGCTGCCTGATCCTTTTACCTGTTAATGCCATTGAGCTTGCAAGGCGTTGCCACATTTAGCCCAGGTGCAACTCTCTCTCATGTGCCGCTCCAAAGGAACTGAGGAAGGATGCCAACTTCCATCTCTTTGCTTCTTCTCGCTCTTTCTTTTCCATTCCTACCTTCAAGTCAGCCAGGCCCTTCATTTGTCATGTAAACTAATTCAATTATGGCAAATTTTGCATTCACTTGAATAAGAGATAAATAAATATGTGAATTCAAAGGCCGGCATCCATAGTTTTTTTGTGGGTTTTCGGACTATGTGTGGCCATGTTCTAGAAGATTTGTTCCGACGTTTCGCCCACATCTGTGCTGGCATCTTCAGAGAAGGGAGCTGGGATGTTTAGCCTGGAGAAGAGAGGTTAAGAGCTGATATGATAGCCATGTTTAAGTATCTGGAAGAGTGTCACATTGAGGAAGGAGCAAGCTTGTTTTCCTGCTGCTCAGAGAATAGGAGACAAAGGAGCAATGGATGCAAGCTCCAGGAAAAGAATTCCAGCTCAACATTAGGAAGAACTTCCTGACAATCAGGGCTGAGTGAACAGACTCCTTCCTCGGAGTGGCAGTGAGTCTCCCTCCTGGAGGCTTTAAGCAGAGGCTGGATGGCCATCTGCAATGGGGACGCTTGATTGTGAGTTCCTGCATGGCAGAAGGGGGTTGGACTGGATTAGGGCCCTTCTTGGGGTCTCTCTCCAACCCTATGATTCTATGAAATTCTCTGTTTTTGTTTATTTTCCATAACATTCAAAGCTTCCTCATTGTTGTCATATTGTCCATTCCCTGTATATTCTCCCTATGCAGACTCCTTTCGATTTACCATTTACTTTCCCCACTGCTTCCATTAGCACCTAATCAAATGAACATCATTATTTAATATCATCTCCATCTTCTTTCTTTTGATTCAATTTTCCTCTCATATCTTTATTTCTTTAAGTCAAATCCTCAAGTACTTTCAGTTAAGTCCAGTAAAGTTTCAATAGTTCTTTCTTTCCCTCTATGAAACACTCTCTCTATGCCGCCACTTTCTTCTCAGTTCTTTTTCACATCTTTTTCCATTCCTTTCTTTTCCAGTCTTGCAAACCAAAAAGAAAGAAGAGATCAGTCAAATTGGGTATAGTCCCCTTATAATCTCAATCATCCGCTTTCCTATCTTCTGTTTTGCTTTTTAATTGTCTATTTAAAAACATTAATTAAACCATCTAAATGTACCAATTTCGGTGTTTTCTTTTCAGCTCCTTAAGTTGTCCTTTAAATATAAATGTGACCTTCCCATCGGGAACCCTTTGAGTGGAAGGACGTTTTAATGTATGATGGATAATGCTTTTTAATTTATTCGTGTTCTTATAGTTGGTCAAGTTTCTTCAGAGGCGGTGCCATGCCTAGGGGCTTTCCATGGCAAAGTGAGCGATTCGAACCCTGAACATTTATTGGGTATTTAAACTCACATCTCCTTTTATATGCTCTGGTGTTTTTAGACTAGACGAAACCACTTTGGGTCCCAGTTTTGGGAGAAAAGTGCGATTGCAGAGATGAGTTGATGATGAGATGATGATGTTGATGGTGATGATGGTGATGATGATGATGATGGTGATGATACGGCCTCTCCCATATGCAGGGGGTGAAGTGGGGCAGGGAAACTGGCCATTGTCCATCTGATCACGTCCAGCGCCGCATGGATGAGCAAAAATGAACAGAGATGGAAAGAGGATCAAGGGCTGTATTTGTGCGAAAATGCCAACAGGATGGAACCATTCATGAAAAGAAAACGAAACACAAGTCCATTAAGGGTGGGAAGGAAACTGTGGTGTGTTGTGTTTGGTGTTCAGTGTGACTGTCCATCCTCCACAAAACATCCCAGTTGTTTGGTTGCCATGGTTTTGGTGGCCGAGCAGAAGGACCTTCCTTGACACAATGAAAAGAGAATCCAGATTCCTATCTGGTGTGTTGTGCATTTGTGTGTGGGGGGGAAACCCCAGGAAGGTTGTGGCATGGGCATATGTGCGTTGTGTGTGCATGGTTTGTAGGGGTGTGACATCCTCAATTATGTTAATACTTGTTGCATGCCTTTGTCTCCGACTTATGGTGATCTAAAAGTAAGCCTATCGTTGGGTTTTCTTGCCAGGTTTGTCCAGAGGGGGTTTGCCATTGCCATCCTCGGAGCTGAGAAAGTTGTGACCCACCCAAGGTCTCCATGACTGAATTGGGGCTGAGCTGGGATTTGAACCCTGGTCTTTCAGAGTCGAAGTCTAACACTCGAACCATGATACCACACTGGCTCTTTGAGTTGCCTTTAAATCAACTTATGGCAACCCTCTCAAGTTTTCTTGGTCAAGTTTCTTCCAAAGAGGTTTGCCTTTGCTTTCCTCTGAGGCTGAGAGAGTGTGCCATGCTCAATGGCTTTCCATAGCTGAGTGGTGGATTCAAACCCTGGTCTCCCAGAGTCCTAGACTAACACTGAAGCTACTATAACATTGTTGTTGTTGTGCGCCTTCTAGTTGTTTCTGACTTATGGAAACTCTAAGACCATAGAAGTTTTCGTGGCGACATTTGTTCAGAGGAGGTTTGCCATTTTGGGGGTTTCTTGTGGCCCCAGAGCGCTCTCTTTGACAGTGAATGACTCACAAAACTACAAATCCCAGAACTCCATTGCATTGGAGTTAAAGTGGTGTCAAACTAGATTATTTCTGCAGTGTGGATGCAGCCTAAAAAGTCTCCAAGGCTTCAGGAAGGTCTGCGTTGTTTTGGTGCAAGCTGGAAATGTGATACCCTGGAATTTAAGGCCTCTTTATGGCTGCGATGGGGAGGGGGCTTTCGAGAAATGGACATTATCCCCAAGGACACAATTCAGATTAAAGTTTCTTCTGCATTCTTGGTGCATTCTTGGCGTTTTTGGCCGCCAGAAGGAGAGGGAAAACGCAAGCCCCCTTCCATCCCACCCAAATAATCCAGGATTTGCCGGATTTAATTTACTCCTTAATGAAGTTTGCAATTTGCAACCCATAATCCAGTCCCTGAGTTCGAGTGTCATTTCTTTTTTCCTTCCTTCCTTCCTTCCTTCCTTCCTTCCTTCCTTCCTTCTTTCCTTCTTCTCAGCCTCCATTTCCTTTGGTGTTTCATTTTTTATCCAAATTCCAAAAGAAACCAAAGCTTGCATCATGTATTTTGTGCATTTTGGTTGTTCTAATAAAGGGATCGCTCTGTTTGGTGGATTTGGGTTGTTATTTGCTAAATTGTAATACAGGTAATTTAATTCTATTTTAATGTCTTGGTTTTCTATGTTTTTAATTGCACTGGGGTTTTTTTAATATTGTAAGCTGCTATGAATCCCAGTTTTAAGGAAAGGTTGGGATACTTCTACTATTACTACTACTACTATTACTACTACTACTAATAATAATAATATGACTACCCCAAATAGCTTTCAGGTTGCAAGCTTAGGATAAGGAAGGTTGCATTTACAATATTTGCAAACTGCTCTGGGATCCTTTGGGGCTAAAGAGTAGGGTTGAAAAATGTTAACTGTGTAAATATCTTTTCCTTGTTTGCATCTGACAACCAGCAGTCAGGGTAGACTGCCTGTGAACAAGGAGGCTTCATTTAGCTGTCATGGGCAAGAACCATTGACAAACCCCTTCCTTCCTTCCTTCCTTCCTCCCAATGGATTTCTCTAATTTTTAAACAGTTTAAATGTCTTCAAATGGGTCTTAAGACTTCCTTAGAAGCGTGGAAGAGACCCCCAAGGGTCATCCAATCCAGCCTCCAAACTGGAAACAATGCTCCATGGAAGAGACATCTCACCAGCCTTGTGGTCTCCAGACATGACTACCACTCCCATCATCCCCAGCCACTAACCACACTGCCTGGGAGTGATGGAAACTGGAGTCCAGCAGCCCTCTTCCCCATAGCTTTAATCAAGTTGTACTTTAACCACGCTATATCTGTACATTTGCTTACAAATTAGCCAGGTCCCTGTATTAATCTATAATAAAGAAGGACACGCATATTTTAAGAAAGGATAGCATTGCCTTTCAGCAATATTTGTGGCATCCTTGCTCCGTCTTTTTCCTCCCCTCTCCTTCATAGCTCTGCGTTTTTCGGTTTAGGACCTTCACCCTGTGTCCATTGCAGAGTTTTGGAGGGCCGTTTCTGGAGATGAATATACGATCGATGGCATTGATTTGATTTCCCATCCCACCCCTTCAATGGATTGATAATCTGGGAGCTAGGCTCAGAGAGGCAGAGCGGATGCATCTGACGATGGAGACGCAGCATCTCCCTTTGGGTTTAGGGGTTTCCGAACCTTTTCTGAGGCGAGGCTCATGCACAGAGAGTTTGCCATTTGGCGTTTTTTCCGGAGGCCAACACAAGTGGGCTTTGCACCCATTTTCTGGGTCCTGCTACCAAAAGCAAACATGTCCTGACTCTATATCCAGTGGCATACAGAAAAAGGCATTTTTGAAGCCTAACACAATAAAAATACTTTGCATTTCCAGGGATGGTGGTTAGCTTGTGTATTTTGCCCAGACCCTTGTTTTATGTTGCCAGACAGATTTTCAAGACGTTGCCCAATTTTGGTGAAGCCATTCAAACCCACGCTTGACGTCTCAACCCCAATTTTGGTGGAAGAGGTGACTTAACTTTCTAGACAGGCTGAGGTTTGCCTTTAGCATGCCATTTGCAAAGCAAGTGTTCCAGGTTTTCATTGCATGTGGGACTTGGAGGGACACACATTCAGTTTCCAGATAATGAGGAAATCAAAAGAGTCAAAGAGTTCCCATAGTTTGGATCAACCATTCATCGGAACTGAATAAATCAGAAGAAGACTATGAACGGGAAGGACAGCTACGAAAGAACGAGACAAGATCTCGAAGAGTAAAGATACACAACTGAGTACAAAAGTCAGTGTCCTCCAAGCCACTGTATTTCCTCATTGCTACGTACGGATGCGAGAGGTGGACAGTGAAGAAAGTGGACGGAAAGGAGACAAACTCATTGGATACGAGGAGGAGGAGGAGGAGAGCTCTGCAGATACTCTGGACTGATACAAATAAATGGGTGCTGGAGCAAACCAGGTGTAAACTCTCCCTTGAAGTCAAGATGGCCAAACTGAGGCTGCTGTACTTTGGACACATCATGAGACAGTATGCATTGGAAAAGAGAGTGAAGGCAGAGAGGAAGGCCCATGCCAGAGGCACAATGGACTCTACTGAGGAGGCCATGGGCATGGCTTTGCAGGAGGACGGACGGACGGGGGTCCCGGAGGCACCCCATGATCCCCAGGGCCACACATCCCAGAGCAAGGGCATCACAAGAAGAAAGGGTTGTTATTACCTGCAAGGCACACAACACACAGACACATGTATATCTGAGTTTGTAATGGGGTTTTGGGGTATGCCAGAGACTCCTCATACTTCATTACAAACTCAGATAGCCATACAGTGTGTGGTGGGAGTGTCTGTGTGTCTTGTGTGCCTGGCAGCCCTTTCGGGGACCCGATCCTGGGCCTTTTTCTGGGCTGAGTTTGTTCAGAGGAGGTTTGCCATGGCCTTCCCTTGAGGAGGCTGAGAGAGTGGGACCTCTTGCCCAAGGGATCCACTCTTGGAGAGGCCCCATCCTCAGGGTCTCTATGACTTGGGGAGGGGGGGGCAGGAATAATACTAATACTAATACTAAATGCAATGAACAGAGAGAATCAATACAATGCATGCTGCTGCTGCCTTGCATTTCTCCTCTGCTCTTTGGCAATAATGAGCCAGTGGGGGGCGCCTTCCTTGCGCCCAGGTGAGCTCCCTCCCCCCTCCCTCCCTCCCTCTGGGCATTCCTGGGGCGTGGCCAGAGGGGCGTGGCCAGGGACGGAGCCCCGCCCAGGGCGGCTCACCTGGCGCCGCGGTGGCCTTGAAAGGCCAGAGGAGGAGAGTAGCGCCCAGCGAGGGCTCTCTTTCTTCTCTCCGTCTCTGCTTGGCTGCCGGAGCCATGGTCCCTCCTCCGCCTCCTGCTGCTGCCCCCGCCGCCCTCCGTCTCCTCCTCGTCCTCCTGCTCCAGGTGAGACCAGGCACCCGGCCCAGGAGGCAGGCAGGGGCTGCTTCTCCCCCCCCCCCCCTTTTAAGCCTGGACCGGTCTTCCCTTCTTCTTGGCGGGGGGGGGTTATAGAAGGGGGGCTTCTTCTTCTTCTCCCCCCGAAAGGAAGGAAGGAAGGAAGGAAGGAAGGAAGGGGAGCTCGACTGCTGGGCTTCCTTCCCCAGCGAAAGCTGCTTCTCCTCCTCCTCCTCTTTCTTGGCTCCTGGGGGGCTCCAGCCCAGGCCCCTGGCGCCCCTTCCACTGCTGCTGGGGCAGTCGAGGCCACTCAGTCAGGCCCCTTCCTTCCCTCCCTTCCTTCGCAGGTGGCTGCCGTCCGCCCCCGCTGCCTCCGAGGCTTCCTGGCCCCGCGCTTCGCCCTCGAGGCCCCCGGAGCTCTCCTGCCCCGCGGACTCCTCCTCGGGAAAGGTAAGCAAGAAGGGGCTGGAAGGAGCCCCGAGGCCTGGATGGCTCCCTGGAAGGAGCTAAGCAGGACTGGCCCTGGCCGGGGCTTGGAAGGGAGACGGCCAAGGAGAGTCAGATAGATAGCCCCCTTAGTCTCTGGAACCAGGAGGCAGAGAGACCTTGCAGCCCCTTTTCTGAAGAGAGTCTTTGGGGGTCTTTTCCTTGGAGGGCCGGCTCCTTTGCCGATGCAAATCCCGGGCAGGGGAGCCTTGCGGGGCCATTTCCAGCCCCTGGGCGCCTGGGTCGGGAGCTCTCCTCTTAGGACTGCAGGCAGGGGCTCCACAGACCTGGACTATACCCCTCCATCGCCCCCTTCAAGGGGCCTGAATGAAGTGGGGGCTGTCTCAGGACGGGGGGGGGCTTCTTGGAGGGCACGCTGCCGCCTTCCTTGGTATTTTTGCTTCAGTGATCTGGGTTCAAATCCTAGCATGAGGGCAGTGGATTTGCCTGTTGTTGTTGTTGTTGTTGTTGTTTATGTGGCTTAAAGGGATTCTGGGAGCTGAAGTCCAAAAGATTTGGAGGACCAAAGTTTGGGAACTGTTGTCGAGGAAGGACATTCAAGCCTGGAGGCAGCAGGGTAGAGTGGTTTGAGGGGTGAGCCAGGGTTCAAATCTCCATTCAGCTTTGGGACATAATAATGATACATGTATTTGTATCCCGCCTCTCCAAGCAGATTGAGGCGGCGGACGATAAGAAACAGTTATCCTCATTATATCCCAACCCCAAGAAAATACTGTTAAATGTTTAAAACCTGGTTCAAAGGAGGCAACTCTGGAGAGAAGCAGCGGAGACTCAGTGAGATGACTTTGGCAATGACCAGGAGGTTAAGCTGGGAAGAGAGACATTTGAAGGCCACTGGGTGACTTTGGAGAAGCCCCACTCTCTCAGCCTCAATGGAAGGCAATGGGGGCAGGATCAATCTGAATGAAACCCTCTGATGGGTTAGTTATAAGTAACATATAGGTAAGGTATAAGACAGAGGTGATTTGAAGGTGCCTAAGGACAACCCACAACACCTTGCTGGGAATGGGATTTGCCTTGCTTTGCAACCCTGGTAGATCTGGCCATGGGCCTTAAATAGAGAGAGATGCCAAAGCCAGGCTTTTCTAAGCCCAGCCCAGGACATTTTGCAAAGTCCAAGGCTTTCATGGCCGGCGGCATCCGTAGTTTTTGTGGGTTTGGGGGCTCTGTGGCCATGTTCTAGAAGGAACGTCAGGAAGAGACTCTTCTAGAACATGGCCATAAAGCCCCAAACCCCACAAAACCCAGGACATTTTGCTGCCTGAAGCAGAGGAGGAAACATTTGCAAAACCAAGGTGCGTCTTCTCCTAGGACAGCAAAGCTATTTTGCATTTGAGATAGGAAACAACCCGAAAAAAGCCTCTCCCTCTTTCTGGGAGTAATAAAAAATGGCATCATAAACAACTTTCTGGTAGCGTTTCGAAATGTTGAGAATCCGCCGCCTGAGGCAGCCGCCTCGCTCTCTGTCTTTTTTTAACCTTTATTCCCTTTTTAAAAACACCATTAACAACATCTATACAGAATTAATTGCTCTAGAATTCATTTTCAGTTACAGAACATACTGAAATGTACTTTCAATTGGCATATATGGCATAATATGGGGCATCTTCTTTGTATTTTGTTTAAAGCGAAAATAAATTTCTGTTGCTCAGTGTATTCCGATATTTGTCAATTAATTCATTTAATTTAATTGAATGTGCATCCTGCCTTTCTCCCCAAAGGGACCCAAGGCGGCTCATGATAACAATTCTGGAAACACGGTGCCATAAACCCATTAAAACATCAGCTAAAAGAATATAAAATTACAAGCATTAAAGCCACAATACCCATCCCATATAAAACCCATCCCATCCTTCCTCCCATATTGCAGTAACCATTCTTTGTGTGCATTCCTTTGAGATTTCTTTTATTTTATTCCTTTTGTCTAATGGGGTTGATGGGAGTTGTAGTTCAACACATCTGGCTCTCAGGGCCTTGCTGGTCATTATTGCAAGGCTTTCAGAATGCCTTGCGTTTCTTTCCTATGTGTGCAAACCATGTTATTTTTAAACGAATGAAAATAAATATTCCTCCAACAAGTCATGGGAGCAGAATGGAGGCTTGAACCCAGGTTCCGCAGGCCTAGTTTTGACCCTAAACTGGGGCAAAATCAGCCTCATTCAGGCTCTGATCCCAAACCGTTTCCTAAACTGCCACACCTAAATTGTGCAATGGTTTTCCCACCTTTTGTAGTGCTTCCCCCCATTCAAAATGTTGCAATGAGGCCCAAAGAGAGCTTTCAACTAAAATATGCCTGGTATTTTGGCCCTATTCCCTTGCTGCCTTTTCCTCTGCCCAGCCCTGAAAGGTGGCCCTTGGAAATAGATGATGGCCATACAGGATATGTAACCAGTACACCCCAATAAAACTCTCCATGGGTCCGAATTCCTTTTTGCATGACCTATGAGATGACAGCCCCTCTTCCAACCAAGCTGGGTCTGGCTGTTGCCCCAGTATGAGAGCATTGCATTTAAATGTCCAGTTTGGGGGAGAACTGGGAGTAAAAATAAAGCTTGTCAACCAAGCTGGGTCTGACAGTTGCCCCATATGCGCCACTCTGCTTCTGAGAAGTTTGTAGCAATTGAAATGAGCAGAGAAGGGAAGAGGGAGAATCACAGAATCAGAGAGTTGGAAGAGACCCCAAGAAGGGCCCTGATCCAGTCCAACCCCTTTATTCTGCCATGCATGAAATCCAAATCAAAGCATCCCCAATGACAGATGGCCATCCAGCCTCTGTTTAAAGGCCTCCAAGGAAGGAGACTCCACTACATTCTGAGGGTCATTTTCAAAGCAGCTGAAAAATGTTGGGATGGCAGAGGATTAATGGTCCCAAATCGGACCCATTGGAGGGTATGATAGGATTGCATTTAACTGTCCAGTTCTAGGGGGAATTTGGGAATAAAAATAAAGCAGGGTGACCAGACATCCTCCTTTCCCAGGTCAAGTCCTACATTTCAGCCTTCCACTCAGGAGGAATTCCAAAATGTTCTCAGTTCAGGTTGACCAGGCATCTTCCTTTCTCAGGGCATGTCCTACACTCCCACTTTCTGTCCAGGAGGAATTCCAAAACAACCTCCATTTTGAGCATGGCTAAGAAGCATGAATGCACATTGATGTGGGAGTTTATAAGTTTTATTTGGTCATGCCCTACATTTTTCTCGGTGCCTTGTGGCTTTTCTCGGTCACCTTGACCAAAGATCAAGCCCCCTTTGCTTGGGTTGCCCACTTTGTGAGCCAGTTGGTAGGACTACTACTACTTCTTGCTTTCTGCACCCAGGTCATGCTTGCTGGGGAGGCCGGCTTGGCATCTCCGATTGCAGCCCTCTCTTTCTCTCTCTGTTGTTTTGTGAAACGGGCACATTGTGTATGGAACAGAGGCCGGTCTGTCTGTCTCCTTCCTCTCTGCCAGGAACAGAAATGCCTTTAACTCCCTCTATGCTGGGGCTGGCCGAACGCAGATTCCCCTCCTGGCCTTGCAAAGACCACCTAGTGACCCCTTGCCATTCTGCCCACCTGCTTCCAGTGGTCAAAGCTGGGGGCAATGCGCTGGGGGCCACAGGGAATGGTGGTTCAGAAAGCCCATCAGCCGTCCCGTGGCCAAGAAGACCCTTCTTTCGACCGACCGGTTGTTCAGCCAGGCGTGGCCCAATGCATCCTGGCATTTGGAGAGGATTTGCTGGATCCGGCCCAAAGCCAATTAAAAAATTCAGAGGGCAGGGATGTATGTTTCCTTTTGTGGTCAGAAGGCAGGCCAGCTAGCTGCAAGAAAGAGGCCTCTGGCACCCTGTTCGGATTTTGGGCCCCGGAAGAAACCCCTCTTTCTGTGCCCATTCCGCCACGCAGCACGATAGTGGAGGAATAATCCAGGCTTAGTCCTCGGAAAGGTCTCTCCACCCTCCGTGTTCCAGGAAGGGTGACCAATGTCCTCCTTTTCCAGGACATGCCTTCCATTTCAATCTTCTGTTCTGGAGGAATTCCAGGAGGTCCTCCATTCAGGGTGACCAGGCGCCCTCCATTTCCAGAACATACCCTCCATTTCAACATACTGTCCAGGAGGAATTCCAGCATGTCCTCTGTTTGGTGTATGACCAAGAAGCATTACAGTGCTTTATGAATTTTAATACCTTTCATTTTGTCATGTCCTACATTTTCCTTGAATGGCCCCCTTTTGAGGTCCCTTGTCCTCCTTTGTGGCTGTGACATCTGGTCACCCTGATGATCTGGAAGGATTGATTGGTGGCTTTGTTTTTACTCCACTTTTTACCCAAAACTGGGATGTTTACATACAAAATAGTCCTCCAGTTGTACCCTCCAAGTGTTCAGATTTGGCAGGGACAGGAGAAACCCACTGGGTGACCTTTGGCAAGTCACACTCTCTCAGCTTCAGAGGAAAACCATGGCAAACCCCTTTGAGCAAACCTTGCCAAGAAAAACTCTTCATTGGTTAGGGTGGCCATAAGTTGGAAATGACTTGAAGGCATGCAACAAGAGCATTCAATGGGGTTCTTAGAAAGTGCAATCTCAAACTGGAAAAAAGTAGTCTGTTTTTCTAGGTTGGGAAGGGCTCTTCTTTCCTTATTCCTGGAGCTGCAACCCAATTCCAGAGGACAAGGGCAGCTTTAATAGAAGTTAATGGCTAACTGGTCCCTTCTTACTGAGGTGTGACCAGTCTGGGATGTCTTGCTTGGGTTCACACTTTCTCCAAGGCTGACTCTTTGCCCACGTGGCCAGATTAAAGGGTTTTTGGGGTCTTGGGGCATTTGTCACAATAGGAAAATAGCCTTTTGTGGCTCACGTGTTTCAGACATTTTAGGACTGGTGGGGGATAGAAAGTAAACAAATGAAGAAACAATCAGCAAAATTCTTTAAAGTGCACTGAAAAAAACTCCACAACTTCTGGTGTGAACCTGTTTTCCGCTCTGCAAATCTGGGGGTTCTCATAGCCTGATCCCAACACATTTTTACACAAGCAACACATCAAATGTTGGTAATGGCAGAAGTGTTGGGAGATCTGGAAAGGAATAGGAATTAAGGCTGCATCCACACTGCAGAATTAATGCAGTTTGGCATTGCTTTATCCACCATGGCTCAATATGGGGTTGTAGGGGTTGTAGTTTGAGCTGTTTAGCCTTCTCTGTCAGAGAACTCTGGTGCCATGATAAACTACAGATCCCAGGACTCCAAAGCATAGAGCCATGGCAGCTGAAGTGGCACCAGACTGCATTAATTCTGCAGCATGACAGCAGTCCAAGTGATGTACAGGTCCACAGGGGATTGCCCCAACTCAACCCTTGTATGCATAGGTTGCACTTAGGGTTGCCAAGCCTCAGGGCCTGGCCCTGACTCCCAAGTTTTCACAAGTATCTCCAGGCAGGAGACCAAAGATTAGCCTGCATTTTTCATAGCCTCAGCTCCAGGGAAGAGGAAGTAGGCTAATCTCCAGCTCAGCAGAAAAGGAGCGTCTTGCTGCAGTTTGCAATGTCTTGCTGAATTTTGGAGGCCATTTCTCTGAAGATGCCAGCCACAAATGCTGGTGAAATGTCAGGAATAAACTCTTCTAGAACATGTGGCCTCATAGCCTGAAAAACCCACAAAAATATGGATGCTGACCACGAAAGCCTTCAACTTCTCATTTTGGAGGTCTATTTGCTAAGTTAGCAAAGCTTCCTCCCAGTCCAGGACCAGGGCTTACCCTCCAATCTGCATCCACCTTCTGACCAGAACCAAAGGTGTTGTTGTTGTTGTTGTTGTGTGCCTTTGAGTCGTTTCCAACTCTTGGCAATCCTAAAGTGAACCTATCATGGGGTTTTCTTAAGAAGATTTCTTCCAAGGAGGTTTGCCATTGCCACCCTTTCAGACTGAGGGAGTGTGACTTGCCCAAGGTGACCCACCGGCTTTTCATGGCCAAGTCTAGATCCGAACTCTGGTCTCCAGAGGGCTTAAACCACTACACCACGCTGACCCCTGCAACCTAATGCATAATGCCATTGCTTGGGTCTAGGTTTCTCAGTCTCAGATTTTGGCTTGCAAATCTCATTGCCTGGACTGGCACCCTCTGGTTGCAATACGGGAATGGGGCGCAGGGACGGGTGGGAATTTCCCTGCCACTTTCGGGCCCTTGCTGGATGCCTTCAAGAAGTCCCAGAAGATGCTGGTGCCAGCATCCAGAGCCTCCTTTTTGCAGGAGGAGGAAGAAGAGGCAGAGTAGCCCTTCTCTTCTGGGCAGGGCTCCAGGGAGAGATGCTAGAAGAGAGAGCAGCAGCCACTCTTTCCAGTAATGGCATCCAGAGCCTTCTTCCTCTCTTTGGTGCTAATGGACCTGGAAGTCTTTAAAAAGCCACTAAGTGGGGAGAGGGAGGGGGAACCAGATGGCTTTGACCTCCCAAACCTTTTCCCTGGTGTGTGTGTGTGTGTGTGTGTGTGTGTTTGCGTGTGTTTGCGTTTGCATTTGCGAAAGCATCTTTCCAGCGTTCAGTGGCGGTGCTTCTTCTCCAAATGATGTTGGACAAGGCAGAGTGTGCAAGGTGCACGCAGGTCCCCAGTTTGCACCAAGGAACAGGAGAAATGCATTTACCCATGACAAGGGTACACAAATGCAACCAGTACAACCCAGTTTGCAGAGGTTTGGGGCACTTCACACTCTGAATTGCAGCAAGACCAGGGTTCAAATCCGCTCTCAGCCCTGGAAACACCCTGACTGGGCATTCTGTATGATAACTGTATTTATTATAGTTTGATGTATGGTAATTTGTGGGTTTATTTTAGGAAGAGGGAGACAGTGGGACTATTTTATTGTGTATCTGGTTTTATCGATGTAAGCTGCCTCAATCTGCTTGTAGAGGCGGGATAGAAATAATAATAATAATAATAATAATAATAGCTATTATTATGTCATTCTCTTTTGTCTCAGAGGAATCAAGGGTGGAATGTATCGCTTTCTCATTCTAGGTCTTGCGCCCCTGGGGCTTTGGTGCGCAGATCAATGGGGTGTGAGCCCTTCACCTCTTGTGGCTCCTCCCTGGGGCTTCACACAGTTGTGTTAATGTGTGTGTTGGGGGTTGTTCCTCTCCTCCCCATTCCCTCAAGGCATCAGCCACAATGGGAGAGACTTATTATTACTGTTGTGTATCTTCAGTGAACTTCCTAGGTTTCCAACCTCTGGCAATCCTAAGGTTGTGGTTGGTGTGTGCCATCCAGTCCTTTCTGATTTACCCTAATCATGGGGTTTTCTTGCCAAGATTTGTTCAGGCGAGGTTTGCCATGGCCATCCTCTGAGGCTGAGAGAGTGTGACTTGCCTATGGTCCCCAGTTGGCTTCCACGGCCGAGCAGAGATTCGAACCCAGAGTTGCTCTTCTTTTTAAAAAGGTCCCTAGTGTTCAGTGTTGCCACTGAGACGTTTTTGATCTCTGAGTCCTTGCAGAGGTTTGTTTAGTTTTCTCTGCTGTAGCAAAAGCAGGTTTTGTGGTACTTCAGGGCCCATTGGGACTCAGTTTCCAGGTTTCCATGCGCCTGCTTCATTCGGTGCGCCAGCTGGACAACTGGCATTTCCTTGTTTTGTTCGGCTTACGTTTCAGGAAGAAAGATGCACATTCCCAGCCAGGTAGAGAAAGGCTGACCCTTCTAGATCTTTGGCGGCCGCATCCCTGCACACCTTTACAAAGAGCTTAACCTGCTCCAGCTCCATTTATATTTGTTTATATCCCACTTCCCCCCCAAAATTGGGACTCAAAGGGACTATTGGCACCCACTGCTCTTCAGAGGCAATCTTTCTCCAAAGCTTGATCTGGAAAAATACACCTTGGAAACTAAGCAGGGTCAGCCCTGGTTAGGACTTGGAGGAGAGACGGGCAAGAAATCCTAGGTCTTGTAGGCTACATTTCAGAGGAAGGTATTTGCAAAACCACCTCTGAGTCTTCCTTGCCTAAGGAAATCCTACAAAATTCATGGAGTCGCCATAAGGGAGACAGGAGACCATATATATTGTGTGTGTGTGTGTGTGTGTAAGATTTGCCGTATTTTGCACAGCTATAAAAAGTGTTTTGGGCGGGACTACAGCCCTCTTCCATCCCAGACATCATGGAAAGTGTTTTAGGGAAAAAGTGGGATAGGAATAAATAAATATAATAGTAAAGGTCCTTTCTTTTGAAAGATGACTGGCCACATCGCCCCTCATCATCATGCCCAGCATGTAGGGGATTCTGGGGGTTGTAGTCCAAAAGAAAAACTCCTCTTCCAAGCCCTGCACTTTGTGGGCCTTGTTTCCTTTGCCCAACTGGGAGGCCCACGTTCTTCCCCAGAAACCCAGTTGCATCCTTGGCTTTTCGCATAGGGTTGCCTTTTGCACTAGTGGAAAGAGAGCTGGGCCTTTTGGGTGTTAGTGGTGATTAATCAATGAAGATTTCATTATAACAAACCGTAATGCAAAACAGCAACAACAAAACCAACCAAGACACATACATCTTATACACCTAAAATGTGAGCACTCTGTATTGGAAAGTGAGAAGGAATCATATTAAAATAAAACAGTGGGGTATAATTAAGTGCAAATAAATACATTACAAAAATCATTACAAAACAGATGCAGTTGCAGTTGCACAAAGCTTAGTTTCACTGTCTTGTCTTTGGAGTTATAAAAAGTAGCAAGAAGAGAAGAAGGCCCAGAATTTCGTCCATTTTATGTTTGCAGAGCTTTTGCAATAACAAAACTCATGTTTGCAGCTACACCTTTTGCCTTGGCTTTTGCTTGCAAAAGGGTACAAGAGTGTTGGAGCTGTTGCTCATTTTGGGACCTGAGAAAAGGCATCTTTTCAGTATTGAGGAGAGGAAGCCAGGCAGTCGATGGTCCTCTGTGTCACAATGAGACTCATCCCCTTTTGAATGAATGGGTGACTCATAAGCCACATTACTGATAACACCAGCGATAAGAGAGGGATGAAACCACTCCGGGGCTTTTCTGGAAAGTCTCAGGAAATGCCTCACTTTCCAGCTATGTGCCACGCAGATGCCAGGTGGGCTGCCTGCAGGAGGCTTTCTCATCCCCAGCCAAGCCCTGAAATGGGATGGAACTGGATGGTGCAAGGAAGATGGGCAAAGCATCTTCTGCCAACTTGGAGATGACTGGTTTTGCTTCTGCAAAAGTTCTGTAGAGTGCAAACACAAGATGCATGGAATGTGCGCTTGGAGGTTCAGGTGTATGTATATAACTGTATGGCTAAAATCATACCTTATGGAGATGTGTGCATGTATAGTTTACTCGATACAGTATACTTAGGTCTAAGTCTAGAAATTTAGGTTAAAAAATTCACCCGAAAAACCTGATTCGACTTCTCCAAGGGTCAATGTAAGTACTCATAACTTGCATTGATCTGTGAATACCATATATACTCAACTATATGTCGACCTCAGGGCAGGTTATAGATTTTGATGTGACCCATGCATAAGTCGAGGGTAAAACTTAGGGGCATTTAACAAAGGATCTAAAGGATGAAGCAAAGCAAAACAATGTCAAAGAATTTATCAAATTCTGGAAGGCATAACTGCTTAATAATAATAATAATAATAATAATAATAATAATAATTTATTTTTATCCTGCCCTTCTGTGCAACACAACCAGAACAGCTTACAAGATTAAAACATGCGTTCCCATATCCCACAACCCCATTCTTATCTCCCACAATCTGTGCTTATCCTAAAGGCTAGATGTATGAGAGAGTAGATGGGACCCATGCTTCTTATTCATGCTCCCAGGATGGACTGAGCTCTCACCTTTTACCATTCTCTTTAGAGAAAGAGAGTGGCTCCTTTATATAAAGAATACAGGACCTACATTTGACCCAGGGTTTTGGGGTCAATGTTTTGAAAAGGCAAGAGTTTAAACTGCCTTGGAACCACTGAGCTCCTTCTACTCCTTCATCCATCCAGCCTTTAGTATGAGCCCAAATGTAACAGACCAATGTGACGCGGTTGCTGCCCCTTTGAAAAGGGATCAATGGTTCTTGGGATGGGTATGTTCTTGCAAATGTTTTGGGGGGGCTGCCTTCCTGACCTGATCCTTCCTGTATTTTTTGCAAGACAAAACTGGAGGGTTTGATGAAAGAATTAGAGGGAGAGGGTCGGTGTTGCAAATGGAATGAGATGCAGATGGGTGCATCTTGCAGGGCTGAGTGAAATGCAAAGAGGAGAGAACTGCTGAGGGTAATTTTGGGTTTGGGTTGTAAACTGGCAACACCGCAGGGGTTTGTAAGATCCGAGACCCTAATCATTATAAACTTGTGACGGTATCATCCAAAACCCACAAAACAGTGATACCTTTATGAGGACAACCAAAATGCACAAGATCTATGTTGCAAGTTTCTGAAGCTTCTTCTTTATCAGGCAAAAGTTGTTAAAAATGTTTAAATTTTAAAAAAAGAGGACGTCAGTCCTTTCCGTGTCTTTTGTGCATTTTGGTTGGTCCAGTAAAGGTATCCCTGTTTTACGGATTTGGGATTTCTTTTCATTTCTCTCTGAAAGGGACCCAAGGCAGCTCCATAGTTTTTAATGAAAGGATTTTAATAGTTTAAATTTTTTTGTTGTACAGTTGTTTTTAAAAAGTTTTTTTTATAAAGATAAAAACCTTTTTTAAAAGAACTTTACAATTTGACAACAACTCAAATCGTTTAATTAAAACGGTATAAAGTTGACACAAAAACATAACTAAAACACACACCGTTTCATGATTATATATGATATGCTCCAAGTTACACCAAAGTTTAGAATCCAGAAAACATATCCAGGGATAGCAGTGTTGGCCATATAGCGAAGCGTATTAATATATCATCATTAACGTCCTTTGCCATATGGCCAACCCGGCTTCCCTTATGGATCCCAAACTTGTGTGTAACTTGGATTCCCCCCACCCCCTGTTTTTAATTTCACCCCTAAAAGTCTTGGGAGGGAATAAAGCCCCAAGTTTAGCCTCAAGGGAAGTCGAAGGCTTTCTTGGCCAGCACCCATAGCTTTTTATGGGTTTTTCAGGCTATTTGGCCACATTCTGGAAGAGTTTATTCCTATTGGAGAAAGGTCAGGAATAAACCCTTCCAGAACACGGCCATATAGCCTGAAAAACCCTCAAAACCCTCTTAGCCACATCTCAGCTTCCTTTTTCCTTAGGTTTTCTCCAAAACGCAAGTTGTTCTTCTTTAATCTAAGAGACGGGGGTCTAAACTTGCCTACAGCAAGAAAGGTGTCTGTTGACGGAGGCAGAGAGACGGATTCCTTGTTTGGAGAGTTAGGAATTTGGGGTCAAGGCAGGGAGCAAGAAGGTGGGCTCTTTGGAAAAGGGCAAGAATCCTGGTAATGAAAGGCCGGCCGAGGGCCCTTCTCGAGGGCAAGGGCTGGGTCCTAAATGGCCGGGGCCCTGGGCAGCGAGGGGCTTCTCCCCCCTAGTAGATCATTTGGTTAAGAAGGTAGGCTTTTGCTAAGGCGGCTGGGATCTGGTTCGGCACGTAGGCTTGACTTTGTTACCCAAAGATACCATAGGATTTTCTGTCGGACACTATGACCCCCAACCATGGGCTGCTAAGCCTGCCCTCCTTCCCTCCCTTTGTGCAAGCAATTCAAGGGCTCCTCTGAGTGGCAATCCATTAAAGGGCAAACAAGCAACCCACCCTCCTCCTCCTCCTCCAGCCCTTTGCAAGATGCTATCTCCCATTTTGTGGATACCCGATAGCTTATCATCAAGCCCACATTCCAGCCCCCCTCCTCACTGTCTCTCTTCCCCACACATTAGCATCGGACCCTCCATTAGGGAACATGTTCACGCATGTGTCTACAGAGAGGCCAAAGGTTGCCTGGCCAAGATAACCACTTACAAAGGTTCAGGGGCAGAAAAGGGACGGCAGCAGCTTTTCCAGAAACACCAAAGTTTTCAAGCAACGGCTGCTAAGAGGCTCATGCAGTCTTAGAGACTAAAGGGTTTATTGTTGCAGGACGTGGGCGGTCAAAGCTCAAGTAATCATAATAAATGCATTGCTCTCTCTGGATGCGGCTTTTGCAGCAAACAAGTGGGCAGAGCAATGGGAGCTGCTTGCGATGAAGCCGCTCTTGGGTTGTGATATCCATAAAAATATATGCATTATTCCAATGTCCACACAAAGGGAAGGAGAATTTATAGGCTTAATTTTAGAGACAATGGCAATGGTGACGGAGTGCTTTGAGCATTGGGCTGCATCCCTGCTGCAAAAATAATCCGGTTTGACGCTGCTTTAACTGCCCTGGCTCCATACTCTGGCATAGAAATGAAAAGTGGACTAGAAATGAAATGAAATGAATACAGTATCATCCAAAATCTGCAAAATAGGGATACCTTTATTGGTCCAAGCAAATGCACAAAATACACAGAAAGGACTAACACCTCCTTTTTCTCTTTTGTTTGTTTCTTTCCCCTGTAACGTTTTTAACAGCTTTAACATCCTGGGATTTGTGGTCTCTTGTGGCACCAGGCTGAAGTCACAAAACTACAGTATCCCAGAATTCCATAGCATTAAACCATGTGTCAAGGCTGCATCCACACTGTGGAAATTGATCCAGCTTAACACCACTTTAGCTGCTGTGGCTGAAGGCTATAGAATTCTGGTAAGTATTTGCAGCATTAGCACTCTGGGGCTGCAACAAACGAACTGTATAGCCTTCAGCCACAGCAATTAAAGTGGCGTCAAACTGGATTAATTTCTGCAGTGTGGTTGTCCTGGACTCGGGGAGGCCAGCATTTGACCCCCTATTCAGCTTTGGAAACCTTCTGGGAGCTTTTGGGCAAGTCACGCTCTCTCAGCCTCGGCTCCACATGGCAGCTGCTCTGTGTGCAAAAGCCCTTCCTTCTGTGCGACTTGGATCTCTTCTGGCAGTTCTGCCCAGTCAGTTTTAAACCATGACTTTTTAAAGAATGTACTTGCATGGAGAGTATTTTAATGGTTTTATAGTATTGTACTTTATCTGTTGGTTTTATGTGCCTTGTATTTTAACATGTTGCCACAAGGAGAGATGGGAAAGAAATAATCATAATAATAGACCTATAGAGTTGGAAGAGACCCCAAGGGCCACCCAGTCCAACCTCTTCTGCCATGCAGGAACTCTCCATCAAAACCTACCCAACAGATGGCCATCCAGCCTCTGCTTAATGACTTCATAACAACAACAACAACAACTGGCTAGGTTTTAGTCTTATGGAACAGGGAGAAAAGCTTCTTCCATGCCATGCATCATTTTATGCAGCTCTATCATATTAAAGGATAGGTTTCTGGGAAGGTTCCCCTGCAGGAAAACTGAGGCCCAGCCCTTTGCTAATGCTGCTGCCTTTTTGTTTTTATGTTTAAAACATCTCTCTTTCTCTCTTAACCCCAGTTGAGTTTGAGGACTGCCAGGGGGGCATGCTGCCATCGTACGCTGCGCAGGACAGCAATTTCCGGGTCCTGACCGATGGGACCATCTTGGTTCGGCACCAGACGCGGCTGTCTGGGCCGGAGAGGAGCTTCACAGTGAATGCCTGGGACGCCGCAGGGACCAAATACTCCGCCTTGGTGACGGTGCAGAACAAAGGACACCTGCAGCCTTCCCAGGTAAATGTGCGACGCACGCCAGGGAAGAAGCGGAGGAGCACAGGTGGCCAGGAGGCACCATGGCAACCATTGTGTGCCTCCGGGAAAAGTGGGGGCGGAGGATGGTGCTGCTCCTGGGCGGCGGACAGGTGGGATGCCCCTCTCTGGGAAGGGCCTCTTAGGGAACGGGGGCATGAAGCCCAGCTCCAAAAACAGGAGCCTTAGCAAGAATTATGCTTGCCTCCTAGGAACCACCCACAAATAGTAGGCACTGGAGGCTCTACAGGATGATTCAAAAACAATGGTGCAACAGGGAAGGTGTTGCGAAGCCGAAGGCTTTCATGGCTGGCATCCATAGTTTTTTGTGGGTTTTTTGGGCTCTGTGGCCATAGAGTCATAGGTTTGGAAGAGACCACAAGGGCCATATCCAACCCATTCTGCCATGCAGGAACTCTCAATCAAAGCATTCCCGACATGTTCTAGAAGAGTTTATTCCTGACGTTTCGCCAACATCTGTGGCCGCCGTCTCCATCTGATGCCATACAATCCTGCTGTTAAGACTGAGTTGAAAGTGATTTTCTTATTTGGGAAGGCAATACAGAGTAGCAAATACACCTATGCACAGCAATACCAGGCAATTGCTATCATCTGGAGATGCCAGCTGGAGGTGCTGGTGAACGTCAGGAATAAACTCTTCCAGAACATGGCTGCATAGCCCAAGACACCCAGAAAAAAACTATGGCAAAGCTGTTCTTATTTTGGTTTTGCATCATTCCTTTTGGGCCACCCTGCATTTCAGAAGGAGGGACGGGGAAGACAGCCTCTTGAGTCTTCCTTGCCCAGAAAACCCTACAAAATTCATGGGGTTGCTATAAGTCGACAGACGGCTCCAAAGCATATGCCCACGCATCCCCTGCCCAAAGGCACCAGGTCCTGTCTGACTTTGGATGCTAAGCAGGGTCAGCCCTGGTTAGTACTTGGACAGGACACTGCCCATCAATACCCGGTGCTTTTAGGGTCTCTTTCAGAGGAAAGAACTAGCAAAGCCACCTCTGAGGATTTCAAGGAAAACCCTTTGAATTCAATGGGGTCGCCATAAGAGGATGGGCAACTTGAAGGCACATACATACACATACCCTTCAGGCACCAGATTCCCATTTGATCTTGGAAACTAAGCAGGGTCAGCCCCTGTTAGTCCTTGGATGAGAGACCACCAATGAATACTAGGTTCTGCTAGTTTTTATTTCAGAGGAAGGAACTGACAAAACCACCTCTGAGGATTCCTTGCCTAAGAAAACTCTATGCAAAAATGTATGGGGTTGCTATGAACTGCTGGATGATTTGAAGGCACAAATCCCTTTGCCTTTGGGCTATGCGACAATTGCTACAGAAGGGATAGAGGAAGAGCTTCCTTCCTTCGTTGTCAGAAAATCATGCTGCTTTTGAAAAGGACAGTGTTTGCCTTTTAAGCAAAACACCAGCAGAAAACAAACTTCAAGCCAATAGGATAATGAATAAGAATACAAGGAACGCAATGGATAGAGAACAGCAGAAGCAATGCAATATAGCAAGAGTATCACAAACGGATCAGGCCATGTGTAAGCAAACCAGAGCTATATAGAGATCGCAAGCAGCAAATGAATAATGGAGAACTATAAATTGCTTTGGCAAACCTCCTCTGGACAAACCTTGCCAAGGAAACCCATGATGGATCTGCCTTAGGGCCACTATAAGTCAGAAAGGACTTGAAGACACACAGCAATGACAATAAATTGTTTCAAGAGAGTGATAAACACAGCCCTGTTGATAAGTATATACTTTTCTCTTGGTGTTTTGCTCATTGACAGACTCTCCCTTGTTTCCTGTTATTTGCTTTTATTTGCTCTTTGCCTTTATTTCATTATTAACATTATTATTAGATTACTGTCAGAACTTCCTGCTGTTAGAAAATGGAGTAGATTCCCTCCAAGTCATTTCAGAAGAAAGTGATCCTCGGGGCCCATTTTCCCCATTGAAATGGATCACGAGTGGAAGAGGTTTCTCGACTCCATACAATTCTTCCATTAAGATTGTGTCGAGAGTGATTTTCTTATTTTAAGAAAAGGAAGGCAATACAGAGTAGCAAATACACCGACGCACAGCAATATCCTAGCAATTTACTATTATCCTGCTCACCACCAGAAAGAAAACTGAATTAGAAATAAAAAGAAATCCCTGTAGCTCTTCATGAAAGGAAAATTGGCTAAAAAAGTAGAATTGCAAAAGGTTGGGTTTGTTGCAAAATGGCAAAAAGAGTTGGGTGAATTATAGGTGTCCATGTCACTATAATTCACCCTACTTTTTTGCCATTTTGCAATAATAATAATAATAACAACAACAACAATAATAATATTTTATTCAGGACCTAATTCATGTCCAAAAGTCATAACTATGAATCTGTTTGGATAAATGACTCTTACTTGAAAAATGACTTGACTTCACAGAGGATGATGGACTTTTCTTTCTTTGGAGGCCTTTAAGCAAATCTCAGGAAAGCTTTAGTTGTGTATTTCTGCATGGTTTGGGATTATTATTATATTATTGTTATTTAGCTGTATTGTTTTAATCTAACCTTTGAACTGCCTTTGGTTCCATATTGCAGAAAGGCAGGATATTATAGGAAATGAAATAAAACTGGGCAATGACCATCCGTCATCACTTTTATCTCCTTGAAGTCACCAGGGCATCACAATGCCAGCTGTTTTAGCATTGCCGCCCTTCTATAAAACTACTCCAAAGTTATATTTTTTGGATTTATCATCCTAATAAAGCCCAATTTCCAGATCTTCAAGAAAGCTGGAACAACGTTTTGCAAATCCCTACTCTCTTAAAGAAGGGGACAAAGGGAGCGCAAGGACACAAGCGTGCTCTTGGCGAGGGTTTGCAAAAATCCAGAAAACCCAGCTTTTCCAGTTTAGAGATGGAGGAGGACAGAAACTGGGAGGAAAATGGAAACGTATCAAATACTGTACTGTACTTCATTTCTTATCAAAATAAATCCATTTAGCTGAGTGTGTGTGTGTGTGTATATGCCTTCAAGTTCCTGTTGACTTATTATTATTCTAATAGAATCATAGAACTGGAAGAGATTTATGGTGCTCCAATGGGTTTTATAGGGTTTTCTTAGACAGGAGTCCTCAGAGGTGGTTTTGCCAGTTCCTTCCTCCGAAATCCAGCTTACAGCGCCTGGTATCCATTTGGTGGTCTCCCATCCAAGTACTAACATTCCGTACATCCAAACTGTTCTTCTTTGATTTCTCTTTCCCAAGTGAGAAGCTCTGCAAACTCTTGGATCCTTTTTGCAGGAGGAAGAGGAGAAGCCCAATGAGTCAGCAGTGCTTCGTTTCCCGTTGGCAAAACCAGGTCTGAAAAGGCGGAAGAGAGATTGGGTGATCCCCCCCATAAGAGTGTCTGAAAACGAACGGGGTCCCTTCCCCAAGAAGCTGGTCCAGGTATGGTTTACTCCTAAATGCCCATCCATCAGAGCTCTGAAGCATTGCTTTTGGCACTACGTCTCCCAGAATCCTCTGGGGGGTTGTGGGTGTCACAAGCCAACATTGGCTTTGGAATTCTGGGAACTATAACTCCCCCAAGCTCTCATCCACCCTGAAAGTAATAAGGAGCTACTCATTCCCAGGAGACATAGGCTTGCAAGCATATTTTGCACTCAGGTGCAAAATGATCCATTTCTGAAGGTGGGAGAGTATTTGGTGCTTTATTTTATATTTTCTATTCTTTGGCTGAGACAGTAGGAAAGACATCAGAAGACAACTAAGGTTGCATCTGCACTGCACAAATAATCCAGTTTGGTGTCAAGCGGCATTATTTCTTCAGTGTAGATGCAGCCTAAGACTGGCTTGGAAGAGCAACCGAGAAGGAACTAGTTCAGATCTTCGAGCATAAATAGTATATCATTAAATACCAAAGGCTATGATATTTCTGATTTCTGTGTACGGCTGTGAAAGCTGAACAACGGCGAAGAAAGCTTACTGGAAGGGTATTGCCTCCTTTGAAAACGTGGAGGATAGTATTGCAGATACCCTGGATTTGCCAAAAAGACAAATAAATGAGTCTTCAGAGTAAATCAATCCTGAAATCTCCCCAGAAACCCAAATGGCTGAAGGGAGGCTATTGTTCTTTGAACTAATGACATGACATGACTCACTGGGAAAGACGATAATGCTCAATAAAGTGGAAAGTAATAGGAAAACAGGAAAACCACATTGCGGATGGATTGACTCCATCAAGGAAGTCACGGGTTTGCAAGCTCTGAGCAGGGCTTGCAGAGGATTGCTGTAAGCTGCTTAATAATAGTAATAATAATAATAATAATAATACTGTAATAATAATGCTTATCCACCTTTCCCTATGGACTGAAGGAGGGGATGATAACAAACAAACAATTAACAACGTCAGTTAAACCACATTAGTTAAAGCATGCAACAGTTTAAAAGGACAAGGCACCCCTTTGCATTGGGATGAACGGATGGCAAGAGCCATTCCTGATGCCTTTTCAAGATCTTTCTGGTTGCATTTACAAGTAGAAAGTGCATTTTGCATGTGTTCTGCTTTTTAGAAAAGTTTTCAAAATGTGCAGTTGGAATTTAGTTTTTAAAATAGCCTTATGGAGAGATGTGAGAGACCTTTTGGGGCTCTGGACCTGTAGCTCTGCTGGAAAGGTGACCTAGTGGTCTTGTTTGCAACGTCGTCCTTATCTCTCTCTTTCTTCACTTCAGATCAAATCCAACCGGGACAAAGACACCAAGATATTTTATAGTATCACTGGCCAAGGGGCAGATACTCCTCCTGAGGGAGTCTTCATCATCGAGAAAGAGACAGGATGGATGAAAGTCACCCAGCCGCTGGACCGAGAGTATATAGACAAATACCACGTAAGGCCACCCTTCCCAGTTCAGCATTCAGGGGGTCTGCTTTTGGGCTGGAGGATTCATGCTCTCTAGAACATCTGGGGAGATGGAGGGGTTTTGTACCAAGGTGGGCATAGAGCCACCTCTGGGCCACAGAAGCCTCCCACTCGTTCCCCAAAGACCCCAAACCAACCCTTTTTAAGGCAGTTTTTGTCTCCAAACCCTACAGAAACACCCCTCCCCCCAAACACATAAAAGTACATGAAAATACCCCAGAAGAACCCTATTGCTGTTGCTATTGTGTACCTTCAAGTCATTTATGACTTACGGTGACCCTATCATGGGGTTTTCTTGGCAAGTTTCTTGCTTATCATGGGGTTTTCTTGCAGGTTTCTTAGGAAAACCAAAGTATTTTGGCTCCCAGGGGTAAGGTCTGGGTGGGGAAAATATTGCCCACAATTTCTTCCAATATAGTCAAAGGCAGCGTCTCTTCCTGGATTGAGATTCAGGGGTCCTTGTTAGGTCTGGGGGGGTTGTTCTTCTCAATCTGGGGATGGAGGAAGCATTTGGGACCCAGCAGTCTTTGTAATCCTATGTCTCCCTGTAGCTTTTATCGCATGCCGTGTCCGAAAATGGCAAACCGGTGGAGGAACCAATGGATATCATTATCACCGTCACGGACCAAAACGACAACAAGCCCCAGTTCACCCAAGAGATCTTCCGGGGGTCTGTCTTGGAAGGAGCCACGCCTGGTAAAAAGGGGAGAGAATCTGAGGAGGGGGTTGAGTGGCCCCACTTTGGGGGTGATGGCATTAGAGAAGGGTCTCCTCATCTGGATCCTGTGCAAACTCCTGCAGGGTTTTGCTTTGCAGTTGTGCGCCTTCAAGTCATCTCCAACCTATTGCAATCCTAAGGCAAATCCTAAAGCAAACCTCTGGATTTCCTTGCTTTCCTCTGAGGCTGAGAGACTGTGACTTCCCTAAAGTCATCCACTTTCCAGGGCTGGGTGGATTCGAACCCTGGTCTCCAGAGTCATATAGTCCAAAGCTCAAACCACTGCACCACATTGACTCATGTTCATCCGGATTCAGCATGAACTCCACAGGGTTTTTCTTACTGCGGTTCATATTTCAGGGCCACTGAGATTATCTTGGTTATCTTGTTGAATTTGCAAAGTTGTGTGTGTTTTCCCTTTGTACTCTTTTAAAAGAAAGAAGATCCTGACCTCACTCCAAATGCAAAAATGAGTGCTATTCTAAGTGGAAATCAACAAGGGAGAAAGAGGAACAAGCACTCGTTCCCGAAATACTGCTATTTCCACTTTGCAAATGTATTAATCCTATTAGCTTACCCATTTTGGCAGCGGGCATGACTTTCCTGAGCCAAATCAGGATGTTTAGTGGATGTGTGCGCCAGCTTCAGAGTAAAAGTGGAGGAGGGTCAGGCCAGATCTAGGAAAAGTTACTTTTTATTTGGCCCTGAATCCAAGTGCCCAGTTGCTGAATAGAAAGTCAACACTTACGTAGAGGAGACCCACTGAATCAATGGGATTTACTTGAGTCTAGCAATTGGATTTAAACCTTGGACTTTAATTCTTTGCATCCTGGGATTTGCAGTTTAGGGAGAGGAGTGCTGGACTGTGACTCTGGAGACCAGGGTTCATTTCCCTTCCTAGCCATGCAAAGCCATTGGGTGACCTTTGGCAAGTCACACCTTCTCAGCCTCAGGGGAAGGCAATGGCAAATCTCCTCTGAACAAATCTTGCCAAGAAAACCCCATGAAAGGTTTGACTTCGGGTCGCCATGAGTGAGAAATGACTTCAAGGCAGAGAGCAACAAATAAATGAATAACAGATAAATGAATTACTGACATTTACTGCTCAATACCTAACTTCAAGCAACGGATTCCAAAAATAGCTGTATATCAATACCTTATATATGATATTTTACATATATATGATATTTACTGTTCAATACCCAACTTAGCAATGTACTCCAAAAATAGCCATTTATCTTACCTTATATAACACAGATTAACAAATATCTATTGTGTGAGTTCTGTATAATCCATATAAAGATGCCTCTCATTTAAATAAGAATCAAGGCTATGTACAATAGCATCCAAAATCCACAAAACAGTGATACCCTTTTTGGCTGCTGTGTGAATTTTAACACCTTTGCCTGATGAAGAAGCCAGTGGAGCTTTGAAACATAAAGGTGCCTTTCATTCAGACAAGAATCAAAGCTGTAATTCACTAAAACAGTGTTAGAAAAATAGCTAAATGTGGGTAGCTTAATAATACCCCTGGAACTCAGGTTTTGGCCCACAAACCTTGGAGCTTGGGGTGATTCAGAGCCAGCAACCCTATTGTCCTACCAGAAGACCCGGGATTCAAAAGGGACCCTAAGTGGCCATTTGGGCTACCTTCTTTGGCTTGATGGTACAGACTTGCACTCTTCTTTTCTGCTCGGCCACAGGGACCTCTGTGATGGAAGTCTCGGCTACTGATGCCGATGATGCCATTGAAAGCTACAACGGGGTCATTGCCTACTCCATCATCAGCCAAGTGCCCGAAGAGCCTCATAAGCAGATGTTTGCCATCAACAGGGCAACGGGGGCCATCAGCGTCATTGCCAGCGGCCTGGACCGAGAGGTAAATGACCAGAGAGCTGTGAATGTGGGGTGGTGATGGTGACTTTGCATCTAGGAAGGGACTGGGAGGTGGGGACTGGCCAGTCCACGTGAAGGGCAAGCCTCATTGTCGGCACAGAAAGACTTCAGTGGGATGTTCCAGGACTAAACTACTTCTTATGTTTAAGGTCTTGCTCTGAGCATTGTTATGCCCAGTGGTGTCAGACTGGATTATTGCTGCAATGTGGATGCAGCCTATGTGGGTGGAAATGCCCAGGACGGATAGCCATGGACTCTGGCCTGAATCACTGCTATTAGTCCCCAAACATAGCTGACCCACTGAATCACTGAATAACTGATTCAGCAGATCAGCTCTGTTTGGGACTCTCTCAGAAATGAGAATCCTGCAGTTGTCCAAGTGAGTCTGGACTACAATTCCTGGTCCAAAGGGCTGTTGGGAGTTGTGGCTAGAAGGTCCATAGGATTCCCATCTTTTGGAGTAGCACTGTAGCTTCCAGCTGCAGCGTAAAATGCATTTTTTATTCCTTGGCTGAGTCATTAATGAAAAAGAAGACAGTAGTCAAGAAATCAGAAGAGGATTAAGGTTGCGTCTGCACTACAGAAATAATGCATTTCCCTGCACACTCTGGAGTGCTGCTTGATAGATGTCTTAACACTCATGGGAGTGGGTTTCTCTTCCAGAGAGTAAAAGAGTACATCTTGACTTTGCAAGCTGCAGACTTGGATGGCGAGGGGCTGACCAACAGTGCCACAGCGGTGATAGAAATCACAGATGCCAACGATAATGCGCCTGAGTTCAAGCAGCAAGTGGTAAGCGATACTCTTCCATTTTCCAAGAAGCAAAGGGCAATGCAGCTCTTTGGATGGATCTGTTAAAAGCACAACTAAAACCTGGAGCAGATCTGTCTACCCTACTGACATGGCAGCCATTGGCCTGTGTTGGGTATTACCCCAAAGGGTCTTGCAGGGTTGGAGTACCTTGTCTGCTGAAATGACCAGCAGGCAAGGCCACAAACTCTGGGTGAAGCAAGTAGGAAAGTTTGTGGGTTTTGGACAAGGAAGAAGAAATGGGGAGTGATTTTGTCCCTAATGAAGGGGTCCCACTTCTCCCAGTACTCAGCAGAGGTGCCAGAGAACGAAGTGGGGCTGGAAGTTGTGCGCTTGGCGGTCACTGACAAGGACGAGGAAGGGTCGCCAGCATGGCGGGCCAAGTACGCCATTGTGCAAGGCAACGAAAGCGGCTTCTTCAGCATATCAACGGACCCAGAGACCAACGAAGGCATTCTCACAACAGCAAAAGTATGTGGAGTGACCTATATGTGAAGGCGCACGTGGGTACGGGGCTCAAAAAAGGGACTCTGTGAAACTATCAACTCACAGAATCCTCCACTGGCTGGGATTCTGCAATTTGTAAGCCAAAAGAAAAAAGTAATTTTAAGGACATTTAATGTTTATTTAGTTTCTTGATATAGTTAAAAAGTTTGATCAGTGCACTGTTGGAGGGACCTCTGAATGGCCTAATTTGGGTGCCCTCCCCACATAAGGTGAAATGGAAAGCTAGAACATGGGAGGGAAGGATCATTCTCCTAAATAATCGCCACATTTTTCCACACCTGAAAGGCTGAAAGAGGTTCCCCGCCTTGGCGCGCCTGTGCAAATTCGGTTGTGCTGAATGGCTTTTCCTCCTCCTCCTCCCACTTTAGGCTTTGGACTTTGAAGTGCGGAAGCAGTTCATCCTCCAAGTGGCCGTGACCAACGAGGTCCCCTTCGTGGTCAAACTGCCCACTTCCACGGCCACCGTGACGGTCAACGTGAGAGATGTGAACGAGGCCCCGGTCTTTGAGGTTTCAGTCCAAAAGGCACAAGTCTCTGAGGACATTCCCGTGGGGCAGAAAATCATTGCCTACACGGCTCGGGACCCAGACAGGTTGCAGACCCAGAGAATCCGGTGAGCTGCTTTGTTCCTGGCCAGTTGGGAGCCAGGCTGAGGGCGGCCAGTGGGTGGTCAGCATGCGACAGTCACCCAGCACAGGCATCTTCTGGGCAGGAACTGATGTAGTCCCAAGTCTCCCCAAGTGCTCTTTGACCCATGTTATTGCTATTCTTGCTATTACATCAGCTTTATTGGTGGTAAATGATGCAGCAGGTGGTACCCAGCTGGTAAGCATCCCAGTCCTTCCATTGTGGTCCAGCATCCCTGCACAGCCAGTGATGGAATTGGGCCCCTAAACAACCAGTTCTACCTAGATTATTACCCCTGGGTGGCAATCCAGTTCCCCATGGTTCTATGTGTGGGCTGAAATGGTGCAACCCGAAAATATCTCTGGCACATTTGCTTGTCTCCCCTTCATCCCAGTGCAAAGGGGACATCTTGCTGGTTTGAACCCCTTGCCCTGTGGCACACATTTTATCAGACTTTCCTTTGGGATTTTATCTTTTTCTCCTTCTCGACTTCAGGTACTCCATTGGGAACGACCCGGCTGGCTGGCTAGCCATCCACCCCGAAAATGGCATCATCACGACCAGGAGCCCCTTGGACCGGGAGTCCCCTCTAGTGCAGAACAGTACTTACAGAGCCATTGTTCTGGCTGTGGATGATGGTAATTGAGAGGGAAAGAAAAGAAAGCCCTGCGACTGGGAATAGGGTCAGAAAGGAGGAGCCCATTTGCGGGGTGGAATGAATCAATGGCCCCTTTGTCTCGGCCTCAACGACTTCTGCATGAATGCTCCCCATGTGAGGGGCACATGGTGGCAGAGCTGCACAAACACACCCCAGACACAACACACTCCCCATTCAAAGGATGTCACGAGAAACCTCATCCTGGGCTTGGGCTCTTGATCTGGTTAGAGAGGGAGGGGATGCTGCTGTTGCTGCATCTCCAGCCTTTTAAAGGTACAAATCAGCCACCTGCTGGCTGCTTCCAGAGCTTGGGGGAAGTTCCTCTTCTGGACTACAACTCCCAGAATCCCCCAGTGGTTCAGAAATTACAAGCTCTGGATCATTCAGGGATGAATGGCACTGCAATGCCATTCCTTCATTATATAGCAAAGAGTAAGAGAAGTGTGGTCTGCAGAGCAAACAAATCTTCTGATCACACATTTGTATACTCCTCCACAAAAATATTACAACCAGTATCTTTGACTTTGATTCATAAGATATGTCCTTAAAACAAAAGAAAATATGTAAAATTAAGGGTAACGGAATATAATAAATGTTTGTTTTTGTTGTTGTGTGCCTTCAAGTCACTTATAGCAACCCAAATGTGAACCTATCCTGGGGTTTTCTTGGCAAGATTTGTCCAGAGAACGTTTGCCATTTCCTTCCCCTGAGGCTGAGAGTGTGTGACTTGCCTAAGGTCACCCATTGGGGTTTTCATAGCCAAACGTGGAATTGAACCCTGGTCTCCATATTCAGAGTTCAACACTCAAACCACTCTGCCATGTGGATCTCTATAATAAATATACTGCTACAATATTCTAATTTGGATCTGGAGTTCAAGTTGGGTGCGTTTCTACTGACTCCACCCAAAATTGCTGACGACTCACAGCTTTGCTGAAAAACCATGCCAAAAATGCATTAGGCATGCAAGACTGGGTACCAACAATGAAACATATCTAGAATCTTCTTTAACCATTTCTGGCCAAAATGGAGATAAATCATCACTTCTAGCTGCAGTTTTGTCCAGGAGACTTCTAAAAGAGATATGTTTGGACACTGAGGAGAAGGAATTGGCCCTTGTCCAGTTGTCCATCCCACAGTACAGGTTCCTTCCACAATCTCTCTCCCTGCCTCTGTTGCTCACCCATTTTGCACCGCTCAAAAAAGGGACAACACTCACAAAGATTATAACCCACACCCTTGCGATACAAAACATGCATGTTTTACACTTTGGGAGGGAAAGAAAGTAGGTTAATGAGACCCAAACTGTGCAAATTAGTGCCGAATGAAGCCCACTGATGTCGGCTTCTTAAGATCTTGCATGCGCATGCTTTGAACTGTATTTTCCAAGTGTGTCCGGAATCAAAAGAAGCTCCCTGGCAGTTTGAAAGTCAGTCTTAATACTTCCTTGACGTATTTTGGCACGCTTCTCCCTTCCAGAAATCCCACGCAGCCCAGATTCCCCAGAATAAATTACATAAAAGCAAATAGTTGGCACACGCCTTCAGTCCTCTGTGCTTCGTTCACAGCTTTGCTGTTGGTATCTGTTAAGGCTGGAGCCAAGAGAGGTCTTAGCAAGGTTAAAATGGAGGACGTCATGCCAGGGCAGAGCAAGGAGACAGAGGGTAGAAATGGGTTTGAACGTTGGAATATGACTCTGGAGACCAGGGTTCGATTCCCAGTTTAGCTAGGAAATCCTCTGGTTTGACCTTGCACAGGTCACACTTTCTCAGCCTCAGGGGAAGGCAAATGGCAAGCCTTCTCTGAACAAATCCTGCCAAGAAAACCCCAGGATAGGGTTGCCATAAGTCGGAAATGATTCCAAGGCACACAACAACAACAAAGTCTTGCCAGAACAAAGGGATGCTCTAGAGACAGAAGGTGGACATAGTGCTGCCAGGGTCCATGAAGATCATTCATCATCATCATCATCATATAACTGCAAGTTTCATTAACTTTCTTCTGATCCCCCCCAACTCCATTTATCTTAACAATGTTCTATAGAAGTTCCCCAATATTTTTCAGCTTCTTCAAATATAGACTGTGTAAGATAACTGCGGTTTTGAGGGAATAATGTGGGGTGGTGATTCTAAATTAATAAAAATCAGTTTTTTAAAAAGCCAAGGAATACTGCATGCTCCGTGTCTGCAGAATTGCACATGCAAATACATGGCAAAGGAGTGCTGGTCTTGAACCAAGTTGCTTCTAAAGACAACCCCATTTCTTTCTCCTGCCAAATAGGATCATGGCAAAGGACCCCTGGTCTTGAACTGACTGACTTCTAAAACCATCCCATTTCTTTTTCCTGCCAAACAGGATTGCCCCCAGCGACCGGGACTGGCACCCTGCTCTTGACGTTGGAGGACGTGAACGACAACGGTCCAGAGCCTGAACAGCGGGAGATCACCGTCTGCAACAGCAAACCGGAGCCCCAGTTCTTGCATATTTTGGACAAGGACCTTCCGCCCAACACCTCCCCGTTCCGTGCCGAGCTCACCCACAATTCGGAAGAAAATTGGGCCGTTGAGATGGACGAAAAAGGTACGGCGAGGCTTGTGCTCCTAGGATAGCATGTGTGTGTTCTTGATTTAGTTAGACTAAGGATCTCTTCCCTGTGCCAGTGATATGATCTCCTGTGCCAGGGATCTTCTCCTCTGGGCCAGTTTGATGTGAAAACCTAAGAGCAGCCTATTGGGTCAGACTAAAGGCCTCTTTATTATTCAAAATTGTAGGCGTGTAACTGCACCTTCCATCATGCATTCCTCATCCACTGATACATAGAGGAGGATGGATACAGGCTTTGGTGCTGGAGGTGGCCTGTAACCATTATTAGCCATAGATAGCCCTAAACCCCATAATTTACTTCATCCTCCTTTTACAACGCCATCCAAGCTGGCCGCTGTTGCTAAATCTTGTAGCAGAGAGTTCCATAGTTTGCTCTTCCTTTCCCCATTTTTTCCGGCAATGGCTTCACATTGCTTTTGTCTCTGATGAATGGATTTTCTTCCTATCTTCTTTCTTGACTGTCCAGCTCTCACATCCATCCATGGTAATAGGGAACACGGTGGTTTGTTATGATTCTGACTTTTGTATCTTGGCATTTAAGAATCTTTTCTAGTTCTTTCATACCAACTCTCCCCATTCTTAATCTCCTTCTGATTTCCTGACTGCAGGAAAGACATGAAATAATAAATGCATCTGAGGAAGTAGACTGAGGTCTATGAATGCTCATGCTGCCAATTTCTTTCTTTCAGTTGGTCTCAAATGTGCTACAAGATCTCTTTACATACTGGTTCTACAGACTAACATGGCTATATCTTTGAATTCTACCACAATGAAATAAATGTATATACTCATGTATATACAGTAGTTAAAACCAGATTGGGGACCTAGATTCTAGAGAGCAGTCTTTGGTGGCTCTAATGTTGGGGTGGCATGATCTCTTCTGGACTATATATGTTTTGCCAGGTGAGACGGCCATCTTGAAGCTGCTGACGCCCCTCAAGCAGGAGACGTACGACGTTTACTTGCGGCTCTTTGACAACCAGAACAAGGACCAGCTGACGGTCCTCAAGGCGACCGTCTGCGAATGCGAGGGACCGGTGGATCGGTGCCCAGAGAGGCAGCTGGCCGGCATTGGGGCGCCTGCTATCCTGGCCATCCTGGGGGCCATTTTGGCTCTGTTGAGTAAGTGTTGAATCGTGTTGTTGTTATTATTGGTTGAGGATCCCTTATACCAGGGGTAGGCAACCCTTCTGAGCCAGGGGCCGGGTTGCTGTCCCTCAGACAACTGGGGAGCCGAAGCCAAAAAATAAATAATTAAATAATTTTACAAAAAAATTAAATAAATAAATAAACCGGGACAAATATAGGACAAAATTTTCAAGTGGAGGGCACTTTTTAAATAAAAAATGGAGGACACGTGAAAAAAATTGCTGATTTTTTAAAAAAATGTTAAGATAAATGCATGTTTCTGAGGCTTCTATAGACAATTGCCCCACCATGCCCCTTGCGCGAGATGCCAAAGGCCCCGGCGGCAGTCGGCGGCAGGACCGGGCTGGGGCTGGTCCCAAGGCCTCGCCGGGCCGCATCCGGCCCGCGGGCCGCAGGTTGCCTACCCCTGCCTTATACAAATGCTCTCAGCTCCAGGCGAAGGCAATGGCAAACCTCCTCTGACGAAATCCTGGCAAGAAAATCCTATGATAGGTTCGCCTTAGAAACCCTGTAAGTCAGAAGCAACTTGGAGGTACATGACACCAACAAATACTTGTTATGTTCTCTTATTTTTAATTCTACATATCTTTAATTTAACATTATAATTTATAATTCTACATTGCTATGATAATACATTATTATAATAATGTATAATGTATAAGTTAATAATGTACAAGAGAAAAATAAGCACCAAACTATAGGTTCAACATTTCCATCCGGTGAAGTTGTGTCAATTTAAAGTGGTATGAATCTGGTATCAGTCTATAGTGCAGACACACTCGTTCGTTTATGTATGTTGTTGCAACAGAAGCAACTGCTGACTTTTGCTCTCTTTTTGGTCTCTCCCAGTCTTGCTGCTTTTACTTCTCTTGTTTGTGAGGCGGAGGACAGCGGTCAAGGAGCCTCTCTTGCTGCCGGAAGAAGATACCCGGGACAACATCTTCTACTACGGAGAAGAAGGAGGCGGGGAGGAAGACCAGGTGGGTGTCCAGATGGTACTGATTCCAGTTTGGGCCCAATAGTCAGATGTAAGGGAGCAATGGGAGCAAGTGTGGGAGGAAATGTGCCACATTTTTAGGGTGAGATGGAGGTTCACTGCTGGGAGATGGAGGGCCATGGAGTAGGGATTGGAGGCCACACTTGGACCCCCTTAAGCGGTGATTCCCAAACCCTGGTCCTCCAGGTATATTAGGCTTCAGCTCCAAAAAGCCTCAGCTGTCTTGGCTAATGGTTTGGGATTCATTCTGGGAGCTGAAGCCCAAAAGACCTGGAAGGCCAGAGTCTGGGAATCACTGAGTTAAAGGAATCACTTTAAAAGTCTATTCCCTCCCTTAAATTGACTCAAAAGGGGGGGGGGAGATGGCAAATTGGGTGGAAGGGAAGGGATATTGGGAGAAAGATGGATGGTGAAGGTGATGGTGATGGGAAGGGAGCCCTGCAAAGGTGGGCATGGCTGGAATAGTAAACCCAAATCATATTGTCAGGCAAATACCTCTTTTTCCATTTCCCAACTTCTTTTCCTCTGAACTAGGGGCAGGCAATTGCAGCAGGGCACATTCAAATCTTTGCCAGCCAAGGTAATGGCTTAACCTTGTGTGGTCTGTAGTTCCCAAGCACCCCCAGATGATGTTGGGCAGCATGTTTCAGCCGCTCAATCCCACAGTGAGGAATGCTGTCTGTTGCAGCCCCAACAGTATTTGTACAGTTCCCAGCCCTAGGGTGCCTCCATGCTGCAGAATTAAAAGGATCTGGCACCACTTTCCGTAACTCTTACCTTACAGAATCCGGGGATTTGTCGTTTGGAGGGCCACCAGATTCCTCTGACAAATGAGGCTGAATTCCTCTCCAAAGTACAAATCCCAGGATTCTGTATGATAGAGTCGTGACAGTTAAAGTAGTGTCAGACTGGTTTAATTGTGCATTGTGGATACACACCAGCCTGGACACACTTAAAGCCTCTCGAAAGACATACTCCCCCCTTTGCAGCATCTTCTGCTCATTAGATCCTCCATTGGCATTGGAGCCATCTTTCTCTCTCTGCCCTTTTTCTCCCAAAGGACTATGATCTCAGCCAGCTACACAGAGGCCTGGACGCCCGTCCGGAGGTCGTCCTGAGGAACGACGTGGTGCCCACCCTTCTTCCTGCGCCGCAGTATCGCCCACGCCCTGCTAATCCAGATGAGATTGGCAACTTCATCCATGAGGTAAGGTGGGAAGGAGAGATGACCATACAAATATGGGAAGAAAAGAGAAAGCAGTACTTGATATTCTCTCTCCATTTTATATGTCCAGTCTTACTCCATAGTTGTTGTTGTATGCCTTCACGTACTTTCAGACTGATGGTGAACCTATCATAGGGTTTTCTGGAGTTGAGAGTATGTGGCTCACTACTCAGTGGGCTTCCATGGCTGAGCAGGGATTTGAACCTTGGACTCCAGAACTGTAGTCCAGTGCTGAAACCACTGCACTATGCTGGCTGTGGCTGGACTTAACAGAGCCCTTTGACCATTGCTTGAAAGATATGGTTTACTGTGGCTAAGTGGTTTGAGTGTTGGACTCTGGAGACCAGGGTTCGAATCCCCATTCATGAAACCCATTGGGGACCTTGGGCACATCACACTCTCCCAGCCCCAGAGGATGCCAATGGCAAACCACCTTTGAACAAAATCTTGGCAAGGAAACCCTGTGATAGCTTTGCCTTAGGGTTGCCATAAGTTGGAAATGACTTGAAGGCACACAACAACAACGTGTCTCCTTCTCTCTTGCAGAATTTGAAGGCCGCTGACACGGACCCCACGGCGCCTCCATACGACTCCTTGCTGGTTTTCGACTATGAAGGCAGCGGCTCAGAGGCCGGTTCGCTCAGCTCCCTCAACTCCTCCGGCTCAGATCAGGACCAGGACTATGACTACTTGAACGAATGGGGCAGCCGCTTCAAGAAACTGGCCGACCTTTACGGTGGAGGCGAGGAGGAGGACTGAGGATGGAGCAGGAAGACAGGAGTGTCAAGACTTCCTCATATTTTGGGGTTGGAGTATCTCTGCAAGACCCTGGAGACTCTCCTCATCCTTTATGTTTGATGAATGGCACCGTTGAGGCTGCTGTCTGTAAGCCAAACTCACGTCATCTCCTTCCCGGTGACCGTGGGACTTCTTCTTGGCCCCAAAGGAGATGAGTCTCCTTGAAGCCGTTTTGGGAGGAGACCCCGATCTTGCCTCCTGACTTAGCATTTCACTGAACTCACAGAAGGTGCCTATGAAGGTCTCCAGGCCAGACACACGAATCCTAATGCCACTTTTTCTCTCTTTTTCCTCTCCGTCTGTCTTTCCTTTTTGCCTGAGTGCCTCCGGATGCAAGTGCCGTCCCTTCCTTCCTGCAAGGATTATGGGGCTGGGCACAGAGGCCCCAAATTACTGCCCAATTTCCATGGGGCCAGATGCTGCCCGCTTCTTGCCAGTGGGGCAGGGGCTTGGGTTGACCTGTCACCATTATAGAAGATGCAAAGAGAGACTTTGAAACAAACTGGTGTATGAGATGAAGAAACATAGGGGTGCAAGAGGGCATCCTGAAAGTGTGTGTCTTGTAGTGGGACCATACTTCCCAAACGCTGCCCCTTCCTCTGCCAACTGGGCAGTTGCCCCGTCATTGTGGTGGAAACCCTCTCCTCCCCGACTCTTAAAACTCTAATGCTGCCTCTTTTTAAAATAATAATAATAAGAATAATAAGCGTATCCTAGGTGTCCCTGGGTGACTTGGGGGATTTTTCCCTTTTCTCTTTCTCTTTTGTACTGTGTATGAAATAGACTTCCGTGGTAAAAGCTCTAAAGGATTTGGACAATCAGGGTGTAAAAGTTTTAATAAAGGTTTTTCTTCTTCTTTTTAAAAAAAACATAGGGCCTTGAGTGTTCTGCCTTGATTCCATCTCTGGCGCATGTTGCTCGCTTGTTGCATGCCTCCATTTTTTACTTCTGGCGACACCATGGTGAACCTTACGACTGGGTTTTCTTGGCAAGGTTTGTTCAGAGGAGGCTTGCCTTCGAGGCTGAGAGAGAGTGAGTTGCCGAGTTGGGATCTGAACAAAAGCATGCTACACTGACAATAATAGATAGTTATATTGTCACCCAAAACCCACACAACAGCAGTAGCTTTATTGGGCCAGCCCAATAATGCACATTATCCGCATTGCAAGCTTTCGAAGCTCCACTGACCTCTTCATTAGGCAAAGGAGTTAAAAATGATACAGGAGATATCTGTGTCTCTGTGTCTTTATATTTCTTCTCTGTGGCCTCTGCAAATGCTCACAAATGGGTTATTATCTGCGCCTGCGCAGTAAGCTCCGAAACCTTCTTAGCGCCATTAGAAACATTTTGGCAGAAGCAACTGTCTTCCTTGCCAGGTTTCCTGCCTAAACCCTCCGTTCGTTTTGGGAACTCTTCAAAGATTCATTTTCCTGTCAGACATTTTAAAATTCTATGTTGATAGGCTAAATCTCTATTTTGGTGGTCATTTTTTAACAACATTGTTCATGTTTTAAAAGGAGCGCTGTGATTTCTTAGGGAATCGCGTACTTTAATGTGAGTTTAAATCCTGAGGTAAAGTTGTCTTAACAGCAGCTTGCCTCGCCTTCACACTTTGCAAGGCCCTTTTCCTGAGGAAAGTCTTTTAATAAAATGGTGCTCGCCTCAGTTGCTGACCTTGGCAGAGTGCCTTTCTTCTCCTGAGGGGAAAAGTCACCCCCTTCGTTGGCGCACTTATTTAAGTCCCTTTTACTCCTGAGGAGAATTTTTAAAATTGCGGCGCTAGGCAAACTCCCTTTATACTCCTGAAGAGAAATGTTTAAAAATGGCGCCCGCCTCGCTGGTGCGTTGGTCAAACTCCCTTTGTACTCCTGAGGAGGAGCTTTTAAAATGGCGTTCGCCTCACTGGCGCGCTTTATACCTCTCATCTCTGAGAGAAGGTTCAAAATGGCCACCAAAATGCCTCTCTAAGAAGGTTCTGGAGCTTTTGTGTGCACTGGCAGATGGCCACTCAAAGAAATAACGTTACAGGTCAACAACCTGTCCGTGTGTGTGTGTGTGTGTGTGTGTGTGTGCGCGCACACACACACACACACAATGTTAGTCATGGCCCTGCATTTGGTCCAGATGTTGTTGTTTTAGTCCTCAGTTCAGATGCTATGGAAAGGTTTTCATGCATTTCTTCAAATGTACAGCATCATCTAAAATCCATCAAACAGTGAAACCTTTATTGGTCCAACCAAAAATCACATTATAGGAATAGCAATCTTTCAAAGCTTCGTTGGTCCTTCATGAAGCAAAGGCCATTATACTGTATATGAAAGAATCATGCCACAGCCTTCATTGGCGTCGCCTCCCAGGGAAAGATCGGTGGGGAAAATATATGTTTACCCCTTTAGTATTAGGGCAAATTGGGGCTGAGGAGGGAGCTTTTCTGCTTTTCTCTCCAACAATGCCTTTATCTCTGCTCAGCCTAAGCTGGACTCCTTTGTTTTGGGAGACCAGCAACCTTGGTTGGCTGCTGTTTGCTTTGGAGAGGAAGGGAGGCTTGTTATATGATCCTTGAGCTGTGATGGATGGGGAATGGCACAGGTGGCGGGGGAATGCTCCTCCGATGTGGGGAGGGGAATATGGGGGGACAGTGGGATCCGACAAAGAAGTTTGCTTGCTTCATCCAGAAGGAACGGCTGCCTTGAGTTTGCAAAACCTTATTGCATTGAGTTTGCAAAACCTTAGCAGCGCTGCCAGAGGTCTTGGCACTCAGAGGCTCACCATTAACTCAAAGCTTGGTTTTTTCTTTCTTCTGTATGACTTTTAACACCTTTACCAAATGAAGAAGCCAGTGATGCTTTGGAAGCTTACAGCAAAGTGGATAATGTGCATTTCAGCTGACCCAATAAAGCAATTGCCATTTTATGGATTTTGGATTATATCGTTCAAAGCTTGAGCGTCTGAATCAAAACAAGAATTCTTGCCAAATAAAAGTGATATTACAGCTGGCCTAAGTCAGAAATGACTTGAAGGCACCCAACAACCACAAAGAAAGAGGTCTTGCAGCACCATTCAGACTAACTGTGGGAAAGAAAGAAGTTGGTAGAATAAGCTTTTTGTAGATGTTGAACTACTTCCTCAGATGCATGGAGTGAACTGATGCTGAGGGAGGATCTTTATAGACTATGTGAATGGCCATAGAAATGCAAAACCTGACCTCATCCCCACAAATTTTGCATTTCTATGGCTATTCATATGGTCTAATTATTGAGGTCCTTCCTGGGCAGCATTTCACTCCATGCATCTGAGGAAGGAGACCATGTTTATGAAAGCTCATACTATAAGGTCTTTGGCACAGTTAGTCTCAAAGGGGCTGCAAGGTCTAGACTCGAGGGAGCGAACCACAGATTTAAAACAATAGAACTTAAAAAGAATACAACATTAAAATGTATACTGTAAATATAAAAAGGTTCTGTCTCTGAATCCTGACACTGGAACAATTCCGCCACCATTGTGCCCAGTGGCACCAGTGACCTTCCAGTTTAGCTGAACATTGCTGCTCTGTTGTCTTCCTCTGCAGCACACCTTCCTTTCCAACACCTGCCCCCCTCCTTGAGCAAATTCCACAACTGATGTGAAATGAAACCTGAAACCTTTTCCATATCCCTGGCGGGGAGAATGGCTGGGAAGACCCCTACTCTCAGGCCCCATAGCCCCCTTTTTCTCACCCCCTTTGGCTCTCCCCCTTCTCTGGTTTCGCTGCCTCCTCTCACTTGCCAGACTGGTTTTTCCTGCTGCTGTTGCTGTGCCCCCCCCTTCCATCCCACATCCTTTGCTCCTCTTTTAAGCCACTTATGGGTCAATGCCAGCCAAATGGTGGGAGAGGCTGGCAGGTGGAATTTGGGTGTTTTCAAAGTCTGGGGGAATGTGAAGAAGGGGGCACCTTATTTGTTATTTCTTTACTTATTGCAGCACTTCTATCCCCTTGCAACCAGTGTCTGGGAGTATTGCACTGGGATTCCAGGAGACTTGGGTTCAAATCCCCACTCAGCCATGGAAATCCCTTTGGAGAGCTTTTTCCAGTCCTCTTCTCTCAGCCTTAGAGGAAGGCAATGATGGCAAATCTCCTCTGGATAAATCTTTTAGGAGCCAGCATGGGGTCAGTGGTTTGAGTCTTGGACTAAGGCTCTGGGAGAACAAGGTTCAAATCCCAGTTCAGCACCTCGAACTTACTGGTTCACCTTGGGGCAAGGCACATTCTTCTCCCAGCCTCGGAGGAAGGCCATGGTATCCCTCAATAAAAATCTCGCTGGGACAACTTGGCCATAATTTGGAGGCAAACATTAACAACTAACTACCATCCTGCCCTTGAGTTTGCAGGATCTCAGGGTAGCGTTGAACATAAACAACTTAAAACATTTCCAGATTGAAAACAAAAATAATTGGGATAAAAGGGAAACATATCAAAGTATCCGCTAGTCTCAAACCCTTTGAAAAGCAACAGTTAAAACCATTTTAAAAAGCTGCAACACTTTAAAACCCATTGCATCTGAGGAAAGAGAGAAAGTCTAGGGAAGTGTTTGCTACTAGTTCTCCAAGAGACTCTGCAAGGTCCCTTTGCAAATGAAATCCATGCAGGCTTGAAATAGTCACCGGAGGCCTTAAAGAAAAGCCACGTTTTAACTTGTTGCATGCCTTAAAGACCCTAAAGCGATACAACTATCATGGGGTTTTCTTGCCGTTTCTTCTGAGGGGGTTTGCCATGGCCATCCTCTGAGGCTGAGAGAGTGCGACTTGCCCAGGGTCACCCACTGAGTGTAAATGGATAAACTGGGATGGGATTGGCACTGGAAAGGAATCAAAGTTGGTGCCATTCGGACCCCCAAATGGATGGCATTACACAATCGGGGTGCCCTCGGTCCTTGGGCAAGTGAAGATATAGATAGATAAATAAGGAAAGTGGCCCTATAAGTATTTAAGGCAATTCATGATGCTCCTATTGCTTTAAATGTCATTACAGTGGGCCCTTGGTACCTGCTGGGGTTTGGTTCCAGGACCTCCCATGGATCCCAAAATCCCTGGATGATTAAATCCTATTGCAATAATAATAATAATAATAATAATAATAATAATAATAATAATAATTATTATTATTATTATTATTATTATTATTATTATTATTATTATTATTATTATCCTGCTTCTCCAGACAGATCAAAGCGGCTAACAACAAAAGCATTGGTAAAATAGAATAACAACTTATCATTGTTGTAAAATGGTAAATACAAAAGTAAAATGGTGTCCCTTGCATAAAATGGCAAAAGCTTTGATTTTTTTGGAATTCTTATACATATTTTCAAGTGGTGGATGCTTGAATATTATTATTATTATTATATGAAGCGCTGTAATGTACACAGAGCTGTACAAACATCTTTTTAATTGGACAGTTCCCTGCCCTCAGGCCGACAATCTAGAAAGACAAGGACACAGAAGGAGAAGGGAAGGTGGAGGGAAGGGGATCAGTCCAGCCGTTCCTCTCTACCTCCGAGGCCTGGCCATCGGGGAGCTGGACTCGGAGGGAGGGCTTGGCTTCTTAGTGGATGCGTCTCGTCTTCTTCCAGGGAAATACATACGGATAATACATATAAAATACATAGCAATACAGGAAATGATTCAATAAAACAGGCGACAAAAGAACCCGTGGATAAGGAGGGCTGGCTTTACCTGGGCAGCAGACTAGGCATCCCACAGAAAGATACGGAGGTCTGAATCCTGTGGGTCAGGGTCAACCAACTGAGGGAAGAAACCCCCACTGAGTCAATGGACCTGGCTCCAGGTGGGACTGACAAGGGACCCCAGGCTTGGTTTAAAAAGGCACATTTGGGGGAGACGTTCATCCCTCAGTCTCTCCGGCAGAGGGCAGCAGGGCCAAGGCCTCCAGGAGCGTGGGTTTCTTTGGAGCCCAGCAGCAGCAGCCTTGGCACCTGAATCAGGGATAGCATTGAGAAGGACAGCCACTCAGCCAGGGATGCCAGGTTTGGGGAGCTGGACCTTCTTACCTTGCCCCCAGGCTGAGATGGAGGGGCCTCAGGACAAGGACATTGCCTTGAAGTATCTGCATACACACACACACAGGTATATATATGGTTATTTTTAATACATTTTATTAAGTGTGTGTGTATATATACACTTCACATAACATAATTATACATCTACATACCAATAAGACAAACAAACAAACATAATATAAAGCATACAAACAGGTAGCAACACACAAAAGCTATAGCAGTAGTGTTTACTTGAATCCTAAAATTACTTCCTGACTCTGCTTTAGATTATTCTTATTCTCTCTTATTCTTTTCTTCTCTTTTTTCTTATCACTTCTTATAATTCAATTGTACAATAGACGGAATCGGTTTTTCGGGGGGGGGGGGAGTCTAATGATTACATAAGAAAAATAGATCAGGATTATACATTTAAACCTAAACAATTACTGAAATATTTGCTATTTCTCTCTACTCCAAGAGATGTATATTATATATTTTATATATATATATATATTCCTCATTTAGGGATATATGAGTGTTGTTTTCTCTTGCTAGAGAATTTAAGTACACCATCATCAAACTACAGGTCCCTAAATGGGGAAAGATTTAGGGAGCTGGGGATGTTTAGCCTGGAGAAGAGAAGGTTAAGTATTTGAAATCAATGTCTTATTGAGGAGGGAGCAAGTTTGATTTCTGCTGCTCCAGAGAAGAGGACATAATGGAGCAATGGATGCAAACTGGAGGAAAGAGAGATTCCACTGAAACATTAGTCAATAAAGGTGACCCTGTTTTGTGGGTCTGGCTGCTGGGTAAAAAGCATGGTCCTTGCAAACAGAACGCTAGGGATTCAAGGCTGCTGCTGCTGCTGCCTTTCTCTTTGCAAGGAAGCCTGCACACCTGAAGCTCCTTCTCCGATTGGACAAGGGCCAGAGGAACGATGTGCCTTGCCTCACCTGTGTAGGGCGGGGCCTTCAAGGGGGTGGGCGGGGCCTCCCCGAAGTAGGCGTGGCCTCTCACCTGCTGCAATTCGTGCGCTGCTTCCAGAAGGACAGAGTCTCTCTGCGCTTCAGCCTTGCGCTTGCGTTGCCTTTGGCTCCTCTGGGGATGATGGGAACTCACTTTGGGAGCCTCTCCTGCTTTTTCCTCCTCTTTCTCCTCCAGGTAAGGGATGGGGATTTTTTGTGTGGGGGGAATACACTAAAGGCACTCTGTGCATGCTCAGAGGGGGTTGTAGCAACGGTTTGCACAGTCTTGTGCCCTTCTCCTTCCTCTTTTGGGGCAGGAAAGTGCCCCCCCCAGCTCTATCTCCTCCTGGTGGGTCTCTTCTGGGTTCAAATCACTCCCCATTGCCTTTTCCCTACAAAAAGCAAGCACTTGTAGGACTAACGTGTTGTTGCTGTTGTTATTGTGTGCCTTCAGGTCCTTTCTGACTTATGGCAATCCTACGAACCTATTTTCTTGGCAGAGGTTTGCCATTTTGCCTCCCTCTGAGGCTGAGAGAGTGTGACCTCTTGCCCAAGGCCACCCAATGAGTTTCTATGACCAAGATGGGATTTCAATCCTAGTCTCAAATACCCCCCAAATTAAAAAAAAAATTCTGCTTCCTCGGTTACATTTTCCTTCTGTCCCCAAATGTCATGGTTTGAGCTTTGGACTATGGCTTCAGAGTCCCGGGTTCAAATCCCAGCTCAGCCATGGAAACCCATTGGTTGACCATGGGTCAGTCCCACTCTCTCAGCCTCAGGGGAAGGCAATGGCAAACCTCCTCTGAACAAACCTGGACATGGAAAGTCCCAGGATAGGTTTGCTTTGTGGGTTTCCATAAGTCAGGAAGGAATTGAAGGCACACAAGAGCAACAACAAGGTCCAAAACACATTGCAGAAATAATCCAGTTTGGGACCGCTTTAACTGCCCTGGCTCAACGCTGGGAAGTTCTGGGAACTGTAGCTTTGTGAGATCTCTAGCCTTCTGTGTTAAGAGCTCTGGTGCCACAATAAACTACAGTTCCCAGGATTCCCTAGCACTCAGCCAGGGCGGTTAAAGCACACTCAAACTGTATTATGTCTGCAGTGTGTTTGGACCCAAAGTCATTTCAAAAGCCCCATTGCTTTGTCCCTGCCACCTTCTCTCTGGGACTGCTTCCGCACTGAAGAAATAATCCAGTTTGACACCGCTTTAACTGTCCTGGCTCCATGCGATGGAAATTATATATATATGATTACATTTTAGCATAATAAAAACCATTTTGCTGCGAAGCATAATCCTAAACACATATTTAAACTTACGTATTGACCCTGTTGTTCCTTCCTTTTATCATTATCAACCCCGTACTTTCCACCTTAATACACTCTTGCTTTCTGTTATCATTACATTTTTAAAAATTATTCTTCGCATGTGTATTTCTTGTACAGAAAACAATATTTCATTCTTCTTTTCGACCTTAGCAAAACCTTTCCCGGTTTATTTTATTCAACGCCTCGCTTTGTGTTACCAAAGGAATTGATATATTTGGTTTTAAAAAATCAATTAATTAAAAATAATAGTAGCGTATGTTCCTTTCTCTTCCATCAGATAATTTGACCATGGTTTCCATTCATGTTCAATGCGATGGAAATTCTGGGCATTGCAGTTTGTTGTGGCCCCAGAGCATTGAGCCAGGGCAGCTAAAGTGGTGTCAAAGTGGATTATTTCTGCAGTGCGGATGCAGTTGTTTAACCTTGGGTGCCTTTCTTGACGCTGTTTTCCCCTTCCTTTCTAGGCTGACAGATGGACATGTCAAGAGGAATCAGATGCCCAATGCCAACCAGGTTTCACTTTGAGGACTTACACTTTCCTGGTGCCAAGGGCGGATTTGGAGCGGCACCGGGTTTTGGGCCGAGGTAAGCGTGAACCCACTTTTCACGGCAAACTCCTCCTTCCTGACACCCAAGTTTCTTTTTTTGAGTGGGAGGTTGTGCAAAGTGATGCAAGAGCCTCATCCTCTCTTTGGAGGATTAGACCAGTTGCTTCCCTTGAGACAAAAAAGGGCCAAAAATTGACTTTCTTTTGGCGCTGGATTAGTCATTCTGCAAAGTAGGGCAGAGAGCGGGCAAAGTTGCCCCACGGCCGTTGCAACGTCACCCGCTGGGAGTTTCCCTCTGAGCAAAGCAAAACTATGGCTCTCTTTACTAAATATTATTGGTGCTGGTGATTCATGTTTCTGGGGTTTTTTTTAAGACTGACTGAAAGGAGGGGTGTGAATCCAGCAGGTCAATAAAAACCCGAAAGGAAAAGACAAACATGGGATGTGTCGAGGATAAATTGATTTCTTGGTGCAACTTGGAAAGGCTCGCCAAGGCATTTATGGATTTGTTTAGTTTCCTCATTCCATTGTGGTCCCAGGCTTCACCCTCCATTCTGCTCAGCATCCATCTTCTGCCTAGAAGCAAGGAGACTACATCATCCTAATTACATATATTTATATTTATTAACCAATAAAAATTACACACACACACACATAATTTTTATTGGTTTACAAATTTGCAAGCTTTCATAAGTCATGTCAGGTTCTTCTTACACAGACATATATAACAGCTTAATTTTTCAAGTCATATCACCTTTATAGTACATAAAAATCCACACTGATTATTTATCTCCGTACCTTCCCATGTTTCTCTGGCATTAAGACTCCTCTGTTTTATCAAAGTACTCTGTGTGTGAGTGTGTGTATATATAATCTGTGTGTAACTGAACAGTAAACTGTGAGCAACAGTAGTTGGTAGTTAATCCATACTTTCAAGGGCCATTTTCCCTCTGTCTCATTGTCCCTGGGATGATCCTGGACTGGCAACAGGTTCCCAAATTTTGGTCCTCTAGATGTTTTGGACTTCATCTCCCAGAATTCCTGAACATTGGCCAACATGGCTAAGGCTTCTGGGAAATGAAATCCAAAACACCTGGAGGACCAAAGTTTGGGAACCGCTGTGTATAGTATGACTCTCTTGGTGATGTTATTGTGTGCCTTCAAGTCATTTCTGGTTATGGAGACTGTCGTCTAAGGCAAACTAGCACAGGGTTTTCTTGGCAGGATTTGTTCAGAGGAGATTTCCCATTGCCTTCTTCTGAGGCTGAGAGAGTGTGACTTGCCCAAGGGTTTCAGTGGCAGAGATTTGAACCCTGGTCTCCAGAGTCATAGTCCAACGCTGGCTTTCCTCTTTGCAACATACCAGGTGTAAAGTTTAAGTGCAGCATGCAGTATTTGGAGATAGGCAATAAATGGAGAGCCAATGTTGAGGAATAAGTGTTGAGCTATGACTCTGGAGACCAGGGTTTGAATCCTGGCTCAGCCATGAAAACCTTGCGTAAGTCACACTCCTTTAGCCTCAGAGGATGGCAATGGCAACCCCGTTCTAATGCAATGTGCCAAGAAAACCCCACAATAGGTTTGCCATACTTTGGAACTGACTTGAAAGCCAACAACACACACACACACATACAATAATTTGTGAGTTTTCAGCTCCGAGAGGAGCAGTTTTGGGGCAGTGTTTTGCCTCCTGGGAGATCCAGGAAAGCGTTAACTGAAAATCCAGGTGTTTTTCCCCTGGCTGCCCTTTAGCAATGCAAGGTGGAGCTTGGATGCTGAGGCCCAACGTGTTCCTACTTGCAGGTGGCTTTGGGTGGGTTTTGATTTGCTCATTTGAACCTTGACAAATGATGCTCCCTGGCTGCCTCCTTTCCCTCTCTCTTTTTCTTTCTTTTCTGGTTTATCAGAGTTTCACTAACCTGACAAAGCCGGGCCTGTTTTGTGTCAATAAGCCTTCGTGAATCATTGACTTGGTTTCAGGGAGACTTTGCCTGCAGCCTGGCTTGCAAAGCTCTGATGGAAAGGGCTGTTTGGTCTTGATGGCTGGATTTTGAACTCGTGTTTGCCTTTGAGTTCGCTGTTTCTGGGCGTTTGCATGCAACCAGGCAGCGTACAAAAACAGGGCATTGCTATGGCGCATGTGTGAGTTCGTTCATCTTTATTATGGTCATAGACCAGCACAATGGTGAATATGTGTAATATGACAATATTGCCTCCTGAATAAGAACTAATCTTGTAAAGGAGGAATAAGGTGGAAAAGAAAGGCAGCCCCTAAGAAGACCCTGTCTTAGGGTTTCAGAAAAGATGGCAGATAACTTTTGTTGTTTGCATACCCATAAAAGTATATCACACAACATACATTGAAATGAATTGTAGCTGCAACACAGTGACTAATCTTAGACTTCAAATACTGTTTTATACACTCCTTTATTAAGAGGCTTAGATACTCCCATCTTTTATTACAATATTCTATTATTTTTATTCCAGTCTGTCTCTGATTTTCCTGGTGTTTTTCCATTTAACCCAGCGGTCCCCAGCTCTGCTCTTTAAGGGATTTTGGACTATTGGCCAATGTGGCTGAGGCCTCTGGGAAATGAAGTCCAAAATCTCTTTAAAAGGCACAGTTTGGGGGCCACTGGTTTAACCGATTTGTCAGTCAATCCATTTCGATAGCATCAAAAAGCTTTAATATCCATTCATCTATTGTTGGGATGGCCACTGGTTTCTAGTGTTGGGCAATCAGAATTTTGGCTGTGGATACCATGTATACTAGTATAGTATAGTATAGTATGACCCTTGTCCTTTCACACTGCTGTTAAGGATGCAGAAACCCTCTCCATTCACGCTGCTGTCAAAGATGCACAAGCCTTGTCCTTTTAGACTGCTGTTAATGGTGCATGAGCCCTGTCCTTTTTAAAATCCCATTTGAATGTATTGGGTTCAAAAAGTATGGCGTTGGCCATATTATGGGAGAGACACAGTGAGAGCTTCTCCATCCTGTGTCTTCCAGAAGTGTTGGACTACCATGGTGCTGCTGGCTGGGGATAATGGGCACCATGAAAATCAGCAAGAATGTTGAAGGACTGGTCCTGGGAAATGATGAGTCTGGGCTGGTGATATCAGAGGTTGGGAGCTGCCTTGCTTTATGTGAAAGAGAAAGGATGATGCTAACCACTTTAAAAAGGGGATATTTAACCACCAAGAACCTGAAATACCAACCCAGCCAGGTGGATCTTACCTGGAGGAGTGGAGTCAGCACACCTGTTTCCTAATGCAGACCTCTGTCATTCTGTCTTGAAATGAATGCTACAGTGCATTACGAGGGACAAGTCCAAGAAAATAACTTTTCCAAGCTCTAATACTAGACAAGATGGATCCAGAGAATCAATATAATAAAGCAGCCTCCAAAAACAGATAAGATTAGGTGCTGCGGGAACAGTAAATGTTTGTGTCAGTCCAAACTGTTTGAAAGGTGGCAAGTACTATTAAAATGGAAAAAGCTTTAACTGTGAAGGTTTTAAGAAAGAGACTGGGTTGCACACTCTCTGAAGAAACCGTCCAGTGCTAGGAAAGGATTAGGGACTGGAAACTTTCCGCAGATTGTACAAACATTTTTCTGGGGAGAGAGATTTGGGCGTCTCTCGCCACGCCTGGCTTCTCCAGACCCCTCTTGAAAGAGGCATTGCTTCTACAAGAATCTGCCCTATTGTTATCCCTCTTCTTGGGATATTAAAAGATTAAAGTGGGATTTGGGGAATAGGGTCACATGGAGTCCCGTCCGGCGTTCTGCGTGCTGGAAATTAGTCCAAATGCAAGGCATGTCTGTTCAGAAATAGTTATGCTCTCGGAAGGACTTATTCTCAAGGAAGAGAATTGCAGGTACAGCTTCTCTATAATGGACAGAAATCATAACTTTGTTGTTTGCAGAAACCCAGCTGTTGAGGATTTTTGTTCCAGCTGGAGGCATCAGAGGGAAAAGCTTAGATCCCCTCCCATCATGCAGCCATGGAAGTCAGAAGAACCCTGTTAAAAAATAAATGTTGGTACCATTACCATTGCTGTAGTGCATTGAGTTGCCTGCCATCTCAATGATAACATTGTGGTTGCTAGTGTGGCGTATCTCTTTTCCGTGATCATAGATCTTTGCATTGCTGACTCAATCTCTCATGTCATCAGAGCAGCTGCTTTTCAAGAAGAGGGTCTTGGGTTCAGTCTTGGGCAACTCAAAATCTTGGGCAATATTGCCAAGAAAGGTCTTTTGGAAAGAAGGATCAGCCCAGACTCCTGGGAACCCCTTTAATTTCAATAGAAAATGTACATATGTTTTGTTTATCTGGAAAGTTGTTCAGCGGAGGATTGTGCAAGCTTTTGAATTGCACAGAGCTCTTCGTCAGACCATTAAAGGATGTTGCAAAAGCTCCTTTCTCCTCCTCCCCAGCCGCTTCTTCCTTGCTCCTCTCCTTTGGAAAGGGCACTGGGGTGCCTACCTTCAATGACACAGTTCCTCCCAGGGTGTGTTTGTGTTTGTGCGTATACAGTGCTTCCTGCTGTTTGGTTGTACCTGTATTGCAAAATCAGAAGAAATCTTTAACAAATGACTGTGTGTGTTTCTGTGTGTGCGTGCGAGAGAGAGAGAGAGAGAGAGAGATAATGTAATTGGGCAACTTCCCACTTTCAGACGACTCATGCATGGTTTTTTGTGGCTTTTTCAGGCTATGTGGCCATGTTCTAGAAGAGTTTCCTCCTGACGTTTCGCCAGCATCTGTGGCTGGCATCTTCAGAGAATGCTGCCTGGAAAGGACTTGGCTATATATATTGTGTGACCTGGAAAGGCAGGAGTGATTTGCATGTGTCTTGTTCTGTTGCTAATGGCAGGCCTCAGGCTGGGAGGGTCTGCAAAAGAGGATGAGACTCTGCTTGCTAATGCTCATTGTCTGCTGGGAGAGTTCTCATTTGCATTTGTTGAGTCTTGATCCTGCTATCTTTCAGGACTGGTAGCCAAACCTTGTTTACTTTAAGCCAGGGTTTCCTCTTTCCTGTTGGAGTTGTCCAGGTGTTTGTGGATTTCAATGGCTTCCCTGTGCATCCTGACATGGTAGTGGTTGGCATGGTCCAGAACTTCAGTGGTTTCAAACAGTATTTTATGCCCAGGATGGTTTGTGGCATGTTCTGCTACTGCTGATTTTTCTGGCTGGCCCAGTCTGCAGTGTCTCTCGTGTTCCTTGATTCTTGTTTGCATGCTGCGTTTGGTGGTCCCTATGGAGACTTGTCCGCAGCTGCATGGTATGCGCTAAACTCCTGCGGCTGTGTGAGGGTCTCTTTGGTCCTTGGCTGAGCAAAGCATTTGCTGGATTTTCTTTGTCGGTTTGTAAACCATTTGCAGGTTGTGCTTCCTCACCACTTTGCCTTATCCTGGGCAGGGGCTCTGAACCCTATTTTGGGGTTATTGTTAGTGACGCAGCAGTGGCAACATTTCTGAGAAAGTGTGCAGCACGGCGGCCAAGGGACTCCGTTCTGAATCAAGAAGCCCCTGGTTCAAATTCTGCTGCCGACTCATTTGAAGGCCTTGGGAAGGCTGCTCTGGCGGATTCTGGGAGTCATAGGCCAAAGCAGTAACTTCTCTGAACTTTGGATATGAAGAAGACTGGTACAGTTGGCCCTCCTTCTCCAGATTCAACCATCCGCAGTTTGAAAATATTTAGAAATATATGTAAATTCCAAAAAGCAAACCTTGATTTTGCCATTTTATATAATGGGCACCATCTCACTATGCCATTGTATTTAATGGGACTTGAGCATCCATGGATTTTGGGGGACTTGGAGCTAAACCTAAACAGATACCAAGGACCCACTGTACTACAACTACTACTAATAATAATAATACCCCATTGTATTTTGTTATCCATAGGGGGTCCTGGAACTAAACCTAAGTGGATACCAAGGACCCACTTTACTACTACTACTACTATTACCCCATTGTATTTAATGGAACTTGAGCATCCATGGATATTGGTATCCACAAAGAGCCCTGGAACTAAACCAGGGACCCACTGTACTAATAATTGCTAATGTTCTCTTTAATACTTGGTTAATACTGGTACCCATTCCTCATGATGCTGTTACTAAAAGTGGCCCCAATACTTACAGGTCTTTGATGAACTTTAAAGGATGAGTCAAAAGCACTGGACTCTCAGCCCCAAAGTGGGTTCGGCACCTTGGATATCTCCTTTAGACTAAACCCCAGAGTGGATTCACAGTCCCATTACATAGGAGGTTTTGCTGGGTGTTTTCTCAAATGTTTGACTTTCAGTGACAGCAAAGCTTGGGAAACTGGGGGTTATTACCCCCAGGAACCTCATTTAAATGCTGGTGACATTTCCCTATTCAGTGGCTGAAGGAAGGCCTCTGTGTGATTAAAAAGTTTGTAAAAATCTCTGAGGTTTGGCTCCAGGATCCTCCATGGATACCAAAATCTGTGGATGCTGAAGCCCCATTAAGTGCAATGTAAGTAAAATGGTGTCCCTTACATACAATAGCAAAATCAAGGTTGGCTTTTTGGAATTTAGGTAGGTAGGTAGGTAGGTAGATAAGATAGATAGATAGATAGATAGATTTTCCTAAGGCATGCATAATTGAATGCCTGGATAAAGAATGGATAGATAAAGAGGGCCAAGTGTATAATCCTCTCCAAGCAGTTTCCCTAATAAACAAAGTGTGAACATATGCTTTCTTTCCAAATGGAAGGGATTAGAGTATATGAATAAAATAAAAGGATCCACCTTGAACCTCACTGAAGAAAAAGTGAACTGTAAGTGCAATAAATAAATAAAACTCCAGGGAGTTACTGCTGCCATTTAGGGTCAAAATGGTGGGTCAGAGATACCAAGGGCCTAATAATGCAATAAGATAATGACCAGTTTAAGCACAGACTCATGTGGTATGGGTTCGAGTGGCTGCTCCTTGGGACATTCCCTGCATTTGGTGACCTTTTTTGGGCATCGTGCAACCATCAGGTTCCAGGACACACTGCGTTGCACAACTCTTCATGACACATAACTTGGGAAGTTGCTCCGGGTTGCCTCCATCCTTTTTTCTCGCTCTTCATCATCTGTTTGGGGTGTACAGAGTGTGGGATTAGCTTTTACCTTTTCTCCAAACAAAATCAGATTCTTTAGCACTGAGTTTGGGGACAGAAAGAAGTGTTTGCCTCCGCAGAAAGTATGGCGCAGCATCTGCAAAAGTGGACTTGGAGACAATGAAGGTGGTGCTAATTACAGGCCCTTTTGCTTGGCCTGAGGATTCTTAAGGGAAGCCTTTGAAGTGGGGGCCCTTGGAGGATTAGCTGAGGGGTTTCCATCCTCCCCATTAATTTATGTCACATTTAAAGGGCTGGAATGGGAAAGAGGTTCAGTTGCTCCCCTTCAAGGCTGTCAAATTAAGCCCTGCGCCAAGCCCCATGGCAACACTGGAGGATTCCTTGCACAGGTGGATCAGTCGGGAGGCTCCAGGCGCCACTTTGAGACACCAGAAGATAATCATAGAGCAGAGCAGATCTGTTGGGTGGAGGTTTGCAAGCTTTCCTGCTACACAGAACTCCCAAGGCAATGGCAGGTGTGCAGTTAAGAACCCTGAATGCATCTCAGGGTTTGCACAGATGACCCAGGTCCATAGAAGGGGAAGCACCCTCAAATAGAGGTCTTTAGGCAGAGGCTAGATAGCCGTCTTTCGAAGATGCTTTGACTGAGAGTTCCTGCATGGCAGAATGGGGTTGGACTGGATGGCCCTTCTAGGGTGTCTTCCAACTATATGATTCTATGTCATGTAGTCCCACTCCTGCCATGCAGGAATACACAGTTAAAGCACTCTTGAAAGGTGGCCATCTAGGAATTAGGAAGAGCTCCTGACAGTAAGGGCTGTTCAACAGTGGAATATGTTGCCTCGGACAGCAGTGGAGTCTCCTCCTTTGGAGGTTTTTAAACAGAGGCTGGATAGCCATTTGTCCCAGGGAGGGATTTGACTGTGTATTCCTGCATGGCAGAAGAGGGTTCGCATCCAGCTTGGGCAATTGTGATATGGCTGCGGTTGTCCCTCTTTTGCCTCCGTCGTCCTCTGCTCCCCCAAAAGTGGAAGGAGAGAAGATGCACAATCTCCTCAATCCTCATGTAGGATTTTCAGGGAGTTCACCTGGGCCAACCTCATCCAGGGTGACCAGGTGTCCTCACCACAAAATGGAGGACCTTCAAGAGAAAAGACCTTCAAGAAGATATTACAAAAGAAAAGCCAAAAACACTCAAACTGTATAAATTCATGGTTCTTAGGCATGTTCAAAATGGAGGACATTTTGGAATCCCTCCTGCACAGAAGGCTGATGTGTAGGATGTGTCCTGGAAAAGGAGGACATGTCTGGTCATTCTGACCTCACCTTGTTTTTTCCTTGGCGGGAGCATCATTTTTTCAGGTGACACCCAGAAGCTTCATCCCATGTTTTTCTAGCAAAAACATCTCCCTTGAGAAGAGAATGCCTTCTGGGTCCCTTATATGGGAATCAATTGGTCCAGGAGTGTGAAAGGGAAACCTGCCCCAGGAGCGATTTGGTCATTCCTCTGCTGGCTCTCCAAGCTTTGCTTCGCTTCCTTGCTGATTTTGATCCAGAATGACCTCTCCCTCCTCCCAAAGAGGATTCATATGGCTCTGAAGAGTCATATTCAGTGCTGGATTCCCATCCCACCCTCTTTGTCCCGGTGCCGAATTGTTCCCTGCTTGCAGACGGATGACAGTGCTCTGATTCAAAGCGGAGGTGAAACTCTGGCCTTGCAAGCTGGAAAGTCAGGTGAAACTCCAGGGTGAGGTCACTCATTGTTCAAATACGGAACCAGACTCAAAACGCACAACTGAACAACAAGGCAGTGGCGAAGGGGAACTATGCTTGGCCATACGGTTTGTCTTGATGCTCCTTATAGACCAGTTCAAAGTGGTCCATTCTGATTGCAGTGTCTTCTACTCCTCTTATCACTTGTTTGAGATAAGATTTGTCTTTTTACCCAACCAAGTGTGCCATTGAACCATAGCGGTGTCCCTCAGTAAAATATTACTTTGTTGTTGTTCTGTGCCTTATAGTTGTTTTTCCCCCCTTTTATTCTATCATGTATTTAATTCATATCTTGCCTTTCTCTCTCTCATGGAAATCCACTGGGTGACTTTGGGCAAGGCACACACTCTCAGCCTCAAAGAAAGGCAATGGTAAATCCCCCACTCTAATGATGATGATGATGATGATGATGATGATGTTGTATCCTGCTTCTCCAGAAGATTGAAGCGGCTAACACTAGAAACATCCCTAAAATACAATAATCATTTGCTGCCATTGTATCCCAAACCCTCCCATCCACAATAAAAACACAATTAAGTTCCTTAAGCAATTACTAAAACAATTATTAAAATTACAAGGCAGAGGTAGTTAGGGCAGTTGTTGAATGATTACATACAAGGTTGCTGAACAAACCTTGTTGAGAAAATCCCACGGCACGGTCAGAAACCACTTGGAGCCACACGACAGCAACCAGAACCAAGTGTTCAGCAATGGATATTCCACCTTCAAGGCTCCTTCATTGGAGACTTCCAGGCAGTGGTTGCATGGCCCACCTTGCAGGGATGCTTCTACACAGGTGTTTCTACATTTTCTGCATCTGGGGGTGGTCTAGGTGACCCTTATGGTCCCTTTCAGCTCTGTGGTTTTGCTGGTCCTACTTTGGTCCTCCAAATGGGGAAGTGGGCTCTGTTTCGATGCAGTCATCTTCTGGTGCCCAGCCCTGGACTGGGAACAGAGGAGGAAGATGACTATCTCCATCACCGGAAACTGGGACCTTTGCTGGGCGGCTGCTAGGGCCATATTTAGTTCTCTTGTGCAAAAAGGTGACTGGGTTCACTTTGCTTCTCTGGAAAGGACTGTGTAACACCAGAAGCAGACCTTAATGTGGATTTTCCTGCCGATAACAAGTGGCAAAAACCGAGCATCGCCTGCTTTCTCTCTGGCCATGATTTGCAGAAGATGGTGGGGAGGGACCCTTGTCCTCTCTGTGCCACAGGAATTCAGCTTAATGCGCCATGCGGCTTCCTTGGCTTTTGAAGGCCAGATGTCCCTGGCTTATTTGTTTAAAAGAAGAGTGAAATATTTTCCCCAGCCTCTCCAACTCGAGATAAGATACTAATTTTTTGCTGCAGAAGGGAATTCCAGGGCTTTGTTGGTGGATCTCATGGCCTCTGCTCCCTTCTTGCAGGACGTTGGGGGAAAGGAGAGAGGCAATGGTTTGGAGAAAAGGCTGGAGCATCTCTAGGAACAAATGTGCCAGTCGTCTGGGACAGCAACATTTTGGGTTTTGCCACAATGGACCCAGTCCAGGAAGGATGCTGGGAGAGCAATATTGCAAAGCATTATGGGGCACGACCATAATCCTTTGAGACCAATGTCCCCTTTTAGGTTTTGTTCTCTTAAAAATAGCTTCAAACATTAAACAAAAATGAACATGCTATATACAGTTAATTCTATAGACACAACTTGGTTGACATTGTTAACAGTAGAACTTCCTATCTTCAGAGGATCGGTGTTTAATATTTTTCTTTAGCTGTATTCTATTTCTTTCTTTTTTTTCCTTTTGGCCCCTATTTGTTCATCCAATTTTATTTCCATCCATTTTAACCAATACTGCAATAATCTAAAAGAAAAATGCTGCTCTAACTAAGGCACATGGTTATTGTAAATTGTTGACTCTGCGCTCTGTAACTTTATGCTTATTTGAGCATTAGCTTAACAATTGCAATGCAATATTCTGATATGGCATATATAATCCGTCTTTTCTGTTTTTCCCATTCTCCTTCCTATGTGTCCTTTTAAGATGGAGAAATGGAAACTTCTGAGGCCCTCACCAAAAAAATGCCTGGTTCTTTCATGGTTGGAGGGCAGGATTTGAACCAGGGACCTCTTGCAAAGTAAAGCAGAGGGTTCCCCTCCCTGAACAACAATGCAACAAGGCCAGCAGCTCTCTTGCATGGGTTTTTCTCCACCTAAATATTCACGGAATGGCAGAAATGGAGGAGAAAGCTGTTTCTTTGTTGAGCTGCCTCTGTGGCTTTGCAAAGGGGAAGCATGTCACACTTTCTCTGGCGCTTTCAATGCTTCTTGCCCGAAGAGGCCCATGGCTGCCAGAGGGATTTGTTGGGTCCTGCCTAGGCATAGTACATGGCTGGAGGAACCGGATCAACTGGGACTGAGGCTCCACTCCCAAACGCCAAGGAAAAGCCGTGGAACAGGCTTCTGCTGCAGAGGATGCAGAGGAACAGCGCATTGCAAAAGTCACAATTTTGCACTGCCACACCCATTTGTGGCTGGGGGATTCTATGATTTCAAAAGGGAAGGTCTGGTACAGTTGGTCCTCCACATCCATGGATATTTTTTATCCACAGATTCAACCATCCCTGGTGCACCATTTTTCTATGCCGTCGCATTTAATGGGACTTGAGCATCCACGGATTTTGGTATCCACCAAGGGTCCTCAAAGCAAATCTCATCAGATGCAACAACAATAACAACATTTCCCCATTGTATATAACAGGACTTGAGCCTCCATGGATTTTGGTATCCATAGGGGCCCTGGAACCAAACCCCAGCAGATGTAGTAGTAGTAGTAGTAGTAGTAGTAATAATAATAATAATAATTCTTCCCCATTGTATGTAACAGGACATGAGCCTCCATGGCTTTTGGTATTCACAGGAAATCCTGGCGCCAAGCCCCAGCAGATACCAAGGGCCCACTGCAGTAGTATTAGTATCAATAACAAATTGTTTATAATGGGACTTGAGCATCGAAGGGCCCACTGTATTAATGATAGACCCTGTGAGATACAGATTTCTTCTAAGTGCCAAAGTACCAAATCAAATGAATCAGGACAAAACAAGTGAAGCAGCCATTTCCAATTTCTTCATTACAATCTTGCAAGAAGAAGGGTGTCTCAGGCAAGGAGGCTTTACACAGTATTTATAAGACATTTTCTGTTACAATATTTCTATCTCATTTCCTTATTGGCCAGATCTAGACATGTGATCAGTTTTAAGACCACTTTTTCATGTATGTAAAAACTCCACCCGTAACAGATCTCATCATACGTCTCATGACCATTTAAATTAGTCATTATAGATTCATTGGTGTGTTCTAATATTCATAGCCCCCCATTAGTCATGCGCAAAAGGGGATATCTCTTGACTTTTAGTAACCCAACCCAAAAAATAGTGTTCTTGACATTTAATGAGGATGGAGCTCTATTATCAGTTGGCTCCAAAAACTGCTTTGCCTCCTCCTCCTTTGCAAAGTTGTCCTTGACTTCCAGGTGCAGCCTTATTTGTTTGCTTGTTTATTTATTTGTTTATTTATTAAACAGAACAATTAGCCGTTATGATAATCTTAACAGAGACAAAAAACACTATTTAAAATAACTAAGTCCAGCATATTTTATAAGTGTATCTTATTTATTATCAAAGATATAACCCCCCTTTATTCTTATAAAATAATATATTTAATATTTAATAAATAACAATGTTATAAAAAGCTTATCTAAAAACTCTTTCTTTTACTAACTTATATATTTTTATAAAATTCCCTTTCAGTTAAAGGGCCTCAGCTGACCTTTTCTCAATCCTATTAGAATAGACATATTGATTATAATGGTATACATGTATATATGTGGTTCCATATTATCTATATATGTAATTTAATTATAGCATACGTTTCTATAGTCTTACCTGATTTCTACTCTATTCATCTGTTTCTAATTCTTTTATTAAATCTTATGTGTTTGATTCAAATCCATTTCTCTCAGACTCCTCATGTAACTTTGAGTAAATAATGCCACTATTTACTGCTCTTATGAATTGCATATATTTACTAGTAGTTGTGTTAACTCTATGTAACAAATATAACAGTAACTTTTTTGTAGTTTCATATAGTTGAGCAATAATTCCATTTAAACAATGTACTCTGTCATTCCATCTGGAAGGTAAAGATGCTGCAGCAATAATTTCATTGCAACCACAATGTAAGGCATACTGTGTATGACCTTTAAAAAATACCGTCAGGAGAACAGTCAGAATCTAAATACTGATAAAACATTAATAATAATAATAATAGTAATAGTAATACTGTAATAATAATGATGGGTAGCTGTGTTGGCCATTTAGCAAATTCAAACAGAAATCCCCCGGTCCTCTTCATTTCTTTTTCTTCGGCTGCGTGGCTTTTAACACTTTGCCTGATGAGGAAGTCAGCGGAGCTTTGAAAGCTTGCAATACGGATTTTTATTCTTCTTATTACAATTATAATAATTATTATTGCCTGTGGTTGGCCCAATAAAGGTAAATCCCTTGTTTGGTGGACTTTGGATGTTGTTGTGCTTTGGCTACCCTTGGATATGTTTCTCGGGAAAAAGGGTGCGGACTGTGACACCAGTCCCTCAAACAGCCGCACCTTTGCGATGGAAATGTGGACTTGGAAAATAGAAAGCAATAGAAAAAGGCAAAGTGCAAGCCTTGAGAGAAGAGAAAGGCATGAGACACACCCTTTGGAAAAACCAACACTAGTCCCTTGCATTTTGACCTGGTAAATAGCCTCCTCAAACAGGAAAAGGAAGAATGCATGTCCATCTTGCAAAGGGAAAAAAGCCCCCTCCAACCCTGAGTATTGGGGTATTCTGGCTGGGTGCAGGACCTGGGTTCAGCCATGGAAACCTCTTGGGGGGCCCTGCACAAATCAGACACTCTCTTCCTCAGAGAAAGGCAATATGGAAAACCTAAATCTTACCAGGAAAGCCTTTTGGGGAAAAAAGACCCAGCATGGTCTCGTGGTTTGAGAGTTAGGCTAGGACTCTGGGAGACCAAGGTTTGAATTGCTGCTCAGCCATGGACACTCAAGTTACACTCTCTCAGCCCCAGAGGAATCAGTCGCAGCAGAGAGGTCTTCTTGTAGCACCTCTGAGACTAATGGAAATAAAGAAGAGGGCAGCATGAGCTTTCCTGCTGGACTAAAGCCTACTTTAGTCTACAGTGGATGGATGGATGGATGGATGGATGGATGGGTCTTGTAGCACCTTTGAGAGTAAGTAAAAGAAAGACATTGGTAGCATGAGCTTTCCTAGACTTAAGTCTACTTTAGTCTACAATAAATGATATGCAGACAGACAGATAGAAGACTAGTATGTAAAGATCTTGTAGCACCTTTGAGACTCACTGAAAGAAAGAAATTGGCAGCATGCATGAGCTTTCTCAGATTTCACTTCCTCAGATGCATTTATATGCAGTAATGACAGTAATAAGTAGAGAGATCTTGTAGCACCTTTGAGACAATTGGAAAGAAAGAAGTTGGCAACGTGAGCTTTTGTTTGGTAGCCTTGCCCAGCCCCAGAGGAAGTGAGTGCCGAATCTGGATGATTCTACGAGAGGAAAAAAGTCTAAAATTATTATTTTTTAAATTATCCTGTATGATTTTTCAAAAAGCACCTTTGTCTGATGGAGAAGCCAGTGGCGCTTTGAAAGCATGCAGCCTGCATATTGTGCATTTGGTTTTCCCCATAAAGGTATCCCGGTTTTGTGGATTTTGGATATTATTGCACTTTGCTATAAATATGGCCAACCCTTGAATAGGTTTCCTGAATAATTCCTGGCCAAGAAGACCTTAGGAGAGGGTTGCCACAAGTTGGGGTTGACTTGAAGGCACAACAGCAACAAAACAGCATTCCAGAAGAAATAGGAATACAACACCCCCCCCCCCCAAAAAAAACCCCCCCCTTGGGTTCCTGTAGAAGGATTTATGTTCAAAGACTTTTTTAGCAGTCTGTCCTGAAAGGGCAGCTCCGGTGGCGGTGATCCTTGAAGGGCTTGGCTTGTTTCAAGCCCATTCTTGTTCTGCTTTGTTGCTCCTTGGAGGGCATGGCTTAGTTTTCTCACCTGGAGGAGCCCAGGCAGATGTCCCCAGCTCCTTTTGGGGAGAGGGTCACCTCTTTTAACTGGGGAGGGGGGACACAGTGTCCCCCCATGGATCTGGGGAGAAAGGCTTCTCAGGTCAGTATCATCCCATGCCCTGAGATTTCGAGGGAGTTTTGCAATAAGAGGCATGCAGGTTGGGAACCAGAAAGGAGAGGGACCAACTGGCTGAGAGCGGCCAGCGTTCAAATATGTGCAATGTGCCAGGAAGCATGGCCTTTCTTCAACCCACTGTCAATGCACTAGGTTTGGTTCCAGGACCCTCCATGGATACCAAAATCTATGGATGCTCAAGTCCCACTATACGCATTGGGGCGTTATTATTGTTATTATTATTATAGTGAGCCTTTGGTATCTTCTGGTGTTTAGTTCCAGGACCCCCCTTGGATACCAAAATCTGTGGATGCTCAAGTCCCATCATGAGCAACAGGACAACAAAATGATGGCCCTGATATAAAATGACAAAATCACGGTTTGCTTTTTAGAATGTACTTATGTTTTGAATATTTTCAAGCTGTGGATGCTTGAATCCATGGATAAAGAATCCATGGATACGGAGGGCGATTTATATCCTAATCCAGCATTTTCTCTTTCTAATCTCCCTTTGTAGTTTTGTTGTTCTGTGACAGCTATCCTGAGCTCTGAGATTGAATGTCTAGAGATGGAAGTGTTCTGCCACAGCCGTGTGTGTGTGTGTGTGTGTGTGTGTGTGTATTCCCATTCCTAATGTCTGATTTATGTCCATCTCTCCTCTGGCACAGAGACTGGCCTGAGCAGAGCGCTAAAGGGCATTGCTGATATAATGTGGCATAAATCACATTAGAGAATGAAGTGAAAGTGTCTCTAATATTGTGGGTTTTGTGATTAGGTCCCATAATGACCAAATAGATGTGTGGGCAGAATTGGCATCTGGGTTTGTGGCAAAGTCTTGTACCTGCCTCCCCTTCTATGTTTGTTTTCAACCTTTCCTAAACTCAGTATTTAAAGCCCAGGGCTTCTCTTCTTAAAACAATACTTTTCTCTGTTGTTCTTCAGTAATAATAACCCTTGCCCACTTGTTGCCTGGACTCATGCTTTTGACTACATTGCCATGTTGCTCATGTCCCAGTTTTCGTCTGTGAAATGTTGGCGGGTATGAGCGCAAGCCTTTGCAAGCCACCTCCTTGTTTAGTTGGCATCCAGATATACTTTGGCAAAGCTTCCGGCATGTTAGTCATGGCCCACACCTTGCCTGGCTGCAAACCGGTTCTTCCTCCTCTGTGTGCCAAGTTTTCTGCCCATTTCCACCTTTGGTGTGCATGAGATGCCCTTTGTCTCCTTCCGGGTTCCTTGGGATCTGGACTCTTCTATGGCCGTTAGGAAGGTGGGAGGTTGGCACGAAAAAAGTCTCTTCTTTATCAACTTGCAAAAGTCTCATGGTTGGAAAAGAGAGAGCTGAGTTGGCACTGAACTCCTTGCAGGGTCTCTCTGAGCATTGCAGGAGCATTGCTTCCCCCCCCCCCCTCATATTTACATTGAGAAATTTGCATGCTTGGGCTCCAGAGCACATGTTTGTTTCTTGGAACATATTTTTCGTAATGGGAAGTGAAAGGAGAGAGGTTTCTTTTTTCCTTCTCCTTCTGTTGGTTAATTCAAGTTGGCAAGGGAGCGTCTCAGCCGTCTTCCCTCACTTTGGTTTTGTTTCCGTAGAAGAGAAGGGAAAGCCATTGCGGGGAAGTGGTTTAAGCGTCAATCGCAACTCTGGAGTCCTGGATTTGATTCTCTGCTTGGCCATGATGTGACCTTTGGCAAGTCACACTCTCTCAGCCTCAGAGGAAGGCAATGATGGCCAACCTCTTCTGAACAAGTCTTGCCAAGAAAAGCCCATGGTTGTGTTGCCATAAATCGGAAATGACTTGAAGGCATGCGACAACAAGAGGAAGAGGAGGAGCAGGGATGGTTAAGGCATAAGATCAACACTGCAGACTCCTTGCAAAAGCTGTGTGTCCACATACGATAGTTGCACTGTAAGAATGGTTCTGTGAAGGGTACAGAGGCTGTTGTTTATTGTTTCCACAAATTTACTTGTCAAAATACTTAAAAAACATGTGTATGCAATTACACCAACAAACATATAACCATTCTTGCATACACAACTATCACCTGTTGTTGTACCCTGCCATAAGATAGACTCAAAGGCATGCAACAGCAACAGTGTAATGGAGATGCTTCCTTTCATCCAAAGTGCGAATGGGGACATGGTCACCCAGGGACTGTTTCTTTGATGAGAATGGGGCCCATGGGTGGGTCTTGCTGAGAGCGTTACTGGCGGATGAAGTGCCCTGGGTTTGTTGTTGTTTATGGGGAAGTCTCTTTGCCCTTGCATTCTTGCCATCTCTTCAAGGCCTCTGAGTGCATTAAGGGCCTTGAGCTGCATCTTCAGAGATAATGGACTGTCCTGGGTTTTCCTGCTCTGCTATCATGGAATAAGATCTCTGTCCACCTCTTAGGCAGCTCATGATCTGGTCAATTAACCCTTTGCATAGATTTCTTTCTTTCTTTCTTTCTTTCTTTCTTTCTTTCTTTCTTTCTTTCCAGCGCTTGCATGCAAAAGCTGGCAAAGTCTCAGGGACGTGCTCCAAAGTTAGCTTGCATGCTTTCTTCTCAGAACAAACACAATCACAACGACTTCAGGTTCCAAAAGCTGTTGGACAGGTGCAGAAAAGGAGATCTTGAAAACCAGTTGTGGTCAGGCTTCATGTGGCCATGTGCTTTGTAGTCTCTCTGGCTTTACTTCGCGAATGAAGATTCAGAAAGAACTCATGATCCTGCACTTTCTACAAGCGCACTGATGACTAAAAAGGCCAATCCGAGATAAACAGGTCCGGTTGCAGAAAGCTCAGCAGAAACTCTCCTTGGGTGATGTTTCTGGGTTGTGGTTCTTATTTCACTGTCGTTTCTCTTTGAGGCTCGTTCGGCGTGAGCTTTGTAGTATCAAATACAAAATGTTAGTTGAAGGACCTGTGTGTGGTGTTTGTGTAAGTGTGTGTACCTGTTGGCTTATGACAACCCAATGAATTTTGTAGGGTTTTTTAAAGGCAAGGAATACCCAGAGGTGGTTTTGCCAGTTCCTTCCTCTGAAATATTGCCTGCAGCACTGGGTATGCGTTGGTGGCCTCCCATCCAAGTTCTAACCATGGTTGACCCTGCTTAGCTTCCACGATGTGTGCACATGCCTTCAAGGCATCTCTCTATTTACGGTGACCCCATGCGTTTTGTAGGTTATTTTAAGGCAAGGGATGGTTTTGCCAGTTCCTTCCTCTGAAATATAGCCTCCAGCACTTGGTATTCCTTGGAGGTCTCCCATCCAGTTCCTAACCAGGGCTGACCTTGCTTAGCTTCCATGAAGGACCTGGTGCCTTTAGGATATTTAGACATAAGGTGGAAGGAGTTAGTTCTCCCAGTTTGCAAGGGCTGGTGGATGTGTTAATGGCTGTGGTTAATAGGAAAAATCAGAGTCAAAGGCTTAATTCAGCTCTATGGGAAAGACTAAAGGACCATATCTATGCGGGTGGGCAATATAAGCATTCTGCAGTTGCTCCCCATGAAATTTCCATTATGTCCCCAGATTTCTAGCATGGCAATAGCATAAAACAATCCACTGAGCCTCTCTCAGCCTCATAGGATGGCAAGGGCAAACCCCCTCTGAATAAATCTTGCCAAGAAAAACCCATGATAAATTAGTATTAGGGTCACTATCAGTCTGAAACAACTTGAAAGCACACAACAGCAGCAACAACAAATGGAGTGCTGGCCCCCTCTTGTGCCAAATGTTTGTGAAACACCATTCAGGGCCCTCTCCACTTCTTACTGATAACTTGTTTCCATTGACCACCTTTTCCCCTTGAATAATTCGTAGGTTGAAGGCTTTCATGGCCAGCATCCATAGTCTTTTGTGGGTTTTTCGGGCTATGTGGCCATGTTCTAGCAGAGTTTCATTCTCTGAAGATGCCAGCCACAGATGCTGGCGAAACGTCAGAAAGAAACTCTGCTAGAACATGGCCACATAGCCCAAAAACCCCACAAAAAACAATTCATAGGTTGTCTATCCAACCATTTTACACACACACACACTGGTTAAATTGTAGAATTCAAAGATATAGCCGTGTTAGTCTGTAGAATCAGTATGTAGAGAGATCTTGCAGCACCTTTGAGACCAACTGAAAGAAAGAAGTTGTCAGGAGAAGCTTTCAAAGACTTAAGTCTTTTTAAGTAGATGTCCCAATGCATCTAAGGAAGTAGACTTAAGTCTAGGAAATCTCACTCTACCAATGTCTTGCAAATTTCCAGATGCATCTGAGGAAGTACACTTAAGTGTAGGAAAGCTCATGATCCCAACTTGTTTCTTTCAGTGAGTCTTAAAGGTACTGCAAGAATTGGTTAGTTGTGTTTGTTGTAGCCTCTCTTTCCTCCCTCTTTGCTCAGTGCGCTTTGAGGATTGCACAGACAGGACACAAATCCCCTTCGTCTCGGACGACACTCGCTTCAAGGTGCGCCCGGATGGCACCGTGGTGGTCAAGCGTCCCTTGCATCTCCACAGCCACGAACAGAGCTTCTTGGTCCACACCTGGGACTCAGTGGGCAAGAAGCACTCGGCCATTGTGACCCTGCGGCACAGGCATCAACACCAAGACCCACACCGGCATCCGGTATTTATAGACATTTATTAGCCCGTATTTGTACCCTGCCTTTCCCTCCAAACTGGGGCTCAAAGTGGTTTGCAAATTAAAAATGCTTATAGTAACAAGCATACAGAAAGGTCAACATTGACATAATATTAAAATACAGTGGGCCTGTGGTGTATCCGTTTGGTTCCAGGACCCACTGTGGATAACCAATATGTGCTACAGATCCCAGAATTTAATAGCTTCGAGCCATGGCAGTTAAAGTGGTGTCAATGCCAAAACCATTATTTGTTGCAGTATTAAAGGTGTGTGTCCATCTGTCTCTTTGCAGGAACTCTACCATGGAGAGGTGCTGACCTTCCCAGAATCTGGTCCAGGCCTAAGGAGACAGAAGAGGGACTGGGTCATCCCTCCCATCACTTGCTCTGAGAACGAGAGGGGCCCCTTCCCCAAGAACCTGGTCCAGGTAAGACCAGCTCCTTCTTTCCACAGACCTTCTCTTGGACACTTTTTGGAAACCCCTTTCAGATGTCGGTCAGTGGAGCAGCAGTTCTATTTGGAGGAGGAGATCTGGGAGGCCAAGGTCCATGGCAGCCTTTCCTGGCTCCTGTTTTTGTCTCTCCAGATAAATCTGTCCCCTTTTGATACTCAGAAGATCCACACCCCTCCATCTCTCCTCCTTGACCAAATGTGTGTCCCTTCCAGATCAAATCCAACAAGGACAAAGAGACAAGGGTCTTCTACAGCATCACTGGCCAAGGAGCCGACAGTCCTCCGGTGGGCGTCTTCTCCATCGTCAGAGAAACTGGTTGGTTGATGGTCAACCTCCCGCTGGATAGAGAGCAGATCGACAAATACGTTGTGAGTCCACTCTCCCTTTCTTGCTTTTGTTTGGTCCCTATCCGTAATAATTAAGGTTGCCAGGTGCAAAAGTAAAGCTGATCTTACTGAGTTTTGCACCATTCTTTTTTGTATTTTGTATTTTAGAATTAAACTGTGGAACTCACTGCCATGAAATATAGCAATGGTTACCAAATTAGGCATCTTGAAAAGAGGGGTTAGAGGGGTTTGTTACTAAGAGCTATTAATTGTAATGGCTTATGTGTTGTCTTCTAAACCAGATGCCCCATCTTTCTCAATGGCAATTGCTGAGGAATGCAGACGGGAAGGTGCAATTGCTGATGATGGGCATCATTTGAGGCAAAAGGTTGCCCATTGAGTGAACAGAATACTGGACTGGAGAAGCCTTCTTTGGCCTAATCCAACTCCAGGGATTTTCTGACATTTTCCTCCTCCTCCTATCACGTCTCAGATTATAGAACTTCAATTGCATTCCTCCATTTGTGGCTGTTTTAAAAAACAACAGCAACAATATTCTGCCTGCCACCTTCTCCTGGTCCCTTTTCACCTGAGCCATGCTTCTCCTTTCCAGCTCTTCTCGCATGCGGTGTCTGCCAATGGCCAACCTGTGGAGGACCCCATGGAGATCATCATCAAGGTCAGCGACCAGAATGACAACCGGCCCGTCTTCACGCAGAGCGTCTTCGAAGGATCCGTTGCAGAGGGAGCTACACCGGGTAAGGGGTCATGCGCCGATGTGTGAATCAAGGGCAAAAGAAAGTGGGGTGACTTTGGTGCTGCTGAGCAGGGTGCGCTTCACTTCTGTGTCCTTAACCTTAATTTTAAAGGAACTATCCAGCAGGCCAAATCCCTAAATAGGTTCAGCATTTGGACACCTCCGTTAAAGCCTCCTGCCTTTGAGAGCCAGTGGAGTGGAGTGGCTTGAATGTTGGATTATGGCTCTGGAGACCAGGATTCAAATCCTGGCTTGGCCCTGAAACCCACTGAGTGGCCTTGGGCAAGTCACACTCTCTCATCCTCAGGGGAAGGCAATGGCAAACCTCCTCTGAACAAATATTGCCAAGGAAACTGCATGAGAGGTTCACCTTAGGGTCTCCGTAAGCTGGAAACAACTTGAAGGCACACAACAAGAAGCTAGAGACCAGGGCCATATTTTATACCGAGTTGGGAGACCCATCCCTGGCAAGTTTTCAGTTGTACCTGGTGGGCACCAATTTATTGCCAGTCTCTGGCACACTGGAGTTTGTGGGATTTGCTGGTTCTCTCTATCAGATAGTCTGAAACACACTGTTCTGCTTGACATTAGTGCCATTTTATCCCCGTATGTATTTTTCTTTCCTGGAAATCACCAGGGATTAGCACCACCACTTTGGGTAGCCCTGCCTTACTTCCTTGTTGTTAACCCCACTTGAGCCGAACTCGATTCATGGCAACCCAGTGGTTGAGACCTCTCCAAGGCACCTATCCTCTGCTACTCTTTACAGTTTCTGCACGTTCATGCCCATAACCTTCTTAATTGAGTCCATCATCCATCTGGCATGCGGTCTTCCTCTCTTTCTACTTCCCTCCACCTTTCCTTACTGTCTTTTCCAATGAGTCCTGCCTTCTCGTGATGTGGCCAAAGTACGACAGCCTCAGTTTAGTCATTTTTGCCTCTAGGAAAATGACTACCGGCTTCACTACACCTTCTCAAACTGAGAGTTAAAGAAAATACACCCCCCCCCCTTTTCTTTCATACCTGTCCAGGTACTGCTGTAATGAAGGTGTCAGCCACCGATAAGGATGACAGTGTGGATACCTACAATGGGGTGATCACCTACTCCATCATCGACCAGACCCCCCAAGAACCTCACAGGCAGATGTTCACCATCAACAACGAGACAGGCTTGATCAGTGTCATCACCACAGGTCTGGACCGAGAGGTGAGCGGATAGGGAACAGCCAGCTGTGAGTCCACTTGGAGCCCTTCAGAAGACACTGCACTCACAATGAGTTGTGGGTCTGTGTGCATCCTCAAGTAGTTTATTGATTTATGGCAATCCCATGGATTTCACAGGGTTTTCTTAGGCCAGGGATACTCAGAGGTGGTTTTGCTAATTCCTTCCTCTGAAATCAAGCCTCTAGTACCTGGGATTTTTCTGTGGTCCAAGTACTGACCAGGGCTGGCCCTGCTTAGTTTCCAAGATCAGTGGGATTTGGTGCCTTACCAGCACTTTATATCCCACACTGAGAATTAAGCACCCAATGCTCTTTGGGGTTGCATGCCCTCTGACTTTTTCATAGCTTATTTGTTGCTAACATTTTGAGGTTGATGGTAATAGAGAAATCAAAGGTAACTGCTGGCAGAGCTGAGCAGAGTTACTTTTTATCGTCTAGATAAAAGCTCCCATCCAATGACCTTCCGTTCCAATTAGGGTCACACTTTCCTCTTCCCAGAAAAGCCCCCAAAAGTGTGCAAGTTTCTGAGATCCCTTTAGATCTCTTCATTAGGCAAGAGGTTACAAAAATCATCCAGTGGGATGGGAAGAGCTGTGTTTTGTAGGGACTTGGTCTTTGAGGAAAGTATTAATATCTGGAATGGGCCAACCCAAAAGGCACAAAGAGTGTGTGCAAGTTTTTGAGATGTACAGATCTCTTCAGCAGGTAAGATGCTGCAAAACATAGTCTGAGAGAAGGAAAAGGAGTGGAGGCAAGACTTGATCTTATGAGTCTACATTTTGCCTCTACAGGTAAAAGAAGGAAAAGCAGGCGGTCAATGAAACTCATCAACGTTTTTGTTTTGCTTGCTTTCAGAAATTCCCTCAATACACTCTGACCCTCCAAGCCACAGACATGCTTGGACAAGGCTTGAGTACAACAGGGACAGCAGTGATCACCGTTACCGACAAGAATGACAACCAGCCCATATTCGACCCAGAAACGGTAAGGCCTGCCATTCCTCCTTTGCTATTAGTGTTTCCAAAATAGCAGTAAGGGACTGTCGAAATTAATGATGTTCAAGACTGACAATCAGACGGTGCTTATTAACAAGTTAGTGTTTTACTGAAATACCAAATTGAGGTACTGATCTCTGTTAGCCTAGCCACATATATGTTCAACTTGTGGTCTACTTGGACTCCTAGATCCCTTTCAGACGTAGTTTCATTCAGCTAGGTGTCCCCAATCCTATGTTTGTGCATTTTGTTTTTCCGCCCTAAATGCAATACCTTACATTTCTCCATGTTGAAGTTCATTTTGTTAGCTTTGGCCCAGCTTTCTAGTCTATTCAGGTCATTTTGATTTTTGATCCTGTCCTCTGGAGTATTAGCTACTCCTCCTAATTTGCTGTCATCTGCAAATTTGATAAGTATGCCCCCAATTTTGTCCTCCAAGTCATTGATAAAGATGTTGAATAGCACTGGGCCCAGGACAGAGACCCACTGGACACCCCACTGGTCACTTCTCTCCACTGATTGCTTTATTTATATAATTCAAGGGCTGCTGCAGAGGGAAGAACCAGATCTAATGATTTTAATTTACAGGAAGGTAGATTTCAATAGAACATTGGAAGGAACCTCTTGACCATAAGAGTGGTCTAGCAATGGAACCAATCACCAAGAGAGAAGTGAAGTCTCCTTCTTTAGACATCTCCAAAAAGGTCTAGAAAGTTCCTTGCTTCTGAAGATGCTCCACCTGGAAATCCTGCACTGAGCAAAGGGTTGGATAGATGGTCTCTGGAGTCATCTTCCTCTTTTATGATTCTATGACTATATCCATAAATTACACTATTTCTGCCTTTATAAAGGGCCCCCCCCACCCCAAATTACAAGATGTTTTGGCATCTTCTTCAGTCTATATAAAAGGAAAAGCTTTCCAGCCCTCAATTACAGGACGTCCCTTATAGTAAGGGATACCTGCCAGTCCTATAAGGGACACCAGGCAATCCTATTTGCCATACCCAGGTGAACAGCCCTCCCACCCCATGCATTCACACACAAACACACACATGCAAGACAGTTCCTCCCTGCACTGGGGATCCTTAGGACCCCATCCATTTCTGAGGCCAAGAATTGATCCATCCCTGAAGCATGGCATAAATCAGGGCTTCTTAAGCTATCTGTTGTAAGATATCATCGGAGATTGTTGGTTTCTGGTGCTTTTGCCATCCTGGGAGTTGTTGAACAGGCATCTCCCACCCGAGCAAGAGTCTCATTGCTTTCCTTTTGTCTGTCTTGTAGTATGTTGCAACTGTTCCAGAGAACGTGGTTGGCTATCCAGTGGCCCAGCTGACAGTGAAAGACGCAGACCAGGAAAATACCCCGGCCTGGAAGACCAAGTACACCATTGTGAGAGGCAACGAGGAAGGCAACTTTGCCATTTCCACAGCTCCGGAAGGAAACTTTGGTCTCTTGACGACAGTTAAGGTGAGCTCTGGGTTCCCCCTTAGTTTTCCCCATTTTGCTTTGGGGAAGGAGGGCCTTTGGTTTCCATAAGGGGGTCTTTTAATCTGGGGTCCATGGATGAGCATTAGAGAAGTGCATGAAATGGGGGCAAGAAAAGTACTTGTTCCTTCCCGTTACTCTGAGTGTTTCCTCCCACAATGAATTTTAAGGTCAAAAACCTGTTGTTTTTTATGCACCTCCAAGGGCTTTCTTGTCAAGGTGTCTTCCAAGGTTTTCCCTTGCCTTCCTCTGAGGCTGAGAGAGTGTGACTTGCCCAAAGACAACCAGATCTGTTTCATGACTGAGTGGGAATTTGAACCCAGGTCTCTCTGAGTCCAACAATCAAATCACTATGCCATGCTGGCTCTCTTAAAAAAATAGTCAGGGGTTGTTGCTGTTGTTGTTGTTGTGTTTCTTCAAGTCAACTCTGACTTACGGCAACCCTCTCCTAGAGTCCTCTTTATTCTGACTTTATTCTGAGGACTATATTCTGATAGAATCCTGTTCTTTTCAGATATTTAGGCTTCTCTGTCAAAGAGGCCTGGTGCCATCACAAACTGCAAATCTTTAGCATGAAGCCATGGCAGTTAAAGCTATCTCAAACTGCATTGATTCTGCAGTGCAGACCAGCCATAGACGGATATTTCACCATATTTGCAAGGCGTCTTTGAGCCATTTTATGCCTAGGAGATGCTCATTTTTTCCCTCACCCCAACGCTCTCCAGCTTCATCAGTTACTGGGGCAACACACATTTGGTGCCAGGGCTGAGTGGGCATTAATGGGCATCCCTGGCCGGGTCCATCCCTGTCCTTTGCCTCCTTCCCAGGGCCTGGACTTTGAGTTGCGAAACCAGTACGTCCTCCAAGTGACCGTGGTGAACGAAGAGCCCTTCTCGGTGACTCTCCCGACCTCCACGGCCACCGTCACCGTCAATGTGGAGGACATCAATGAAGGCCCCATCTTTGTCCCTCCCGAAAAGACGGTGACAAAGCCTGAAGACCTGGCCATTGGGCAACCGGTGGCCACATACACCGCCCAGGACCCGGATAAGTTTCTCCAGCAAACCATCAGGTATGGGGCATGAACAAGGAAGGCATTTATATCCCTAGGAAGGTTGCTTGGCATGCAGAAATATACTGAAAACACAACCCTGGTGCTGACAAATTGCAACTCTGGATGATCACACTGGGCTGGATGGACCCCAGAGGTATCTTGCAAAAGAGCCGTTTCCTAGATTGCTCTGTTGCAGATTTATTCTGATTTTAGGAAAAAAGCAAGTCCAGGGAAGAATCCTGCCAGGAAACTTACAGAAGGGTAGACTCTGGTGCCAGTCATTGTGGGCAAAACATGGCTAGATAGACCCCCGCCCAAGGGTCTGGTGCAACAGAAGGGCGCCTTCCTAAGTTCCTTTGCCCAGTTTAAAAAAGCCATTGGCAACTGGAAGGGATGTCATGTTGCTCCTCTCCCAGGATTCAGCTGGTTTTCACAGTGTCTTCTGGGTTGGAGAATTGTGCAAGACAAGGCAACCCACCCAAACCACTCTGTTATTGAGTTGGCTTGGGTTGTTTGGGGTCATTTTTCTTTGGCTTAGCAATTTTTTAGTCCTTAAATAACCAGCTTGAGTCCCGATATTGAGGGGAAAGTGGTGTGCAATTAAATATAATTGTTATTAATAATATGATTCATAAAACAAAGTACATTATGATACATCCACAAGCATCCTCACAAACATCCTTGTGTCCAAAATCTTACTGTGCCTTAAATATCCTCTAAAATGTTTTTTACCTACTCTAAGCTTTTATTCCTTTTTTAAAAAGCTAGTCTTTATAACTTCTTCTACTTTTCTTGTTCTCTTGCCTGTTCATTCTTTACTTCTACTTTTTCATTCCCTTTCTTCCTTGATCTTCCTTACTCTCCTTCACTGCACCTCCCTTAATCCTTCGATTGCTTTCTTTTTATTTCTGTTTGGGGTCATTTTCCTTTGGATTGGCTCTTTTTTATTCCGTAGCTATTCACCATAAAACAAAATACCTTACAATACAAGCATCCACAGAAACGTCATATTATCCAAAACCTTACTGTGTCTTCTTAAATATACTCATGCAGTAAAGGAGAGCAAGAAAGATCAAGGAAGAAAGAGAATGGGAAAGGAGAAGGAAAGAACGCAAGGGAAAGAGGGCAAGGGAAGTAGGAGAAGGTATAAAGACTAAGTTAAAATAAAGGAATAGAAGTTTAGATTATAAAAAATAATTTTTACCTACTCTAAACTTATTTTATTTAACTCAGTCTTTATATGTTCTTCTACTCCTCTTTCCTTTTCATTCTTTCCTTCCCCTTCCTCTCTAAACTTCTATCCCTTTATTTTAGTCTTTATACTTTCTCCTGCTTCTCTTGTCCTCTTTCCCTTACATTATTTCTTTCTCTTTTCTCCTTCGCTTTCTTCCTCGATCTTTCTTACTCTCCTTTTCTGCATCTCCCTTAATCCTTCGATTACTGTTTTTAAAAAATGAGGCGAATCGTACTTTTGGTGGGAAAAGCGCTGCTGGCGTTTGGTTTGCAACCTGCAACCTTAGAATCCCCTCCATTACGGTTTCTCTGGCAGGTATTCAATTGGGAGCGACCCGGCTGGATGGCTAAGAATTAACCCCGAAAACGGCATCATCGAGTCCCGATCGGAGCTGGACAGAGAGTCCCCCTTCGTCCAGGACAGCACTTACATGGCCATCATCTTGGCCACCGACAGCGGTAAGGTGGCATCTTTGGAACGGACTGGGTCTAATTAATTACTTAATTAATATCCCACCTTTCTCCTGGTAAGGAGGCTCTTGAAAAATTAAAACAGGTAGAAACTAAGGTTGTATATCACTTATCTGAAAATCCAAATCCTAAATACTCCAAAATCCAAAGCTTTTTCTATGGGAGGCTGAGATAGTGACACCTTTATTTTCCGATGGTTCAGTCTACATAAACTTTGTTTCACGCACAACATTATTAAAAATATTGCATGAAATTACTTCAGGCTATGTGTGTAAAATGTATATGAAGCATAAATAAATGGCACATTTTAACTTGGGTCCCATCTCCAATAATCTTTTCTTATTGATTTATTGCACTTATATCCCTCCTTTCTTCCAAAATGGGATCCAAGGCTGCTGTATATATGGCAAATATTTTAAAAATCTGAAATCCAAAACACTTTCTGGTCCCAAGCATTTGGGATAAGGGACATCCAACTTGTATTTGATAGAATGAAATCAAACAGTTCTGCAGTTTAAAGTAGATTAAGACATAGTAAAAAAAGAACGAAAGCAAAACACCTTCTATTAAAAGTTATTCTGCTATTGTAAATTAATAGCCAAAGGCTTGCCTAAATAAAAAAGGATTTGCCTGCTGGCAGAAAGACAACAGAGAAGGGGCCAAGTGCCGTGTGAAACCACTTTAAGTGCTGTAGCATCATCCCATGGGATTTGTAGTTTTGCAAGGTCTTGAGCCTTCTCTGCCAAAGAGGGCTGGTGCCACGACAAACTGCAAATCCCAAGGGTCTGTAAGGTAGAGCCATTGCAGCTAAAGTGGTGTCAAACTGTGTTGTTTCTACAGTGTAGATGCAACCCTGGGCTTCAGTCTTGTTTGCTCTTACCTGGGCATAAGCCCCATTGAATCCCACTGGTGAGTAGATCCATGGGATGCTGTTCTGAATCATGCTGCCCTTTCTGTTCAGGGTCGCCGCCAGCCACGGGGACCGGGACCCTCCTTGTGCACCTTGATGATGTGAACGACAATGGGCCACAACCTGAACCCCGAGCTTTTGACATCTGCAGCCGGAACCCAGATCCCCAGGTGCTGAACATCGTGGACAAGGATCTCCCTCCAAACACGCTGCCCTTTGCTGCAAAGCTGGAGCTGGGATCAAGCGCCAACTGGACCGTCAAGATGAACAGCGGTAAGGCGGCAGTTGTGGGTCATATGCGCTCGCGGGGAAACCGGGTCCCCTCCTTCCCAGTGGGTTCAACTGCTGGTGCCTCATTCTCTTCTTGCGGTCTAATCTGCACTGCGGAAGTAGTGCAGTTTGACACTGCTTTAACTGCCATGGCTCAGTGGTATGTAACCTTGAGATTTGTAGTTTTGGGAAATGTTTAACCTTCCCTGTCTCAGAGCCCTGGTGCCACAACAAACTGTAGATCCCATGATCCTATAGCATGGAGCCACGGCAGTTAAAGCAGTGTCAAACTGCGTCATTTCTGCAGTGCAGACCTGCATCTCTCTGGGCAAAGTGATGCTTGTCATTCTCGGGGGATGAATTCCCAACCCTATTTTTGTTGACTTAGTGGCTTCCTTCCCCCCTTAGAATCCTAGCATCCTAAAATTGGAAGGGATCCCCAAAAGCCATCCAGTCGATCTCCCTTTAGTTATGCAAGAATTATACAATCTAAGCCCTTCCTGTGATGGATGGCCATCCAGCCTCTCTGTTCAGAAACAGTCCCCAAAGATGGAGACTCAAGCACTTTCCAAGGCAGCATCTTCCACTGTTGAACAACTCTTTCCATCCTCCTAATGTTGAGGTGGAATCCCTTTTCCTGCAGTTTGCATCCATTGCTCCATTTGGCCCTATCCTCTGGAGCAGCAGCACACAAGCTTGCTCCATCCCAATATTTCACCCTGGCCTCCCTGTCTGCTCTTGCCCTTCCGCAGAAGACAGCCTGACCCTCCAACTGATCAAGCAGCTGGAGCCTGGCGATTACAACGTGGCCCTGAAGCTGAGCGACGGCCAGGGATTGTCCCAGACCACAATGGTCAAAGCCCGGGTGTGCGACTGCGAGGGCACTGCCCAGAACTGTGAGAGAAGAGCCTACATCGCAGGCGGGATGGGGGTCCCGGCCATTTTGGGCATCCTGGGTGGCATCCTTGCCCTTCTGAGTGAGTATTGCAAACGGCATCTCCTTGCATCACGTGGTCAGTCTGCCCTTATCTGTGTGCCAACTAGTCGGGTGGATGCTGAGACCAATGAAATGCCATCCATGCCACTGTGAGCCCTATTGCAGAGTTTTCTCACTGTTGCTTTTGCACCTGTCTTGTGTTCCAGTCCTGCTTCTGCTGCTCTTGCTCTTTGTCAGGAGGAGGAAGGTGGTGAAGGAGCCATTACTTCCCCCGGAAGATGACACGCGGGACAACGTCTATTACTACGATGAAGAAGGCGGCGGAGAAGAGGATCAGGTACCTCTCTGGGATGTTATTTATTTATTGCTCCCAGTGTCTTCCGTCTGTGTTGGACTACAACTCCCATTCGTTGATATGGGAGCAGAGATTTTGGATGCTTCTGTTGACTTATGCAAGGCTTCCCTGACCTGGTTGTTCCATTTCAGATGGGCATGTTGTTAGTTCTGAATTAAAAGTTTGCCGAGAACAGGTTGAGCTGCTCACCTGTTTTGTGGTGTAGGAACCTTTCTCTATTCTTTCCACATCACTTCTGCTCTTGGTACCATTTTTTCCTATTAAAGAAGTCCTGCCCATCAATGCCTGTGTTTCATTAACTGAAATAGGTTTGTACTCAGTGTCTCAGGGCACAGCAAAACCAACAAGGGAATTCATGGAAACCATAAAGACCAATGAGCTTTTTGGGATGCAGGTTTTGGTGGAAGCTTATATTGGCCCTTACACTGACCACTTCCTTTTCTCTGCTAGGACTATGACTTGAGCCAGTTGCACCGGGGGCTGGACGCCCGTCCCGAAATCACCCGCAATGACGTTGCCCCAACCCTGATGCCAGCTCCGCAGTATCGCCCGCGCCCCGCCAACCCTGATGAGATTGGCAATTTCATTGATGAGGTGAGAGGGAATTGCAGTCTGGGTGCAATGATCAGTGTTTTCATTTTTGGAGCAGTTGTGCCAAACTTTCCAGAGGCTTGGTGCCCATTAGACATCGGGATGAATTCTAGCCTCCTTTCCCCTCTTCTCCCTCCTGGATGGTCATAGTTTCTCTTATCGACCCCAAATTCTGTGTTACTTGAGAAAGAAAGCATGAGCTATTCATCTTGCCGAAGTTGCAAACTCACCCAAGTTCACTTTTGTTGTTGTTGTTTTGCGCTCTTGTCTCTTACATTTTATCCCCCCCCCCCCTTTTATCTCATTTTCTACCTTCCCATTCTTTCCCATCTGAATAAGTGCCTTCTACTGGTTAGTTTGTCCATTTCAATGGGCTTCATGCATTTTGATCATCCACTCTTCAATAGCTGGAATTTCTGGAGATTTCCATCTTTGTGCCATGAGGATTCTTGCCATTGTATCCTGTTTTAAATTTCGTAAGCCCCTCAATAAGAAGGTGGGGATATAAATAAATATCATAGCCTTGGAAGAGACCCCAAGGGCCATCCACTCCAACCCTGCGGGAAGACACAAATCAATGCACGATCAATGCGCAATTGTCATCCACTTCTGTTTCTTTCTCGGAAGGTGGCCATGCCCCCATACAGACAGGCCGAAATCAAGCTGCTTTGGGTCACTTTGGAGGTATGCGGTTTGAATGATGCATGTGTCCTAAGAGTCTGGAAGCCACGTCAAAGCCATTCTCCAGTGCTAAGGACTGGAGCGCATCTTCTGGCCTCTTAAGATGCGTGTGTCATTTAAACAGCATACCTCCCAAGTGACTTGAAGCAGCTTGATTTTGGCCAGTCTGTATGGAAGTGTGTCACCTCTTTTGCTCACCTGCCTTTTCCTCATGCGCAGAACCTGAAGGCGGCCGACACGGACCCCACAGCCCCCCCTTACGACTCTCTGCTGGTCTTCGACTACGAGGGAAACGGCTCCGAAGCCACTTCGCTCAGCTCCCTCAACTCCTCCAACGGCGACCAAGACCAGGATTATGACTACCTGAACGACTGGGGCAACCGCTTCAAGAAGTTGGCCGACATGTACGGAGGGGGCGAGGAGGAAGACTAGATGTGCAGAGATCCCAGGGTTTTAGTTTTGGGGGAGAGAAAGAACGAGAGATAGAAGTTAGACCACCTTTTCCCAGCAGTTCACAATTGGTCACTTGGGCTGAACTTTCCATAAACCACCGCACCAAAGATACCTTCTTCCAAACGCCAAAGTGGATTCAGATGACCATTTCATGATTGTTAAGCATCCCACAATGTAAGCTTCTAACCTAAGAGGAGCCATCGCAAGCTGGACAATCTTTTCATTTTGCAAGGCAGCACCAGCATCCATTGCCTAGAAGAGAGCTCTCCAAGGATTTTAAAGGCAAAGAAATTGGTGTTTTTAACAACTTCTCTCAATCCATCCTCATTCACCTGAGGAAGAGGATTTGCAGACTGCCCAAAACTGTTCTGATTTTTCATCCTGTTCCCCTTAACTTACCTGTTGTTGTTGTTGTTGTTGTTGTTGTGTGCCTTCAAGTTGTTTCTCATTCATGGCATCCCTAAGGCAAACCTCTCATGGGGTTTTCTGGGGCTGAGAGTGTGGGACTTAGTGTTAAGGTCTTTGATTAGTTTTAATCCTGGCTGCAAAATCAGAAATACTGTCTCTCATAAAGACGCCAGACTCGAGGAGCAAGGAAGGAAATAAACCTGGGATGTGAGGAGCAAAGCTGGCCTGGTTTTTAGGCTCATGGTAATGTTGATAATAATAATGATGAAAAACTGAGTTTGATGGAGCAAGTGTAAGGGATTCTTGAGGCACCGTATATTTTGCCCACCCAACTCCAAAGCCCCGCAGTCCATTTGCAAGCTCTGGAATTACGCTTTGGGCATCTGTTTGGCAAGAAGCAATGGCACTTTATGTACTTCAAGCACTATGGTTTCTTTGGGAAGGAAGGTCTTGGCTTTTATCTTTCAAGGCCTTATGCAATGGGAGCAGCGCTTGGGGAAACCTTGGAGGCTGCGGCAGGGTTGTCTGCAAAAGGGATCTTGAACAGGCAGGGCATGTTTCTGAATCCAGTTTTCCTTAAGGATTTCTGGCAGGTTTCTCAGCGCCGAGTGCGTTCTTCCCATTGGAAACAGCATTCCTTTGCCTCCATCTCTACTCAGAAAGAAACCCCATTGAGGTTATTGGAAGGAACAGCTGACATCTGATTTAATGCAGTTTGACACCGCTTTTAAACTGTCATGACTCAGTGCCATGGGATCCTGGGATTTGTAGTCAGTAGTTGTGCCAGAGCACTCTGACAAAGAAGGCTGTGTCACACAAAACTACAAATCCCAGAATTCCATGGCAGTTAAAGCAGTGCCAAAGTGCATTATTTCTGCAATGCCTTTCCAAAGTAAAGGTGTATATAGAAAAATAACAGCAAGCTGCATGAGAGGAAACAGGTTGGATTTTGGGTTTTTGAGGCATTTTCCTCCCAGGACACCCTTACTGGGATTTTTTAGGGGGTTTTCGACTAACCGGTCTCTAAAGTGCCTTAAAATTAGCCACGCATCTGTTATTTTTGTGTCCTTACAGCCATCAGACATAAGTGGATCCAGCTTTCTATGACTCCTTATATTATTATTTTTATTATTATTTCACATTATTTGTAGATGCTCTTAACTGTGTGTAAAGCAGAACTGGGAAAAATAACTATTGAGCTACAGCTCCCAGAATTCCATAGCCAGCACGACTGGTGAGTTTTGGGAGCTGTAGTCCAAAAGAAAAGGAACTTTTCCTGGCTCTGCTCTAAAGCTTTGCCTCGGCCTTTGCTGCTGTAGAATTAATTGGTGATGTATAAAACAGGATCAGATACTGGCTCCCTTTCCTTCCAGACAATTAAATCATTGGATTGGTCTTTCCAATGGCCAAAGGGCCAATTGTGCCCCGATGCCCGTCTTTTTCTCGTTTTTGATGCCAATTAGGGCATTCCTCTCCAATCAAACGGTGCTGGGCTTTTAAATAAGTGCCTTCTGCTGTTTTTAGACCTGTATCTCCAGCTCTCCTCTTTAAATACTGTATTATATTCTGGGAGAGCATTCTTGCTCCCGTCGCAAAAGCCATTTATTACGTACCGCCTTATTTTACAGATTCCCCCTTTTTGATAATAAATAAATAAAATGTTAATAAAATGTTTTTCTTAAAAAGTTACATCAAGGAAAAAGTCTGCCGTCTCTTTATTTAATGAACCTTTTGCTCAATCACTGCAATGGACAGATGTCAGTCAATGAGACCCAGAGAGGGGATTGTACAGAAAAAGCATTGACCTTCTCCAGCGAATGAGAAACTCTTGTATTGCATTGTATGACTACGGGAAGTAATAAATTCCACAAGTTAGCAAACGTTTAATTAACAATTTCTAAGCCGCTCTGATAGCCTTTTGGGTATTAATAATAAATGACAAGCATCACAAGAGCCAGGAATGAGATCCCAAATGCCATCCCCATCACATTTGCCATCGAGATGTGTGTGTGTGTGTGTTTGTATATGTATGTTAAATTATATATATGTATATATAACCATGTGTGTAATATTATGTATCTCTCTGTGTGTGTGTATATAATTATATATAACTGTGTATATATAATTATATGTCTGTCTGTGTGTGTGCTCTTGTCGTATGCCTTCATAATATCACACACATAGTTGTGTATACAGTACATATATATATGCCATTAAATACGATGCAATAGTAAAATGGTGCCCCTTCTATCAAGGTTTGATTTTTGGGATGTATAGTTCAGAATGAGAACTGTGTTGTCGTCGTGTGACATTATCTGGTGGAGAGCTTCAGTTTCGGTTCCGATGGCGCGCGGTGGGAAAGGGGCCTGATGCGCAAAGCCCATTCCTGGTCACCAAAGCTCAGGCTGCTGGGAGTTGCAGTGCGCCAGGGCCCTCCTGTGGGGCCTCTTTGCCCTTGCCAGCCCTTCATATGCTCAGGCCCAAGCCCCAAGGGCTGAAAGGTATCTCCCAGAAAGGGGCCCAGCTGGCACTGCAGAGGAGCCCCTGGCAAGGGATGGGCAGCTGAGCTGGAGCTGCTGGGCTCAACGCCAAAGGGACTTTGTAAAGCACCACAAGTCCATGCATGGGGCTCCCATCATGTGCCAAGGAGGGCTGTCTGTGCCTATTAATGGGGGCTCAGGGGTCTCCAGAGAGGACAGGAAGATGGCACCTCTGGGCCCCAAGGTCGGTTTTGTTGTGCGCAGCAGAAGGCCCAAAAGTCGTGTCCAGAGAAGCCCAGGCTCCCTCCAGGCTCAACGGGGCGGTGTTTGCCTCCCTTCCTTTGGCTGCCATGGCTGCCTTCTCCATGGCTTGCCATGCGCTTGGCCCAAGGAAGGCTCCTCAAGTGGCTGAGCCTTGGGTCAGTGGGCCTCCATTTCACCTGCCGCCAGGAGCCCTTGAAGGTGGCCAACGCCACCAGCAGCAGCAACGCTTCCTCTCCGCCGCCAGGGGGCGCCCCAGGACAGGCAATGATGATGATAACAACAATGGGTTGAGCCTCAAGGGGCCGAAGGGCGCCGCTTGAGCCACAGGAGGGCGCCAGAGAGACGGAGAGAGAGAGGCGGGCATGAGATCGCAAATGCGGCAGAGAGTGCATCATTTCACTCGGGAGTACTGTAGTCTCTCTTTCGTTCTTGAAGGTGCAACGCTCCCTCTCCGCCGCCAGAGGGCGCCCCAGGACAACAGGGA
>NC_056529.1:22298166-22533413 GCF_019175285.1 Sceloporus undulatus
ATGATGATGATGATGATGATGATGATGATGATGATGATGATGATGATGATAAAGATGGGGTTTGCCCCGCCAAAGCACTTTCCTCAAGGGGCCGAAGGGCGCCATTTGAGCCAAAAGGAGAGAACCAACCCGGTGTAAGGAGCGATCTAGATCAAACTCTGCCCTTTAAGGGATTTTGGACTCCAGCTCCCAGAATCCCAGGCTATTGGCCAACATGGCTGAGGCTTCTGGGAGCTGAAGTCCAAAATCTCTTAAAGGGCACCGTTTGGCAGCCATTGATCTGGAGGGATGGATCGATCCCTGCCTCCGCTCCTAGGGCTCACCTGAAAGGCCCATCCATTGTGCAGCAAAACCTATTAAAATACAAATAACTTTATACCTCAAAAGGTTTGGAATGAAATTCCCATGACCCTCCTCTGGGCGGCGGCGGCGGAATGATGGGAATTGTAGTCCTGGAGCGCCCTCGGGCGAGCGGTTCTCCCTCCGAGTGCGAGCGTCTCTCTCGGGCGCCCTCCTGTGGCCGCTTCTGCGCTTGCGCAAGAGGAGCAGAATGTTATTATTATTATTATATATTATTATTATATAGCTGTGCAATGTATTCAGTTTCCTATGATTTAAATGTCAAGCTCATTCTAACCAGAACATGTGTTTTTGATTATTTTTATTTGAAAGTGTAGAAATATATAAATTAAAATAAATAAAAATAAAACGGCTCTCTTTGGGAAATAAAACCTTTTTAATTTTGTTTATTTTGTTTTGGCTGTTAAGTCTCCAGGCTGAAGCCTCAGTGAAGGACAACTGAGCTCAGCCCATGTCTTTTGCAGCAAGGCTAAACTAGTGGGAGATTGCCAACTCCAGGACACTTGACCTTCCCATAATGGCGCCCAACATAACAGATCCCTCTAGCGGCCGCACTCACTGCGCATGCTCCGCCCTGCCCAATATGGCGGAACGCTGCGTCTGTGACGCCTCCAAGATGACGGCGACCTTCCCAAGATGGCGGCCTCGATGGCCGCGAGTGAGGAGACGCTGAGGAGGGCGGTTGAAGGCTTGGAGCTCCTGCTGGGGAGAAGCGCGGCCGGTGAGAGGGAAAAGGCCGCTCCGGGGGCTAGTTTTGTGCGTGTTCGGTCGCCTTCATGCTTGTTTATGTTATATTCCGCAGCTTCGGCAGTTACGTTTTTGTATCACGTCTCCCAGAATCCCCCACTCCCTTTATGACTCCCAGAATCCCCCACTCCTTTCCTGACTGCCAGAATTCCCCACTACCTTCACGACTCCCAGAATCCCCCATTCCTAACACTACTCCCAGAACCCCCCACTCATTTTGTGACTTAGAATCCCTCACTCCTTTTATGTCTCCCAGAATCCCCCACTGCCTTCATGACTCCCAGAATCCCCCACTCCATTTGCAGAATGCCTCACTTCTTTCATGGTTCCCAGAATTGAAAAAATTGATTTGAAAAGACCAAAAAACAAAGGGTACCATAAATAAGGTGCATCTATGTTTGTTTAAAAGGGTAAGAAACAATGCATATAACAAAAGTATACAAATCCAATATACAGTATATATCAAAGGATACAAAACAAACCATGATGATGATGATGATGATGGCAAGCACAATAACAAATAGCAAAGAACGCAAACTCTATTGAAGGCAGTGCCTGCCTTCAGGGGTTTATACTATTCCAGCCAACTGGAGAGTAGCTAACAACAACAAAAGGTGTGTAAAGAAAGATGGATGCAACAATCCCAGGTATGAGAAATAACACCATCGTCCTCATTGTTATTGTCCCCTAAATGTACAAAGGCAACATAATGTTGCTACCTGGGTTATAAAATGCAATCTGTTCATATGGAAACAAATATGGGAATTGTTTTCCTAAGTAGCCTTTGTTGTTTGAGGGCTGTCTCCTCTGCATCCAAAACAAAAGCCAAGGGTCAACAAAAGGCAGAGACTACGCAACAAAGACAATGGTTTATGCAGAATTTCTTTATTTATCATAGTTCTAAGAAGACACAGAACACACACAAAAAATACAGAAAGGAAGTGTATAAGGTAAAGAAGATGCAAATGTCAACCGCTAATATTTTCACAATGGAAACTGCTTTGTGTTAAACTCTAAATAAAATATTTTTTAAAAAATTACATATCCCATGAGGCTTCATCCTCCCTCAAACATCGATGTTCATTTTTTAATGATTTTTCATTATTTACAAACTTGATCAATGAATCCATAAATATCTTTGTACAAATTTACAATATGAAATATAAAAACACCCAGAAAAGGGGGGGAAGCATCTTGAATTCTATTATTTGTCATATCAATCGTCATCATCCATACTTCTCTCAGTTGACTGACTGTAAATACGCTTTGTTTCATTTTAGTATTCCATATAGTCTTGTGATTCCCTATAACCATTTAATCAATATTCTCAGTGTTATATAATCAGTAGATGCCTATTACTGCTTTAACTCTAATCTTTTCTGCTTGCTTTCTATTTTGTACATTACTAGTCTGACTTTTTATTGGACATTCCTGCTCCTTTTCTATGTTGCCGTCTTTTCTTACTGCAGTTTGTTACTGAAACATCTATGTTCATTTATATTCTCATTCTCTCTCTCTCTCTCTTTTCTTTCTTGGGATAAGGTCAAGGCGATTTCCAGGAAACAAAACCAGCATCTCTGCTGGAATCCTTACGCTCCAGCGTGGCCCATTTGGAGGCAAAGTTGGCTCAGGACCCCCAATGGGGAGAGCTGCAGAGGCTGAGGACGCAGACTTCCCATCAGGTGCCATGGCTGCCTTCCTGTTCCGAAGTCACTTGGAGTTTCACTCGCCACGTCTTGCTCTTGCTTCTGTGCCTCAAGAGGTGCATGGTTCTCTTGGCAGCTGCGTACAACCCAACTCCGTCCAACTCCAAAGCCCCAGAGGCCGCACCGCCTCTGAGCCCAGACACCCTCAGCATCGCTCAGGAGAAAACTGTGCAGGCGGCCTTGCAATGTGTTGTCACCTTCGGCCTTTGCCCCTACCTCTTGCCCGGCATTGGGCTACCCCTCAGACACCGGACGGAGTTCAGTGCCCTGGTTGAAGAGGCTGTCTCGCCCGGCTGCCTCCCCAGTGCCATGGGCAAGCTCTATGCCACCTGCACTGGCCTGGTGGAGGTGGCTCAGCACCCTTCGCTGGGCAGCCTCGTCCTCACGCGGCACCTTGGGGATCTCCTGGCGGGGTTGTGTCAGCTCGGATTCTGCCCGGCACGGAGGAAGGGGGAAGAAGCCAAGCCAGAGAGGGAACTCATGGTGAGTTCTCATCCAGGGTCCACATAAATGAGAGCCAGCGTGGTGTAATGGTCTGAGCATTGCACTATGACTCTGGAGCGAGCTATCCACTGAATAAGTGTTTTCAGAGAGAGAGAGAGCTGTTTTTATTTATGATTAAAGAGGACCTATGGAAGGAGAGTTGCTGTCTGCTCAGCAGAGGGAGCTGCAACCTTATAATGTCCAATTCCTTTTTAACTGAATTTTTAAGGGCCTGACTGAAGAAGAACGAAACAGCTGTAGGGAAGCCCTCAGGGGGCTTCTGGACAGAGTCTACCAGCCGCTGGTAGTCCGAGAGCTGCTGATTCTTCAAGGCGGATCCAGACAGGTATGACAGATAGTCTGTGTATTGTGAGGAATTGAGGTTCATCATATTTTTGGCTGAGGCTCAAGCTTCCCATGGAAATTTCGTCGGTTGCATTGTTAAAGCAACCTATGAGAGAAGGTGGGGTGAAAGGGATGGAATTTGGAACACAGGGTCATGGGACTTAGAATAACTGAAGTGACATGAAGTCTTGGGAATGTTAACTTTTTTGGACTACAGCTCCCAGAATCCCCCAACCAGCTCAAGGCCAGTTGCCTTGCTTGCAGAAAGGCCACCTTGGTTCATCTCAAAGTCTCAAAGAAGAGGTTGTGGCCTCCAGCTGTGGCTTGGTGGTGAGCTTCATCCATAGTGCCATCTTTTCTCCTTCCTCCAGGGCTCCCATTCTCGTGAGCATGACAGGGAGTGTCCCCTGGCTCCTGCCCCAGCTTGGCTTCGCCGCCTCAGCGGGCAGCTTCTCTCTGAAAGGCTGCTGAGACCTGGAGGAGTTCAAGCTGTGGTCCGTGGCGTCTTGGAAGGCGCTGGAGGTGAGTGAGATGCAGACTAAAGTAGGGCCCTTTGCAATCATACTGAAGCACCTTCTTATTCAGTGTCCCATTTGGGCTGGCATGCTAAAGTTTAACATGGAGTGTCTCTTTTCAAGCTGGGGCCATGGGTGGCAGCAATGCTGAAGCAGCAGCAGCAGACTGGCGGAAGTGTGACGCAGTGGCAAAGATCCTCTCCTCCTGTCCTCAGCAGTCTCTATCCCTGGAGGATTATTGCCAACAAGTTTGCCCCCAGGTATGCCCTTTGCTTTTTTTGGGATTAGATGGTAATGCTTGGTTCCTAAGCAGAGGTGCGGGTGGAAGATTTGCGGGTGTTCTAATTTTACGTGGAAACTACCACATATCACATGCATGCACACACACACACAGAGTGACATATATTCATAATTGTCTGGGACATTGGTACTGTAGTCTGTTCTTTAGTGAAATGGAAAGTTCAGCCAGTTATACTGAATCAGACCTATATAAATCAAATAAGTGAAAGCGGTAACTGCCACCACCAGTGTCAACGTAGCCCTAGATGGCAGAAGGAGGAACATGTGTGCCCCATTTCTCTTCCAGATTCTGCAGCTGTTCTTCATTCAAGATAAGCTGACAGCACGCCAGTTCCAGCGCGTGGCCACCATGGCTGTCCTCACCATGACCAGGGAACACTCACGGCATGCGGAGAAGCATCTGCTGCGTCCCTTGCTGGAGCCTCTCCTGCGCTGCTTGGATGTGGAAGGTAATGGCGCCTTCAGAAGGAGACACATCCCTGGTTGTGATTGCTGAGTTACGACCATCCCTTTCTCTTGTTTTGTTCAGAAATTCCACTGGAAGACCTGTCGGCAGGGACAGTATTGGTGAAGGAAGAGGAGCTCAGCTCATGCGTGGAAAATGTATTTAAGGTACGGCATCTAACCACCATGTAGTGTGGTACTGCATCTAATGTCCATGCAGTATTAATAACAATAGCAATAGCACGTACATATCTATTCTGCTTATCAGTGAACTCAGTACTCTCTAAGCAGTTTATAATCTGTAAGCTAATTGCCCCCAACAAGCTGGGTACTCATTTTGCTGGCCTATGAAAGGATGGAAGGCTAAGGCAACACTGGAGCCCTGGGATCAAACTCACAACTTTGTGGCTGCAGTACTGGCATTTAACCGCTGCGCCACCAGGGCTCCCTGGTGAATGCATTGGTGAGAATGACTCTGGGAGTGACTGGCCCCAGAATATCTCTTTTGCTGAGGCAAAGCTGAAAGGGTAGAACTGGGGGCACAGGTGACAGCAGACCCTTTGGTCGGTAGCAGAAATGCCTCCATGACCCTGCTCTCCTACTGCAAAGGTGGACTAGCTGCTGGTTATCTTCCTCAGAAGTCAAAACATCCCTCAATGTTCTTGGCATATGCCTTTTAGCTGGATGAGGCTGATAATCCAAGTGGATTGCCTCTCACAGCATTGATGGTCAGGGTGTCTGTCCATGGAATGTAGGTAGATGTTTGCATCAAGGGGGCTGGAGGGCTTTGTGCTCCAGATCTAGTGAAGGAAGACACTGCAGCCAATGACTTTGGAAATGTCCAGCATTGGATGGGTTTGATGTGGTGGTGTTGGTCTTGGGGGGGAAAGCCAACATTAGATCCATGTATGTGGAGAAGCCTTTGTCCAGACTGCTCTGGTTGTGACTTGTTGGCCACTGTTGTCTTGGCATGAATCATAGAATCGTAGAGTTGGAAGAGACCACAAGGGCCATCCAGTCCAACCCCATGCCATGCAGGAAATCTCAATCAAAGCATCCCTGACAGATGGCCATCCAGCCTCTGCTTAAAGACTTCCAAGGAAGGAGACTCCACTGCAATCTCCGAAAAAGGAGTGTGCTCCACTATCGAACAGCCCTTACTGTCAGGAAGTTCCTCCTAATGTTGAGGTGGAATCTCTTTTCCTGCAGCTTGCAACCATTGCTCCGGGTCCTGTTCTCTGGAGCAAGAGAAAACAATGACTTCCCTTCTTTACTGGCTAACTCTGGACTCAGTCGTATACAGGCTGGCTTTTCAAATGCAGGTGTCTCATTTCCACCCCACATTTTATCTTGTGTGGGCATTACAGGAAGGCATTGATTTTGTAGTCGGTGAAAGTTCCCTCTATGATGTTTCTGTATCACAGTATCCCTGTGTGTACTCAGCATTGCCCTTCACGTTCTGTTCCACTGGGAGTAATTCCCCATCTCATACAGCATAGTGAGCCTTGTGCTTTGGTAGCATCACCCATTAAATGGTCATCATCCATTTTTTCAAAATCACTGCCAAGAAATACAATTACCAAGCCCCAATTGAGAAGCTGCAATTGCTGTGTGGGCCAGCCAGCAGAGGGTAGGGATTGGATTGAGTGGTTTGCTAAGCAAGCAGAAAGAGCTGAAATGAAGTGTGGCTGTCCTGCCTTGTAGCACTGCACACCCTCCGATCTTGACGTGGGAAATGGGGAGCTACATTCAGAGGAAGAAAACTGGAGCCCAGGTTGCCTTATTGCTATCTGATGGGGCCAAGGAGAGAGTGTCTTTCATTGGTATTGTCTACCACATTCAGCCACATTCCTGTAATGTTTTAGCTGTTTTGTTTTAACATATGTCATAAGCAGCTTTGGGTCCTCTATTGAGGAAAGGGTGGAATATAGATCAAATAAATAAATAACAGATAGAAATAAGTGCATTTAAAAATTATTATTCAGGAAGGCCCAGTCCTTTTCTGTGTCTCTATGACAGAGTTTGGGATATTTGCTTTTTTGGACTACAGCTCCCAGAATCCTCCACCCAGTACAGTCAGTTGCAGTCGAAAAGGGGTAACCTTTGCCCCTTGGTGGTAACCCACAGACCAGGTTTCTATCTTTCTTCCTCCCTTCCTTCCTTCCTTCCTCCCTTCCTTCCTTCCTCCATGTATGGACCTGTGTTTCCTCTCTCATTGCAGGTGTGTGTGGTTGGCAATGAGCCCTCAGCCGTGCTGCTGAGCTCCCTGCAGGGAGTCCTGGGAGTCATCTTCTCCATTTGGTGTTTTACAAAGCAGAATGTGTCCTTCTTACGGTAAGAAGTATGGTCCAAAGAAGCCCACAGGGTAACCTTGAACTAAAGTAATCACTCTTATAGCCTGACCGACCTTTGTTAGGATAAAAGCTGTGAAAACGGCATGTATGCTCCCTTCAACTCATAGGAGGGAAGCAAATTCTAAAGGTCACTAATTTTTAAAAATGCAGCTAGTGATAATTATTGGACTAACTATCTTTCAGGTTCTTTTCACCGCTGGTGTGAGTGGAGGAAGCTTCTGTAATCTATATCCATGATAGCATGTCTGTGGCCATCTATAATTGTTATTAATAATATTGTTGATTTACTTACAGTCCATCTTTGTCCCAAAAGTGGGATACAAGGCACCCAACAAGACCTAAAACAAATGTAGGCAATTTCTCTTGAGCCCGTTCTCATTCCAACTGGTGTGTTCCTCTCCTCCACTGTACTACCTGTAGGAGCTCTCCATACTCATAGCAGGGCCTCTTCCCTTGCAGCACCCCATGCCAAGAGATCCTGCTGTGGTTCTTGGAGAAAAGCGAGAGGCAGACAGCGCTCTCCATTCTAGAAGGATTCGCAGGGATGGGAGAAGCTGTCCATTTGCCCTCTGTATTCTGCCAGTTCCAAGCAGCCAGTGAAGGTGGTGTCATGGTCGCAGTCAGAGAGACTCTCAGGTGAGAAACAGCCTTCAGCTTCCCATCAAAATAGCTTGCCTTGAGGAGAGACCACCCCCTCTGCCTCAGCTGTAAGTATCCAACTTCTCTGCCCAAGGTCTAATCAGAAGGGAGACACCGAATATTCAGAAGTCACTGAGGCCCACCTGCACATGATTTATTTCATTCTGCTGGTTTTGAAACCTCCAGCTTATTGCCTCTTCCTCACTTGCTTCTTAGACCCAGTGGTTTAAAACAAAAAAAGTCTTTGCATTTCTGGCACTCACACAGGTTAGCATCACTTTTGTGGGTCACAGCAGAATGAGTGTCCAGCTTCTCTTGACACTACAGAGTCTACATTTGGGCCTAAGCTACACACACTACATTTGATCTTTACCAAAAAGCCAAGAAGCGAGTCTATCTGCTTGCCTGTCTTATTTGTATGTGCCCTTGATTGGTGGATGCAGAAATGGTTGCCCATGAGTGGGGTGACTGCCAGCTCTTTGGGGGAAAAGGAAGATGCTTTTGAGTCTTCTTCCATCGAAGCAGTCGCTCTCCCCTCCCACTGGCAACGAACAATGTTTCAGTGAATGGGAGCTGGTGTCATCTATTGTGAAATGTTGAATCTGTGTGTGAACTCACAAACTCTGGGAAGTGATGGGATGGAAGGAAATAGGGCCATCAAGATGGAGTGATAAGAGCCAAGTGCTTTTGTAGGCTTCCTGGTGGTTCTTTGCCTTTCCAAGCTCTCTCAGCTAGAGGCTCAGGTAACTGAAACCAGAAACCACAATACTGTCAGCCGCACGGAAGGCAAGGTGAGCCAGAGGCTTTTGGCTCCAGGAAGTCAGCCAACAAAGAGAAGAGAAGGCTCAGGTTCCCAGACCAGGAACCCTGGCACTGTAGTCTGAATACCATGCATGGCAAACACTCCCATCATTTTCTTGGTGCTGCTGGAATTCTAATTATCAGCTGCAAGGATTCAGGGAAGCTCAGTTTCCAGTGCTCCAGATCTTGCTAGGTAGCTGTGACCCCATTGCCTTAGTCTGGCCTTAAGAAAGGGTGTGATAGCCTTAGGGTCACCATAAGTTGGAAGGCACACAACAACAATGAGGGATCAGCTGTCACACATTTCCTGAGCCCTGCTGTATTGAATCAGGGAGATGAGGTGTTCCATCCATTGTGTTTGGGAGAATTAAAATGGAAGCCTGGCAACTCCACATCTTGCACTATTAGATTGGTCTACACATGTCTGCATAGGACTGCCTGTTTTGTTAACTGGGAATTGATGGGAGGATGCAGCCATTTCTGCATTGTTTAATGGGTTGCTTGATTTTCCCTTCCTCCTCCTTCCTTCGCCACTCAGACATCGGCCTGTTTTTTAATAGCATCAGGAGCTACTTACTCTTGCTGTGTCAAAAGGTCACCTTTCGCTGAAGGAACTTGGTCCACCTGTTCACTTGGGGAAAGATGGAGGACAGACATTGGGGACTTCACAGACATAGCTAGGCCATGCCAGGAGAGGCACTGTTTCATTCTGTTAACCGTTTGCCCTCCTGTTTGGCAGCCATGATGAAGATGAGGCACTCTACCAGAAGGTCTCCTCAGAGCAATGGCAGCTGGAGCAGCTGGTGGACTTGCTATCTCACTTCCAGAGCAGTGGCCTAGCTGGGGACTTCTTCCTCCGGTGCTTAAAGGTAGGCTGTCTTTTGAAAAGGGCCAGGTGTTAGGAAGAGAGGTTGAAGCACTATCCTTCAAAGGATAGGTGTCCTTAGACTGGAAATTTCTGCTGAGAAGAATGCAAGAGTGCCCTCAGGCCAAAACCCTCGTGCCACTCGAAGGGTGCAGCATTTTCCCAGTCCTCAGATGGAAGCAGTATTTTACCAGGGGAAGGAGGAACCTGTGAAGATTTGGAGATTCTGCCATCCTTTCTTTTTTAAGGGTGCTTTTAGGCTTAGAGGCTCTGCTTTCTAAAAAAAACCCCAAGCTCCAGCAGAGCAGCTGAGGTGACGCAGGGTTAAGCCCTGTCCTCCTGAGGCTGTTGTGTCAACAGCAGGATGTTTGAAGTGTAATGGTGGGTTTTACAGCTGCAAGTAATCCATCCATCGCCAGAGGAAAGGGGCTTTCCTGTTCTCATGTTTGTTTGTGTGTCTGTCTGTATGTTTCCACCCAGTCTGATTTTTCCCCAGATTCTATCTGCATGTTCTCAACGTCTATTATTTAACTGCACTTACACTGTGATTTATAGGATGCCGTATCCTGAAGGTGTGGGGCTGTTTTGTTTTTTAAAAAACAGAAATCAGAAAATTAACATAATTTCCCTTCAGCATCTGCTAGTAAAATCCGGTTCAGAGTCTTGAATTCTTCTCCAAGCCTTAAGTGCCAGAATTCCCAGCAGTTTTCCTTCCCCTGCTAGTCCTCTTCCCCAGTTCTGCCTCCACTCCTTTCTGCTGAGATGTGCCTGAGACCAAGCCAAACAAGGGACCCTCTGGCCTTGAAGATGTTATTGAACTCCATCCTCCCATCATTCTCTTCCATTGGTTAGGCCGGCTGGGACTGATGGGATTCAGAGTCCAACAACTGGAAGGTTGTGGGCCCCCAGGCCTGGTCTATGGGATGGAGCAGAGGCTTTGGACATTGTGGTGCCTTCTTCTGCAGATGGAGGGACCCCCCCCCCCCAGTGAATCCAGTGGTCCCCCAGTGCTGCTCCTTTGACCTTCTCCTTCCTTTAAAGTGTGGGACGTGAATTACTGTTCCTGGAAGCCTCCAAGCTGTGGCTCATCCTTTAAATACATCACTCCTCCTGCTGCATTTAATATTTTAAAATACTGTTAAAATCAGAAGCAGATTTGCAGCCACTTAGGGTCCCCCCCCCCCCATTTTTCGTTTTTTTTTTGGGGCCTGTGCCCCCCCCCCCCCCCCAAAAAAAAAGCAGGAGAAAATTCACCTCTGTAATGCCCAAAGTTGCCCATCTCTGATCCCAGTCAGTGCTAATTCTGTATGTATACTGTATCTAAAACATGCACCCTGAAAACCGCATGGGTCGCCTTTTTGTGTATCGGGGACAAAGGAGGAAACATTTTTTTCTCAAGCAAGTTCAGCCCTTCTCTGTCCACCCGTCCTTCCATCCTTCCTTCCTTCCTTCCTCTGTCATTTTGCATCCTCTCCCTTGGCCAAGTGGCATGCTGACAAGACACTGGTATGTTTTTTCTGTCTTTCTCTCCCCATTTCCTGTCCCTTCCTTCCTCCATCTTGTGTACATTCTTCCTATTAAATAAAAGGGGGGGGGATATTTTTTTAGAACTATCTTTCCTTTTGCAACAGGTAAGGTAGTCTTTGGTCCTCTCTGTAAAGAGACTAGGCGGGGGAGATGGTGCCAATTTGGACATGTGATTCAGGGCCTCTCTTTCTTCCTCTTTTCTTTCCTCTGCCTGTGACAGGAGCTGACCCATGTGGCTGGGCAAGAGGCTTCTGAAATTACGTCTGTCTCTGCCGGCTCCCACCAGAGCCCCCTGGACCTAGAGCAGTGCTGTGGCCCCCGCCTCAAGCAGCAGGAGAGGCAGCTGCGAGTGCTGCAGTTGGTGGCCATGTTGTGTGAGAGCATCTCGGACACACTGTTCACGGACACTGCACAGGTGGGTCAAGACAAGAAGGGCTCTGCCCCAGGCTGGGCTGGTTGCTCTTCCAGTTTTAAGAATCATAGAATCGTAGAGTTGGAAGAGACCACAAGGGCCATCCAGTCCAACCCCCTGCCATGCAGGAAATCCAAATCAAAGCATCCCTGACAGATGGCCATCCAGCCTCTGTTTAAAGACCTCCAAGGAGAGAGATTCCACTACACTCTGAGGGAGTGTGTTCCACTGTCAAACAGCCCTTACTCTCAGGACGTTCTTCCTAATGTTAAGGTGGGATCTCTTTTCCTGCAGCTTGCATCCATTGCTCTGGGTCTATGGTTATCTTGGCAACTTTGTCTTCCTTTGAGGCTGAGAGAGTGTGACTTGCCCTAGGTTACTTAGTGGGTTTCTATGGCCATAACCAAGATATCTTAGTGGCTCCACAGTCTCACAATGATCTTTGGAACAATCTTCTGTCATAGACTTAATGGTTATAGAGAGTTTTAGGCAACTACTATAGTTACGTTGTAAAATGTTCCTTCCATGTCCTGTTGTTTGAAAGTTTGGTCAGTACAGTTGTTTTCTTGGTCTTGTTTTTGACTTTATATTTTATCTTTAAGTGATGTATTTTCCTATAATAAAAACCATTAAAAGAAAAATTACTCCCTGGGTGGCCACAATGGGAGCCTCCCCGTTTTTTCCTCCCCTGCCAATAAATGCTGTGCCAGTTTTGCTGAGTGGACACAGAGAAGTGGGTGAGAAGGCTGGAAGCTGGAGAGAGAGAGAGAGTGGTTGCCAGTTAGAGGGCCCCCCAAACCTGACAAGTGAGAGAGAGAGAGAGAGAGAGAAGACAAGAAAAGAAAATTGAGGGGCGGGAGAGAGACTGTTTTGGTGCAAAGCTTTCTTCGGAGAGCAGCAAAGCACAAAAGTATCTGATTGTCTCCTGCTGCAGAAGCAGACTTGCTGAGTGCACAAAACCCCTTAATCTCACCGACCGACCGAGGCCTCTTTGTCTCTGACTCAGATAATTAGGGAGCTCTCTGAAGGATGAAGCTTGTCAAGAAAAGTAATCATTGTCCAGGTTACAAACCTGAAGGGGGCTGTTTTTTTCCCCAGGGGGCAGGCTCCTCGTGGATTTAGTTAGTGCTCCCTGTCACCCCTTCACCACCCTGTGAAGGATCCCCTCAGATATACCCTGGCTTCACATCGACACCTCTAAGTTTGCAGTTTCATCGAAGCCCAGTTTAAATGGCTTCTTTCATGGGTTCTTTCAAGATCATGGGCCAAAAGACAAAGAGACAGGGGAAAGCCAGGTGAACACACAAGAGCCCTTCTAATCTGTTTCTTGCGGACCTGGAAAGAGTTACCATTTTGGACTGTAACAACCAGAATCCCGAGGCACCCAACAAAACACTGTTGGGAACAAGAGATTAGTCTGGCTGGGCCCACTTTGGTGTGACCCAGCTGTCCTTAACTTACATCCTTTTGGACTGCACTTTTCTTGGTACTGGAATGGTCAGACACGTTTTGGGTAGGGAGGGAAGTTCTTTTGATGTACCTCAGACCCATTATCTGGCATTCCAGGGTGTCGCTGCATGTGGTCCCTTGCCTCTATTTGCTGTGAATTATGGCCTGTTGCCCATTATCCTGGGATATTAAGCCCCCTACTCTAGCTAGGTCACCATAGCTGAACCCAGGGTTGGCATTGGATGAAGGAGGCTTGCCAGTCCTTGTCCAAGACTGGAGCTTCTGACTTGCCCTCTGCTGGGTAGATTCAGTAATCTCTCAGCGAAGCCCAGTGACCCACAAGACAGTTCAGATTTGTCAGCCAAGGGCAGTGTGGGCTACAGCTGGAACAGTTTGGGTAGCAAGCTCAGGAGAGCCATCCCCAATTTTGATTGTATGAGCAAGCCCCTGCTTATACTCTGTAGACGTGAGTTTGTTCAGATAAATGTACTATATGCCTTCAAGAACTTGGCAGTCATTCAGTAGAATGACATGATACCTTCCTTTGTGTGTGTCTCTCTCTCTTTGTCCATCTGCAGGTTGTGGAATTTGTGGCAACCACTCTGCAACGGGCCTGTGCAAGTCTCGCCTGCAGCTCAGGGGGCACCGTTGAAGCTCAGACGCTGAGCATGGCCATGGGACTGGTGGCTGCCATGCTGGGAGGGGCTGTGCAGGTGAACTGGGGTCAGAAACAGTGGGGCATATGCCCTAGGGTTGCTTTGCTGCAAACTCCCTTCAAGTCACCTGTTGACTTATAATGATTCGTGTGAATTTCCTAGAGTTTTCTTAGAGGTGGTTTTGCCAATTCCTTCCTCTGAAATCTAGCCTATAGCAACTGGTATTCGTTGGCAATCTCCCATCCAAGCCTGGATGACCCTGCTTAGCTTCCAAAAACAGATGGGTTGTGGTGTCTTTAGGATATCATTTTCCTTAAAATACGTATTCCCTCCAAATTTACAAATTTGTATAGAAAAATTTTATCAGAGCTTTGGACTGATGGTGCTGAAGATTTGATTTCAAGGGCTCTGAAGAAACACACTCCTTTCACTTGGCATCTGGCACTTAGCAGACAGGCACAGTAACAAGGCCAAATTAAAAATCTAATTAAAAAGGATTGGTGAGGTGGCTGAGCATGCTTGGATGGGACAGGACCAGTGGATATACAGGACAGATGGATATAGAGTGTGTGTGCGTGTGTGTGTGCGTGCGTTCGCACATACACACAAACATACATACAGTCTTCTCCAATCCATCCCATCCTAAGATGTACCCCAAAGGCCCCACATCTTTCCTCCCTGCCAAGCTGTTTAGGAAAAGCTCCAGCACACCTTTCCCATCCGCATTTGCACCTGTCAGCTTGGGGCCTGATTTTTATCTCCTCCACTGGGATTCTTTTTTATTTCTCCCCTGTACACACCCATAACAGTAACCACACCAGAAGCTTCCTTCTGCCGGCACTAAATCCCTAAAGCCCAGGGGGAGATTCTCAGGAGAAGCCCCGGTTACCCTCTCGCTTTTGTGATGGTGCTTGTTGGTTGTTCTCCTCAGCTGAAATCATCAGACTTTGCTGTTCTGAAACGCCTGTTGCCCTTGCTGGAGGAGGTCTCCCGCATTCACCCAGAGCCTGTCATCCAGGAGTTGGCGGCTGACCTGCGCATGACCATCTGCACCCATGGTGCCTTCTCCACAGAGACCATCACTTCTGCTGCTCAGACCACTCTAGGCAAAACCTGTGCAGAAGCAGCAGCCAAGACAAAAGTTAACACAGCCAGGGACACCTCAGAAAAGTCTGGAAGTGAAACCCCTGAGCCCAGGCTGCCACCAAAGACCACAGCTCTTGTCCCACTTTCCCCCACCCCAAAGAGTCATCTGGCTGCAAAGTCTGTTCCTGAAACAATGAACTCTGGTCCTTCAGCCACCCAGGACTTGCGAGAGCTCCTCTTGTCAGCTTATGACCCTGACATCCCAGCCCGAGCAGCTGCTCTACGCAGCCTTTCCCGCTTGATAGAGCAGAGGGACCCAGAGGCCCTGAAGACTCAAGAGACGCTGCTGAAGGTAGGTGGTCCAAGGTCTTTCTTCCCTTCCACTGGCCTGGCCTGGCTTTCTGGAGCCACCCACAAGTCTTGGGTGAGGTTGGAGTTGGCAAGCCTCACCTTCACTGCTTCCTTCATTATCCTGACTGGTTGGCCCCTTCAAGGTATTCCTGTGTGGAAGAACTACAGCCTGGGAAAATCCCTTTGCTTTTTGATTACAAGTCCCAGAATCCCACTTTCTGGGATTCAGGGAGTTGAGTTGTAGTCCCACAAACTAGCTCTTCCAAGTTCTGGCAAAGAACTTGCTTTGAAATCCTGGTTTAGTGGGAAATGTTTGCTGTTTTAGGTAAACTGGGCCTGGCAAATCCTGGCATTGCTAGCCCTGTGGAGCTCCTTGTCCATCTCACCCTTCCTAGGGGCTTAGGAGGATGAATGGAGCTGAAGTCAACAGAGATTAGCCTCTGTCTTTTTGCTTCCCAATGAAGTGTGAAAATAGATTAACCTTGGATACATTGAGTAGCTATGAAAAATGTGGAACATATTTAGCAATGTTGGGAAGGCACTGGGGCCAATGTGTGGGATCTCTGGGGGCAGATATCCCAGCTGACCAGAGGTGAGGTGTTTCTTGATCTTTTTGCTTCCAGGTTTTCATGGAAAACTTAGAACACGAAGACTCCTTTGTGTATCTTTCTGCAATCCAAGGTGAGCGGCTAAATTTATTTTTTTGTCACTGAGAACAAATCAAACTCCTTCTCTTTGCAGGTGAACTGTAAATAAATTAAGGCAGCATTTAGCCTGGCTGGGTCAGAGTAAAGGTCCATTTAATCCTGGAGCAGCAAGAATCTAGCTGGCCTCAAGTCCGGCACTTTTGGCTTATGACAGATGATAGAGCACTGTGTTGCCAAGTTACACATGCACTCTCTCACTCTCTCATTTGCTTTCCTATCCACTGGCAGCTTCTCCTTTAGGGAGGAACCACAGCTAATTCCTCAGACAAAGACATCTCTCGTTGGCTTCCTTTGGAAGAGTGGCACAGGGATCAGGTGTAAGCCAAGCAGATCATGCTGTGCAAATATTAAACTGGCAACAATGTTGGGCCGGAACTCTGGAAGGCCAGGGTTTGAATCCCCACTCAGGCTTAGCCTCAAAATGCCATGCCATTTCAGCCTACAAAGGTAAATGTATGCAAGAGCTGGTGTGATGTAGCAGCTGGAGTGCTGGACCAGGAGTTTATGTTGTCAGTAGAATTCAAAGTGGTCAAAAGTACTGTATGACCGTTAAGCCACCCATCCCCAACAATTACAGATAATGCCACTTATTTTGAAAGGTCCTCATCCCCTGAGCAGTCATTTGTTAAGGGACTGCTTTTGGGATTCTCCCAAAATTACTTTTGAGATTCTCCCTCATCTGTAGGTCTCTGTTAATTCACCCCATTGGACAGGCCCACTGTAGTTTGGTATATATCAGTATACCAAGGTTTATAATGACAGGTCTTCAACCTCTCTATGTTGAGAACTAGGTTCATGTTAGCAACTGTCACAGTTGCTGGGAGGCAAGTCAAACTCTTGAATTTAAATTGGAGCCTGGAACCCCAGTTGTTGGATTCAGAGTTGTCTCTTGGGGTGTTTGCCCTTTTCAGGGAAGGATAGAGATTGAATCAGTGAAGAAGCAGACTCCTTCAGCAGAATGTTGCAGAGAAATGTGCTGAATCTCTACCAAGGCCAGGCTGCACACCAGGAAAGGGCTGTATTTTGCTGCCTGCTTCTTCAGCTCTGTGGTCGAGTTGGCATGAGCATGGAAGCATGGGTTTAACTGTGCGTCTGTGGGTGAGGGACACTTCCTCCAGGCTCTGTCTAGTGATGTGCCAAATGCTGCTCCTGGCACAGAGAGCAAGGTTGCAACAGTTTGGATGCAACAGGAGCACTGAGTCTGAAGCTGAGAGTGTTGTGTCATCTGGGAGGGATGTCAGTACTATCTCAAAAAGGAGAAAGTGAAGGAAAGAACGTCCCATTTCCATCTCTTCCCTTTCCTCCAGATCTTCTAATTGCTGCCAATTCATCCTCTTTCCCCCTCCAAGTTCCATAAGAGGAAACTTCAGCTGTTTCTGGCTAAGTGAGAGACCAAAATGAAGCTCAGAGCTTCAGGGCTGCTTCTGCAGCTGACTCAGTGCTTGTCATTGAGAGAGACACCCAGTGCCCTCCTGCCTCTCCCATCAAAAATTCTCCCTGATCCTTGCAATTTCTTATTTCATCACTTTGTAAGCTGGAAATAAGTAACATTCAACCCTCTCCCCAGCTCAAAAAACCTCCGGCAGAATTGAAACATTGGCAGGTTTCAGCCATTTTGGGAGAAAGGTAGGCTATAAGTGCAGTAAATAAATATAAATAATGTGGCCCATTCCAAGCAGTGTTGCTTTTTTGCAATTGTGCAGCTGTGATCCTATCTATAGTGATTTCATTCAGATGTTTCATCACGCCATTTGGGATTGCTCCTGGAGCACCTCCTGGCACTAGAACCACCATTGTTTTCTTTCCCCAGAGGTGCTGAATCTCTCTCTATACCTCTCAATATTTCATCATCTTTCTCTTCTCTTTGTCTTTGATTCTGCTGTTCCCCAGGATTGCCACATCTATAATCCTAGCTTTTTTTATTCTTGGAATCTATGCAGAAGAAATACGATTTACCATCTGCAAAGAACTAGTGGGAATATAAGACTGAAAAAGTGTTGGAAAGAGTAACATTAAAAAAATCCTATGGGGCTTTTTAGATTAAAATGACAAACAGAACATAATATGCTGGAGATATAACTTGGGTTAAGAAAAATAAAATGAGGCAAAGCATGGTCTAGGTAGTGGTGATTGGACTGGCCCAGGATCCAAAATGGCAAGATGCCTGTATGCCAGCCCTTTAGGTGTTGTTGGACTAGAGTTCCCAACAGCTATCTAGCCAGCAAACTCCATAGCAGGGGATACTGGGTTTTGTAGTGCAGTGACATTGGGGAGGGAGAGCACAAGTTTCCCACCTCTTGTTATTAGAGTTTGGGGATCAATCTAGCAAGGTAGCAGAGGTGCTTAGGGAGAGGAAGACAGGGTTGCCCAAGGAACTCTCCATCAGCAGGTATATTAAGAGTTGCAAAACTGTGCCAAGATTGTTGAGGCCAGCAGCTGACATGTTGAAATGAACACACTAGTAATGCTTACTTTCCCAACAACGTGTTCCTTTTGACCACTGGAGCATCTCTTCTCCCCTTTCCCCCATCTACCCCCCTCCGATTTCTCTTCCTTTGCCTGGAGGCGGCAAAACTGCCTTGGAGCTGCAGTTCAAAAGAATTCTGAGAAGACAGGTGCATCCAGCCCTCGAGATCATAACCTGGGCCGTTGAATGAGACTCTTCCCAAGCGGAGCAGCCATTTAGCCGAGACTTTTGGACACGCTCTGGCAGGATCTGGGCTGTTCTGCAGCTTTGGGGTGGTGGAAGGGAGCTTTCTGGCTGAGCAGAGCCTAGTCTTCCCATTATCTGCGAACCACAAGAGCAGCTGAGCATAAGGCCGGAACCATTTAGACCGTAATTAGCCTAGGCTGTAAGTGATAGCCGTGGGGAAGGAAGGCTCTCTCGGTCAGGAGGAACAAGGCCTATGGGGCAAAGGAAACTGTGATGTGAAGGAGGTGGAGTGGGGTCCTCCACTCTTAGATATCTTTAGGGGGCTGGGGTTTGGCTCAGTGGGATTTTTCTGGGAGATATGGAGTAAGGGGTGGGTGGCAAAAGAGAACCTGGGGTTCAGGAGGGACTCCCTGGCTTGTGTTTTAGCAACAGCCTTGGAGCACTGGAAGGCTCACAGACTCTGATCAGAGGAGCTCCAGAACTTTGCCAATGGCTGCTGCCCAAGAGAACCATTTGGGCTACCATTAGGTATGAGGTCTATGTGACAGAAACAATCAGAGCTGCTCTCTGCCACTCTTGGTTTAGCCATGCAAACACTAAGCCCTCCAGCTTCCACAGAGCTCTCCTTTCTGCTTCAGGGACAATTCATTCCAACTTATTGGGCTTTCCCCCTTTTCTAGCTCCACTCTGACCATTCTGGCTGGGGAGAGAGCTGTGTGAAGTTCATAAAGAGGTCATGAACAGGACAAGGACCTATGTATTTCTGCACGGCAAAATGGAGTTGGACTGGGGTGGCCCTTGTGGTCTCTTCCAGCTCTATGTGTCTTATCATTCTATGATTCTGCGTGTCCTAAAATGTCCCCTGAAAACCCAGTGCCTACCCTTCTTGGGAGACCCTGCGCTGTCCTTCCTTGATCTCTTTGTGTACCTGGTGCCCTCTAGCTTCAAGTTTTTATGAATGAACTGTTGTTGCAGCCTTTCATCTTCAACTTTCTTTTCGGTCTTAGAAATGGGAAAGAGCTTGCAAGGCCCCCAGTTTCAGGCCCTCCCATCAGCGGCTTGGGCATTTGTCTGAACCACAGCAGCCTACCATAGACGTTACTCACCACCTGGTGCTGCTTTTCTTCTTGACCTCCAGGTGTGGCCTTGCTGTCAGACGCATTCCCAGACCAAGTCCTACCCTGCCTGCTATCCCAGTATGGCAGCACACAGCCCGGCGCTGCAAAAGTGGCCACAGCAGAGACCAGGATGAAAGTGGGAGAGGCCCTGATGCGTGCCACACGAATGCTGGGTGAGTTTTCTCTTCCCTCTCAACAGTCTGCGCTAGAGCTGGTCTATCACTTGGTTATATTTCTTGTATATGTGCATGCTTAAATGTAGACGCTTTGTTAGCCCAATAGACACTTATTGGGGAAACACTGATGATCTTACTCTGAACCTCCAGTGTTCTTGAATGTCCAGGGAGCAGACTGAGTGGTGATATGATGGCCATACTTAAATATTTGAAGAGATGTCATGTAGATAGATAAACTTTATTACGGTCAGAGACCAGAGAGATGTCATGTACAAGATGGAGTGAGCTTCTTTGCTGCTCATCTAGAGACTAGGAAACAAACCAGTGGATTCAAACTGAAAGAAAAATGATTCTACTTAAATATCAGAAAGAACATTAGGAAGGGTAAGAACTGTTAGACAATGTAATAGACCACCTCAGAGGGTTTTGGAGGTTTTTAAACAGAGGCTGGGCATCTTTCAGAAGTGCTTTACTTGTGTCTTCCCTCATGGCAGAGGGTTCAACTAGGTGGCCCTTGGGGTCCCTTCCAACTCTGTGATTATAACTGGCTGCTTCAACTCCCGGCCCCATATATGCTGCCAATAGATCCTTGGTTTCCCAGCTTCTGCTGTCCCACAGATTTGTCACTCTGGGCCAGTGTGGGCAACCACTCCAGATGGGCAGAGCTAGAGCAGAAAAGGGCAACCCAAATGGTGACGGTACAAGAGCAACTCCCTTGTAAGGAAAGGTTAGAACATCTGGGGTTCTTGCGCTCAAGAGGAAAAGGTGAGTCAAGGGAAACATTACAGCAGAGTAGACGTTTTCTGCAAAGAAATTAGACAAGGAGATAATTGTTCTTCCTCTTTCATAATGCCTGAACGCAGTGACCTCCCATCCCTGGAGCTGAAAGGGTCACATTCTTTAAAGCTGGAAGCAGTGTAGAAATGGGCAATGCCAGTCATCCAGGGACTGGAGTAGCTTCCCCTGTGGAAAAATTACCAAACTCAGGACTTTTTTGCATAGGGAAAAGAACGAGAAAGGGGAAATGTGATAGAGGTGTATACAGTTCTATATTGTGTGTAGAAAATGAAAAGGGAGTATCTCATAATTTAAACATGCACTGAGGTCTTCTACTGAAGCAGTGTATCCTCTGGGTGAATTCAGAAACATCATGGTGTTAGCCTCCAAGACTAATATGCAAAGGGATCTTGTAGCACCTTTGAGACTGAGAGAAAGATGTTGTAGCATAAGCTTTCCTAGACATGGTTTGCTTCCTCAGATGCATGGCGTGAACAAATGCCCAGGAAGGACCTTTATAATCAGATTATATAAATAGCCATAGAAATGCAAAAATTGGGAATATGTTGATGTGGCGACAGGTTTTGCATTTCTATATATCTGTTCACACAGTTTGATTATAAAGGTCCTTCCTGGGCATCACTTCACTCCATGTAGACCAAATCTATGAAAACCTATGCTACCCCTTCTTTCTCACAGTTAGTCTCAAAGGTGCTAGAAGTTCCCTTTGCATCTCTCTATATGGGCTGGTGTTGGTCATCTGGTTCCAGCTCTTGTGAGAAATGAAAGGCTGGATCCGAGATGCCTTCAGGGCTCTTCTTGTGTTCTTTGGAGGCCCCTGTCTCTCCTGCAGCAGTGTCTCCTTTGTTCCAAGCCCATTTTGCTCCAGCACCAAACTCTTGAAAGCGTGAGAAGCTGCCGTCTTGGACCCATCCCAGACATCAACCTCTCCTTAGGAAGCTCTGGAGTCAGATCCTCCGGCAGAGGAGCAGACCCAACCCTTGCAAAGGGCAATTAGGTGTGTTGCAGGAGAGAGAAGCGGGTGGTGAGAGGCAGGCGGAATGAGTCACCTCTTTCCCTTAGGCCTGGTGTTCTGTTTGAATCTTTCTGCATGGCATTTATGCGCTGTTTGCTTCGTTTCCCCGTAATTGGAAGTTCACAGGGATTTGCCCACTTGCTTCCTGGGTCTGTTCCCAGGCAGACTTAGCTGGCAAAGAACCATTTCCAGGGGTATATATGACTCCAGGTTCTTGCAAAATAACCCCCGCCTCTCTCTCTCTCTCTCTCTCTCTCTCTCTCTCTCTCTCTCTCTCTTTCCTTCTTTTGCAAGGCATTATTATTATAAAATGTGGCTGCAGTGCCCATTGCTTCCTTGCTTCTGTAAGACTAAAGCTTTGTGGCTTGTCTGGGCATGAAGAAGGCTGAACGTGCTAGCTTCTCACTTTCCTTTAACAGTAACAAAATCTGAAATCTTTAGGGAAGTTTCTTGTAGGTACAGTCTGGACTCTTCTGAGGGGATGGTGCTGAGTGCCAGGGTGCGGATTGGCATGGCAGCAGTGAGCCAAGCCTGGTAGTGCCACTGTGACCCCCTGTTATGCCTTTTATCCACAAACACATCTCTCATGGGAAATCCCAGAGGGCTAGCTGAGCCTTATGTAGCTTTGCCTGTGTGGAACCTAACTCCTTGTTAAATTGCCATCTGGTCCAGATGTTTCTCCATCTGTGCATCCCACCTGTTTGCTTGATGCAGAAGCTTCTGCTGCACAAGCAGCCCTTGTCTGATGCAGAAACAGACCTCCTTCATCTGGTTTTGCTTCCAAGGAAATATAGGGACACTGGGAAGTGGCCCTTATACTGAGCCAAACCCTTGGGAACCTGTCAAGCCCAGTATTACCTGCTCTGACTGGTAGCAGAGTTTCCAGGGGGATTCTCTCCTAGCTCACCCTAAAGGCAGGAATATGGGAACAGCTGCCCTTAGACAGTCTCAGATTCTTGGGAGTCCACCCAGCCCAGTATTGCCAACTCCGACTGACAGGTATGGCTTTCCAGGTTCTTTCAGGCAGGGTTCTTTTGCTAGCCTTACCTGGCACCACAGATCCCGTCTGATCTTGAAATTTAAGCATGGTTAGCCCTGGTTAATACTTGGATGGGAGACCACCAATGAACATAAGGTGCAGTAGGCTCTGTTTCAAAAGAAGGAACTGGTAAAACCACCTATGAGGATTCCTTGTCTAAGAAAACCCTATGAAATGAATGGGGTTGGCATGGGTCAGCAGGAGACTTGAAGGCATATACATACATGGCCTAAATACTCTAAAAGCACCAGATCTCATCTGATCTTAGAAACTAAACTGGCTCAGCTCTGGCTAGTACTTGGATGACAGACCCCAAGGTATACTAGATGCTGTAGCTGTATTTCAGGGGAAGGAAGTGGCAAAACCACCTCTGAGTATTCCTTGCCTAAGAAAACCCTATGAAATTCGTAGGGCTGCTATAAGGAAACATGACAACCTTCTTTCTTCCTGCGCTGGGCCTCTCCCAGCAGCCACAATCCGTGTGTTGCGGCTGACACAGCCCCTCCATGGCAGGCACTGACTAGCCAGTCTATTTATAGACAACATTAAACTAAACTGGCTGCCCAGTTTTCTTTGTAACAGTGCTGTTCAAGAGAGTATATATCCCACATTCTCTCAAACCATGGAGTTTCTCACCTAGTCTTTGGGACTTGCTTTGGAGATGGTGACTTCAGCAAGCACTTCTGGAAGTCTGCTTATCTCTGGCAGAAAACCTCTTTCCAAAATACCACATCAACTTGCTACTTTATTTCCGCCTACCCGGTGGTTGGGAGTTCATGCTACCCCAATTCTTCCTCAAGTATGGGGGAGCATCTGTGTCCTGCCCCTCCTCTACCATCCTGCCAGAGGAGGAGGTGGGTTGAAGCAGAGGAGCTTCATGGCAGTGGAAGGTCAAAAGCCGGAGTGTGGCACGTGCTCTGAGAGGGCCACTGCCAGGTGTTCTCCTTAATGGATTAAGGTGGGCACACACACCTGTCTCTTTCTTCGCTTTTCTCTGTTCCCTCTCCCCAGTACACCTTTGGAAAGTCATTTTATTGGACTACAAGACCCACCTCAGAAATCCCCTGTATGAAGATTATGACTTGCCTGAGGTCACTCCAGGGGTTTACATGGCCAAGCAGGGATTCAGACCCCTAGTCCAATACTCAGACCACTCCACCATTTTGGCTCTCTCTTTTAAAAGGCTTTTCATGGAAAGATTTGTTCAGAGAAGGTTTGCCTTTGCCTTATTCTGAGATGGCCAAGGTCTTCCAGTAGGGTTCCCATGGCTGAGCAGGGATTCAAACCCTGGTCTCCAGAATTGTAGCCGAACACTCAAACCACTACATCATCCTAGCTCACCTGTGGGGCAGGTGAGCACCTGTAGTAAATAAATGAAACATGAAGTAAACCTTCCTCTACCACTAGGCATCTGTTAGCATTTGGCAGTGATGTTGGCAAGGACTCTAGAGATCATCTGCCTGTGACACAGGACATGCCCACTGCAGGAGGAAGGAAGTAGTAGTAGTAGTAGTAGGCGAACCCTACTACCCCACCTGGCTGCCTCAGTCAGGGTGGCCTACCCCAGGAAGCAAGCATGGCAGAGGCCAAATGCACCCCAAGGCCTCCTGGTGGGGTGGCGGCTGGTTTGCAACAGTTCAGATTTGATTTCATGTCAGCCCTTGTCAAGAAGTTGCTTCCAGCCCCAGGCAGCGGAAAGCCAAAGACAAGTTGGGATGCGTCTTCAACTGACTGGACTGGGAGGGTGAGGAGGAGGGAAACAGTGGGGCTTGATCCCCTCCTTTCCTCTGCAAACAGAAGCCCTTGCAGTGAAGTGGCTTCACGGAGGAACCTCCTTTGCTAAGCACCTGATGCTCATGGCCAGAGCCAGGGAAATGAGGGAGCCCCTCTGCTGCCACTGACTAGCAGGTGACTCAGGATAGCACAGATCTGGAATGACAAGCAGGAAAGAGGAGAGATGAGAAGCTCTCCTAGGCACCAAGAGGGGCACACCCAAGAGAACTAAACACATAAGAATCCTCAGAAGTAGAATCATAGAATCATAGAGTTGGAAGAGACCACAAGGGCCATCCAATCCAACCCCCTGCCATGCAGGAAATCTCAATCAAAGCATCCCCGACAGATGGCCATCCAGCCAACCTTTGGCTGCAATGCTATGGAGAAGGGAGTTTCTTGTGCCAGCATGACTTAGAGCCTAGAAGCATTTCCTCCTCACTTTCAGAGTGAGGACCAATCCTGTCTTCATCTTAAGACTGAGACTGTAAGACAGGAAAGTTTCCCTGTTTATGTATTTATTTACCTTCTTGAATTTATACCCCACCTCTCTCCGGGGATGGGATCCCAGGGTCCTAGGCATGTACCAGCATTTGCAGCTCCCAGCCACCAGACCAGGGAGAGTTGCATGCGAAAGCCCTTTTAGCGCTAGTGGACTGGAGAAGCCAGGTCAATTGCTTGCGTTTGTTGAAGCCTGGGATCCTGAGCGATCAATACCCACTGCCCACAAGGCAAGGTGATTCCAAGGTTATTGCTGCGGCCTCTGGCTGCCTGCTCAGTTTGGGGCATCTAAAACACCACAGCTGCCAATGCTCCTGTTGTCTGCGTACGTGACTCTGCCTCTAGCCATCCAGAGGCGGGAACGGCATTGTTCAATGGTTTCCGCTGCTGGGAGGGGAGCGAGGGAGAGATGAGAGGCGGCAGTGTGCCAAAAACGTGGGATCCCCTCTTTTTGACCTTGGCCCTCCTATCGGCTTCTTTTTACTGCAGTTCATTGGCACAGACGCCCTTCCCAGGAGAGGATCAGCACCTCTGCCTCTTTTCCACCAGGCCCACGCCCCACCATAAACTCTTGTTTAAACAGGGGAACATATTCCTGTAATGTTTTGCACGTGTCCATCCGTCCCCTTGCAGATTTCTTCTCCCTTACACACAGCATGGCTCAACAAACAGCGAGCAGCTCTTTAATATTCCAGGACCATCTCCTTCTCCCTTCTTTGTTGCAGGGGACATGATCTTCCCGCATCGAGATGGCCTGATCCACGCTTTTTTGCAAGGGGCAAGAGACCCTGACAGCAGCCTTCGAGCAAGCAGCCTGTCCAATCTGGGGGAGCTGTGCCAGATCCTTCGCTTTCAGCTGGGCTCTGTGGTCCATGAGGTATTGCTCCTGCTTGTGGGGAACAGACACCCCCTTCTCTTCCACACCCCTCTTCTCCCATTCATTTAAACTCCTGCTGAAGCCCTGCATGAGTGACACAGTTAGAAGCACAGTGCATACATGGGGCATGGGGCCCCTCAATGACTGGCAACTGAACAAGGGGCCAGTTTCCCCTCTGACAACTTAAATCATAACTCTTCTTTGGGTCCCATGTTGGGAGAAAAACAGGCTGGAATATGCATGGAATAAATGCATGAATGAATGCCAGGACACAGTTCCTCTGAGCCACAACCCCCCTCCTTCCCTTTTGCAGCAACAGCAGGAGCAAGAGGTGTGAATGCTGCCTCTCCTCCATCAGAATCTCTTCATCCAGGTCATGGTGCTGCTGTTCCCAAGCCCTCCTTTGGGCTCAAGCACCTGTCAAGTCTCCAGCCCAGGGAGAGCCTGGGGTGGATTTTTCAAGGCATACATGTTTGTTTTATCAGTGTGTGAGTGTGAGGAGGATTCTCAGCTTCTGCAGCAGGAGGCTGGCTGCCAGCTGACTTAGCAAGCAATGCTGCAATGGGGCTGCAGAGGAGGAGTTGTGCATGCTTGGAGAGGAGGGAGAAATGCTGCCCTTGAGCTCCAAAAAAGGGTCTGATGGAGGATCTCTGTAGGTTCCCCCTCCTCTTCTTACTGCCAAACCTTTGATGTGGGCTTCTATCACGGCAGGGAAGCAGGGGCATGAATGGGGTGGGTGAGCAAGTGGGGCAAACAGTCATGGGACTGAGTTTATTTATTAATTTATTTATTTTCGATCCCACCTGTCTCTCTGAAGAGGCCCAAGGCAGCTCACAGTAACAATTCTAAAAACATATTGCCATAAAACAGGTAAAACATTGCTAAAAACAATATAAAATTACAAACTACAATAAAATCATAGAATCATAGAATCATAGAGTTGGAAGAGACCACTAGGGCCATCCAGTCCAACCCCCTGCCATGCAGGAAATCCAAATCAAAGCATCCCTGACAGATGGCCATCCAGCCTCTGTTTAAAGACCTCCAAGGAAGGAGACTCTATCACCCTCCGAGGGAGTGCATTCCATTGTCGAACAGCCCTTACTGTCAGGAAGTTCCTCCTAATGTTCAGGTGGAATCTCTTTTCCTGTAGCTTGCATCCAATATCCATCCCATATAAAACCCATCCTATGACTAGACATTTGATCATTCAGATGGGATTGAAGCCTTCCAGGAAGAGGGGCATGGTGATTGTACCCATAAACATATAGGGCTTTTTTGTAGTCTAAAAGGACAGAAGCTATCTCATATTTCTCCTGATATCCAAAGGGAAGGAAACCCTTCTGAATTTGTTTCTTTAATTTCTAACCTGCTTTTCCATGTACACACAAGAAGGGGGGTTTAATGGGATTTTACTAGAGGGAATTGTCTTCTTCCTGTTGCAATGTTTTGTTTTATAAGATGCATAAACTGTTTTGTAACTTGTGTTCCCAAACCAGTTTCCATGCACCTACCAGTTGTCAGTTTTTGCAATTTGGCCCTCCAGGGTGTATGCTTGTGCTCATCTCAGCTGTTCAGCTTGGGGGTTTTAAAACCTTCCAAACCACCACCATCACCCTGACCATAAAGCTAAATCTCGCCGCATGCCAGAGGACTAGGTATTCTGCTTACACTAATGGAGTCCTTACCTCTCCCTCACCCCTCTTCTCTATGGAATAGGTGACTTTATGTTTGGCAGCAGTTGTGAAGACTGACCGCGAGGCTGAGGTGCGGAGGGCAGCTGTCCACGTGGTGGTGCTTCTACTGCGCGGGCTCAGCGAGAGGGCCCTGGAGGTGAGGCACTTCCCTTCTTGGTTCCAGGTGGCGCAGGACCACCTTCCTGGGGCTGAGGCTGGCCCTCTCCATGTAGAGCCAATGCCCTGTAATTCCACCTTCAACAGGTACTTTCTATGGGCAACAGAGGAGTCGGGGGCAAATGCTCAGAGATCAGAAGCACTACCTTTTGGACTGCAGTTCCAACAGTCCCCCAAGCAAGGGATTCTGGGTTTTGTAATACCCCCCCAAAGGGAATTCTCCTGAGCTCTGGAATGGGAGAAGGAGCAAGGAAAATTAAGGAAGAGGCAGATTTCAGGCCTCCTTTTGTCTCAGGAGGAAAACTTATGGGATTTCAGCTTCAGGTTGTCCTTTCTGACATGCATGTTTTGTTGGCATTGTAGAAGCTGGGAGTATTTTCTTGAGCAAGCAAGCAGTTCTTGCTCATGATACAGCCGGGGATTGGTTAACACATGTGTGGGGATCTGTTCTAAAACAGAACAGTTGCCTTTTTGCCCTTGACTGAGTGCAAAAGAGAATCTGTTTTCTTTCCTCTTGCTGCTGCCACAGGCAGGAGGTACAAAATGGGGCCTTCGGTCACCTACTTGCTGTCCTCAAGTGAGCACCAAAGGGAGGCAAAGGGCACTGGAAGCAGCATGCAAGCTGAGAAGATGGGCTCCTGTGAGGATTTTGGTCTTGCCGCTCAGTGATCCTTACTGCTGCTCTTTCTTGTTCCCCATGAAATGCAGACCTTTTCAGAGGCACTGTTAGAATCAGAGGGAAATCCATTTGCAGTCATTAAAAATGCCAAAAGCCTTACAATTGTGCAATTTGTGAGGTGGAATGGAAGGAGAAGGGACACTTACACTGACTACCAAAAGCTTTGGGAGAGGGGCACAATTATCTTCTAAAATAAATATAACCCCTCATACCTTGTTTTAGCAAAAAGAAAACAAAAAAAATCCACTTCAAAATGAAACGAAGCAGGGCAGAGTGGCTCTGCTGACGGAGGGTCCAGGAAGTTGGGAGATGGCCTCCCAACACTCTGAAGCTGTCCACTTTAGGCTGTATAGAATGAAGCCTGCTGAGAGGTGAGGGTTACTACAGGCTCCCCACCTGAGTGCCTCTGGAGTACAGCAAAAGCTAGAGTTGCCTTGGCACTGGCGGTCAGCCACAGGCCAAGCACCCTCAGGCTGGCAGCCAAGGGAGATCTCTTGGCAGGAGGTCAGAGCGTCCCATACGAGGAGGAAAAGGAGCAAATATCAGGATGGAAGGACGCCTCCCAGAGCTCTTGTCACTGACAGGCTAGGAATACTGGAGGGTAGCATGGCTGTCTCCCAAACCCTTCCTCTTTGGGGTACCTGCTCTGGCAAGGCCTTCCTTGTGGGGAGGCATGCTACTTGGAAATGAGAGGAGAGAGTCTCTGAATCAGCTATCAATTTCATGGAGGGAGCCTTTCGGGAGTTATTATGTACAATTATTATCTTGCTATGTGTCATGGGATTTCGACATGACCAATTTAAAACAACATGAGCAATTTAAAGGAATCCCAGATGAAAACAATAAAATAGTTCAAACACAAGTAAAAAAGTATATTAAACAAGACCACAAGGTAAAAAAGCTTAACAGGTTGCTAGAAGGAAAAGCCTTGTACAGGTATGTTTTAAAGTAAATTGGATCCCAAAAGCTTTAATATAAAGCCCATGTCTTTGCTGGCACCAGTTGGACTTCCAAGGGGAGGGCTTTCCACAGTCAGTGCAATGACCAAGAAGGCCCTCTTCTGTGTCTCCACTCTTCCTATAATTCCCACCATTGAGGCACTGAATAAAGAAATTCTGGGGGACGCAAACTGGGTCTGGGGCTTCTGTGGCCCAAGGGTGGCACTTTGCCCACCCCCATCCTTAGTCTATGATTTGGGATCTGGGGTGGTATCTCCTGCCAGCGGGCCCTTCCTTTCCAAGCTGGACTTTTGCTCAGCTCAGGGGGGCAATAGGGAGAGGAGCTCTCTTGCATGACCAGCTTGACACAGACCTGAGTTTCCATCTTGCCTCCAACACTCCCTCTGTTTCTGTGCCGCTCCTGTCCAGCCTCCTGGCTTTATGACCTTTTGTGTGAGAGCTGTAATCACTTTTTATGAGTTAGGTTTTCTCCGTCCTTTCCATTTCACTTTTCCTACACAGAATTTCCTGGCAAATCTCTGTTATCTTTATCTCAGGCTTTCAGCAAAGCCACCCTGTTTGGAGCCTTCTGTGATCAAGCTGTAAGGGTCACAGTGTTTTCTCCATCCCTCACCTCTGACCAGGGTCCTTCCCCACTGCACAGTTAAAATGGAATCACTATAACAATAACATCCTATGGAACCCTGGAATTTGTAGTTGGGGTGGACATTGCAATTCTCGACCAGATAGCTTTAGTACCTCAACAAGTACAAATCCCAGGATTCCATAACAGGCACCCATGGCAGTTAGAGTGGAACCTCAGTGCTATAATGATGTCTTGTTATGTCCTCCATAAAGGAGATATTGACTTGCTGAATTATCCACTTTCTGATAGGACAGGTGGTCAAAGTGCCACCCAGAGGCCACTTGTGGGTCCCCAGGGCCATTTTGGTGCCCCCAAAGGTTCCAATAGTTGCCCCAAACAAAAATTTCCTGTAAGCCCTGCCTATAAAAAGCTCTCTTTTATCACCTTTTGTTGACCCTCATTTATGGCCAGAGGCAAAGAGAGAACCTTTGTTGCTTTGGAGGCTTCTTCTGACCCAGCAAGTACAGTTTTCTTTTTTCCCTGGCACACCGGGAGGCAGTGAATGTGGTCCAGTTTTAATGAGAGGCTCTCTGGGTGGGATTACCTGGCTGCACAGGAGGGATTGGGGAAGATGGCCCTTTGATACCACACACACACAGTCAGCTACCCAAGTCCTGGGAGAAAAATGCAGTTAGAACAGTAAATAATATGGAGAGCTTTTTTTAAAAATCATATAACAAAGATTAATTTAAAACAGAGAAACTGCTGCTAACAACCTGGATAGAAGAGCTTGGAAAAGTTTCTCTTTTTGGATAACAGCACCCAGAATCCAACAAAGGAACTTTTCCAAGACCCAGTTTGCTCCGACAGAGCTGAAACAGAATGCCCAATGATGTCTGGGCATTCAGGATGTAGACGAGAGATTCCCAAATCCCCCCCCCCCCAACAGAGCCAGGCTCCTGACCCATCTCTCCTCCTCCCTCCAGGTTCTCCGGGAAGTTCTGCTGGATCTGTACCGCCTGCTGAAGTTTGTGGTGGGCTGCGAGGGGGACGAAGCCACTGTGCTCCATGCCCAGCTAGCCTTGGAAGAGCTGGACGGCATCATGAGGCGGTTCCTGTTCCCCCCTCAGGCCCTGGAGAAGAAGATTGAGGTCCTTCCTTAGGATCCACAGCATGGTCTCAGAAATGAATCAGTGCTACTCAGGGAAGGGGGTTGAGGCATGGGCAGAGACCTCCACAGCCTTAGAAGCCCACTCCAAACCCAGAGAGGGACTGGAGCAATTCTGGGCAAAAGGAGCCATCCTCAGTCCATGACTTTGTCTGGGTGGACCATTTCCACTCGGTCCCTGCGGTTGCTTTTTCCTTGGCCAAATGGCCACATTGTGTTGGGCGTCGTAGAGGGGTCAGGGGAAGATGAGAGTTATCTTGGCAAAACTTCTGGGATCAGCCAGTGCAATAAATGGACATCCTGGAGGAAAGTACTCTTGCCTGGAAAACTTGCATACCTGGCTTGTAAAAACCCAGACATGGTCTGGCAGAAAGAGAGTCAAGATCAGGTCAGAGCATTCAGAAATTGATGTATGTTCATGGCAACAGGGAATATGACATGAGAATCGTGGGAGTTCCTGGCTGAAAGCTCTGCTTAGCTGTAAACTCATCCAAGTGTACCCACAGGGGATGTTTGTTATTCACAGTAAACAAGAGCAAAGGGTGGTACAGTACCTTCCAGACCCTTGTCAGTCATATTCCTTTCTGGTTTTTCCCCTCCTCTTGTTTTGAACATGCCAGAGGGCAAGTTTGTGTAGATTTGTCAATGCTGTGGGGCTTAGTGAGGTGAGGCCAACAAGTTTGTAAATGAGAAAAGCCCAGTGGGGACTAAGCATTCCTTGTTCATGAACTTTCCACCTCCCTCCATTCTCTGTGGTGGCAAGAAAGGGTGACCTCAAGGCCATGTCTCCACCACAGGCCAGATGCATAGATATGGCAGTTCTTGGCAAAGTCAAGTGACCATCAGAGTGACCCAGATGCAAACCATCCACTTATGCAGCTGTGGGCAATCTTGGTGCATCTAGAGGCTTCTACACACAACTGTCAAAAAGTGTGTGGGGGGGAATTCCCCTAAAATTGGGAGATCTTTCTGACAGTCAGAGCTGTTTGACAGCGTAATATGCTGTTGCCTTGGAGGGAGATGGATTTTGCATCTTTGGAGATTTTTACAAAGAGGCTGGGTGGCCATCTTATCAGAGGGAGGGCTTTTTATTGTGTGTTTCTATATGGCAGAAGCAGGTAGGACTGGGTCTCTTTTAGCTCTAGTATTCTATGGGGGGGGGGGGGAACAGTTGTAGTAGAAGTCCAGTTCTGGGTTTTTAAAAAATGGATTCAGGGGAGCTGAAATCTAGTTAAAAGATCAATTATCTTCATGGAGAATCAGTTTGTTTATGTCTATCTTTTGCAAGAGAAAAGGTGACCCCATGGAGGGCCCCCAAAATAGACCCAGGGACCACATCTTGCCTGCCTCTGTGTTTATCACTGTATTGTAAGCTGCCTCAATCCTGCAGGAGAGGTGGGGTAAATATAAAATTTCTATTTTATTGTACAGTATTCTATTCCACTCAGAATGGAATGGGAAGAGGAAAGATGGAGCTGGGAGATGGAGAGTCCTTCCATTCTCCCCTGACTTCTCCTCTTGACACCTGAAGGTGACACAGGGCTGTCAAGAGAGCTTTTCTCCCCGTTCTTAGGGTCCAGTTCTGGCCTCTGGGACCCCTGGGGCTGCTTTGGGGTCCTGGCAACCCAGCGGTCTTTCCACCGTACAGACTGTCTCAATTGCACTACCCCAGTTGACAACACTTCAAGTGCACAATGTTTCCCCTAAATAATGAATGAAGGTCTCACAATGCAGGGGTACAGAAAGTGACTGCGGTCTGGCATTGCTAGATGGAAAGGTTTCTTTTGCCTGCTTAGAACTGGGGAATGGGCAGAGGAAGAAACTGGACTCTTGCCATCATTTGGAGGAATGGGTTTCTTTTGCATGTTTCGAAGCAGGGCCTGAGGAGGAGGAGGAGGAGGAAGAAACTGGAATCTGGGAGTTTTGGTCTGGCTGGGTTTCCTCTGCTGTTTGGAGTCTTATCATCTGGAAAGGAGGGATTGTTTCCTCTGCCCAGGAAAAGGTACGCTGTGATGTTTTGTGCTTTTACCTCTTTAAAACTCTTGGTGGGCTGAGTAACATTGCTAACTTTGTGGCACCCTCAGCTCTGCCCTGTTGCATTCCTCTGGCCTCCAAATTATTCTTTATGGAATAACTCTTCACGTTGCCGTCAGTCTCAATTTACCCTGTGAGTTCAGAAATACAACCCAACATAAAGCAAGAGCCACCTCTATTAAGAGTAATGGAGCTCTGTGCGAGTTTCTTCCTCTGTCCTCCCTCTGTTTAAATTTTTAATGTCATCCAGGCACCAACCATCCCTCTCTCTCATGGCTCACATGGATGGACTTTGATTGCAACGAAATGCAATGCTTGACGTAGTGGAAGCTTTGCTGCAGGGCTCCCTGTTCTACCCAGAGCAGAAGCAGGGTAACCACAGGCCCTCCTTTTCCAGGACAAGTCCTACAATTCACCTTTTGTTCAAGAGGAATAGTCAAAACATCCTCTACTTTGAGCATGACTGAGAAGCATGAATTTACATTTATATGAATAGTTTTAGCTTTTATTTGGTCGTGTTCTCCCTTTTTCTTGGATGTCCTACATTTTGTGATGCCTTGTCCTCCTTTGTGGTTAAGACTTCACCTCACCCTGAGCAGATGTGGCTGTCCTGGATCTTGAGTTCAGGGCTCAGGACAAGCCAAAGGCTCTGTGGATAGTGAGTGACTGTATTTGATGCTGATGATGGCGATGATGATATTGATATCCCCCTTTTTCAGGGACTTGAGGTGATATGCTGAGTTTAAAAAGATACAGCTAAAAAATTCACAGCATACAAAATTCTGTAAACATACATTTGGTGTTGGACTGTGACATAAGGCCTGGGTTCAAATTCCTGCTCAGCCCTGGGGGCCCACTGGGTGGCCTTGGGCATGACTCTTAGCCTCAGAGAGAGGCAAGGGAGGCAAAGCCCCTCTGAACAAATCCTGGAGACAGGGCCAACCCCAGGGAAAGGGGAGCAACAGACCCCTCTGCAGAAATTGTGGGGGGCTCCGGTGTTCCTCTTGCCTATGGAAAGTATGATTTGGGGGAACAGGTGGACCCTTACTGGGCATGGGGTGCCCCCTTCTCCCTCCAAACAAGCCAAGACCCCCCCCCACCAGCCGGACCATCTGCTCGCCTCCTGCCTCCTTTTGTGCTGCTTGAAGGGTCCCCTTGTCCCCAGATGACCCCTCTGAAAGGAGACCCCAGCCTCAGGCAGGTGGTGGGTTGGGAGGCAGACAGGCAGGAGGGGGCTTCCAGAGACCCCCTTCCCTCCCAAATCCAGCCTCCCCTTGTCCCAGGGGAGTGTGCCCATTTGCCACCCACTGCCAAGGGGACTGTCCCGCTGCTCTCTGGAGGTCCCTCCAACTGGACCTGGCAGCCCCCCAGAGAAAGACAGGAGGGAGAAGGTCTGGGACAGGGGTAGCGGGGTTGGAAATCTCGATATTTTGATAAATTGGTGCCAGGAATAGCAGTAGAGTCATGCATAGGCTGGAAAGGCTTTTCTTTCTTGTTTTTACCGGGGGTGGGGGGGTGGGGTGGGGGTTGGAAATCTAGATTTCCAGATCAATTTGGGCCAGGAATAGCAATACACTCCTGCATCGGTTGGAAGATTGATTGACTTCTTTCAGTGGGTGTGTTTTCAGATAAATGAGTGCCAGGAATGGAGCAGAAACCGGGCATAGGATCGAAGGGCTTTCTTTTTTGAAAGAGGAGGGCTGTTGAAAGAGAAAGAAAATGAGGCAGACCAGAAAACTCTCATTCTCCTTTTGGGGAGGTTTGCTGGTGCTGCTCCAGGGGGACTGCATTTGGAGGGCACCTTTGCACAGCACAGCTGCAGCCTAGCATCTATTATTATTAAATGGCTTGGGTCCAGGTTACCTAAAGGATCGCTTCTCCCCGTACATTCCGCCTCGCACCCTCAGGACATCTGGGCAGCAGCTACTGAAGGTGCCTGGGGCTAGATTGTCCTCCACCACAAGGAGGACATTTTCCACTGCTGCCCCAGCCCTTTGGAATACGCTGCCCACTGAGCTCCGCTCGACTACCACCCTGGCCCAATTCAGGAAGGATTTGAAGACCTTCCTGTTCCAACAGGCATTCCCCGATTAAAAATCCTGTGGGCCTCCCTCCTCTTTCGTGGCCAAGAGGAAGGGCTTTGGGGCTTTTCGCCTGTGTTTTTTATTATTGTTTATATGTGATGTATTTTGGATTTTATTGTATGTATTGTTGTTTTAAATTTTATACTGTAAGCCGCCCTGATCGAAGGAAGGTGCGGGATATAAATAAAAACATTATTATTATTATTATTATTATTATTATTATTATTATTATTATTATTAATTATTGCCATCAGCTCATGTCTGCATTAGACATTTCTTCTGCAGTCCACAATCAGAACCAATTCTCTGCTGGATGACATTCAGCATTGCAGAAGTGCCACTAACTTGAAGCAGCTTGTCTTGTGCCCTTGCCTGGCTGCCTTGCTTTCTTTGCCTCTTCCCCTTCTCCTGCTCCTCCCTCCAGCCCAGGCTTTATTGAATGAAAAGTCTCTCTTTTCCCCCCTTCACCTCCAATGTCTCCTCTCTGCAAAGCAGGCGATGATGGTTCTTGCTCTGGGGGGGCGGCGGCTGGGAACCTGGATCCCACCTTGGAGGGGCGCGGATGAGGCTGAGGATGGTGATGAATGATGGCTTTTTAAGTCCTCCCCCTTTTCTTGTTTCCTCCATCCAGCCCAAGAGAGGCTGAGCAGAAGGAAGCCGGTTCAAGCAGGAGCAGATTCCTCACCGAAAGGTAAGCCCTTGCAAAGCCTGGTAGGTCTCACAATGGAGTGGCAGCAGTCAAGGGGGAAAGGGTCCTTAGAGGAGGAGGAGGAGGAAGAGAAAAGGGAGGTCTGGGGTGTGCCATGGGGCTCTCCTTGCCAGCCTCAGCCTCCTCCTGGCACTTGTGGCCAGCAGCCTGGCATCCCTCCTCTGCAGCTAGCTACTTTGGCACAGAGAAAGGAGACTTGACATCCCAACATTAGCTTTCCTTTCCCTTCCCTTTTTGGGGCATTGTCTCTCCTGGAGGCTCATGATGGGCTGGGGGTGTTGTCTTCCAGCTGTGGTGGGTCATAAAGGGACCCCCACTCCTCTATACCCAGCCACTGGACTCCAAGAAGGTCTCCCTTCCTTGAACCTTTCAGACCAGGGGTTCTCAACCTGTGGGTCGCAACCCCTTTTGGGGTCGGTCACCTAAGATCATTGGAAAATACATATTTCCGATGGTTTTAAGAACTGAGACACCGCAATTTTATGGTTGGGGGGGGTCACCATGACGTGAACTGTATTAAAGGATCGCAGCATTAGGAAGGTTGAGAACCACTGCTTCAGACCAAGAGGGTCTTCCTCCTTACTTTGGATAAGTGAGCACCAAGTTGGGCCTGGAGTTGTCCTCTAATTGGCCCCCGTTCTCTTCTGGGGGGATTATGGGGGGCACAGAGGGGCCAGGATTGAGCTGTCCCCCCAAAAAAAAATTCCCCAGGCATTGCCCCTTGCAGTCCTGAGCAAGCGGCAAGTGAAGTCATCTTGGACCTTCACATAAGGCAGCGTCCTTCATGGAAGAGACACTTGCCCTGGCCACCAACCATGCAGCTGTGTTTCCCCATAAGTGAGGAAATGGGAGGGGTCTGCACCCTGGAGACCCTCCCCATGGCACAGATACTACAAGAAGCAGGAGAGAACAAGGGCTGTTGCACATGTATGTGTCTTACACTGTGGTGGTGGACCTGAGCATCTGCAAGGCTGGCTGAAGGTGCTTCAGGGGCCCCAAACAGAGTCCCCTTTGTGCACATGTATGGGCACTTCCAGAACAATGCTACCCATGATTCTCTTTTTACCCTTTTTAAAAACATTTGTTGGGGAATGGGTCTTTTATATACTATCGTTCTGCTGTAATTTGTATTGATGTTACGATGGCAATCTCCCGGGAAACCTCAGCATTCTTTCTGCTAAATTTAACTCCCTTCCTCCTCCTCCTCCGCTGTCTCTTCGCATGCCTCCGAAGGCGTGAAATTGGCACATGGGTTTGGAGGACACGACAGGCGAGCGAGGACACGATCCTGCAAGGGAAGTGGGTCTCAGCCCCAGGATTGTTATTATTATTACTCTTGGAGACGATGCCTGGACCCTGACTGCAAACCAAAGGGAGAGCTACTGCTTTTATTAAAATACTTCTATGTTAAATTAGGGGGTAGGGTGCCTTTTTTGTTGCAATGTGCCATCAAGTTGACTCTGGTCCAAAAAACAGAGACTCGAACCCTGGTCTCCAGGGTCCAGTGCTCAAACCACTATGCCATGCTGGGTCTCCATATACGTACCCCATTCACTTCCATGCCAGCATTGTTTAATGTATTTATTTTTAACATTTGGAATATGATGTTTCAGCTGATTTATAGTTTGCATGATCCTAAGGCCCCTTGGGTCCTAAAGCAGGCAAAAGACAACGAGTACAAATCCAGCAAATATGTATCCCGTGGGCCCTTGGTATATATCTGCCGGGGTTTGGTTCCAGGCCCCCCGTGGTCAAGTCCCATTAAATACAATGGCACAGTAAAATGGTGTCTGTTATATCAAATGGAACATCAAGCTTTGTTATTTGGAATGTACATTTTTTCAAGCTGTGGATGCTTGAATCTGTGGGGAAAGTCTGTGGCTAGAAGGAGGGCCGACTGGAGTATCATATTGGTATCCTGCCCTCCTTCCAGAACAATCCGGGCGGCAGGACAAGAATACACACATTATTCCCAAAGGCAAAGTGGTTTGAGTGTTGGGCTGCGGCTTTGGAGGCCAGGGTTCGAGTCTCTATGAAACCGCCTGGCTGGGTGAGTTTGGGCGAGTCACACTCTCTCAGCCTCAAGGGCAGGCGAAAAGGACAAAGCCTGCCAAGAAAACCCCGAGAGAGGTTGCCATAAGTTAGAAAGGACTTTAGTGGTGAAGGGGGGGGGGATTTGAAAAGGGATGGAGGAAGACCCCAGGGGAGCCCAGGACCAGGTGGGTCCCCTTTTCCCCAGCCCCCTGGGTCTCCTTTGGGGAGGCCCCCCAACGCCCTAGACCCCTCCCCACCTTTGAACCTGTTGCATTGGAGGGGGCTTTGTTCACCTGCAGCCCCTCTTCTTGGAGGGCTTTCTATCTGCAGCCTCTTTGCTCAGGTGGGGCCAGGTAGCCCCTCCCCTCCCAGGTAGCTCCTCCCCCTCTGCCTCCGGGGGGGGGGCTCCCATCCCTTTCCCCTCCGCCTTCAAAAACGCGGCGCGAGTCGGGCTTTGCAGGTTAAGAAGCACGGTGAGTGTCGGACTCCAGCCCGGAACGGACGGGGCACTGCAGAGTTTGGGAAGGGGTCTCTTTTGAGATGGGGAGGGGGTTTGATAGCTCCCTCCCTCCCTTTTAAAAGCGAGGGCTTTGGAACTCTGGCCTTGGCTCTGGACCAGAAATTCCAGGTGAATCAAGGAGTTCAGGGCATTGCAAGGCTGGGAAGAAAGGAACTTTTCTCCCCCGTTACTCCACTCTCCATGGCAGTCTTATTTGCTGGAGGTTTTGCAAGCCCTGCTCCTCTTCTTGGGGGATGGAGAGGCTCTTTTTTTGGGGGGGGGGGGATCTTGAATACTCATTGGGAGCACTCTGCACATGCCCCAGGGCTCCCTTGCCTAAACCTGGAAGCCTCATGCGTCCTGACCAGCCGGAAAAGCTGGACTGGGAGGGAGGTGTGGGAATGCTTTTTTCTCCAGGAAAGCGATCTTTTCCCCTTGGAGGGTCCTGGGCCAGGGCTGGGGGGCAACCCCCACCTCCCTCCTATGCCCCTGACCAGGTCCCAGGTTCAAGTCCTGCCTCCTCCAGGTGGGAAGAGCCTCTCCAGGGTTTGGAAAAGGCCCCTGCCTTCAGGGAAGAAAAGTGGGAGGAGGAGGATTCTGTCCAGCTGAGGTCACTTTTGGAGATCTGGAAAAGTAACTTTTCCAGGCTGCTTTGCCCAAGGCCTTGCAAGTCTTCAGTGGAGGCAGGGCCCGGCTGGGAGGGTCCCCCCCCCCCGAAAATAAGATTAAGGAAAAGGGCAGTCATCCCTGGATGCCTTTGGCAGGTTCAGCATGCTTTTGTTTCCTTAGGGTGCATCTGCAATGCAGGAATAGTGCAGTTCAATACCACTTTAGCTGCCATGGACCCATCCGACAGATTCCTGGGGTGTGTAGTTGTGTAAGGCACCAGCATCCTTTGGCAGAGAAGAAGGCGAACAACTCTGTGAAACTACAAATCCCATCAGATGGAGCCACCGCACTTAAAAGTGGTGTCAAATTGCACTCTTTCTCCAGTGTAGGTGCACCCTTTGGCAAGGCTTGACCTGACCTGGTTGCTTCCTTGTGCTTGTGAATATTGTCTATTTTGAGTAAAAAGGTAGGTGGAAAAGGCTGGACCGTTCTGGCCATGCTTTCCACATTATTTCTACCCCGGGATGAAATTTTGGTTTAAAAGAAATAATGCTCAGCAATGTGGGGACTTGGTTAAATGCGGGGGGTTGGATCTGGGTGTTGACAATGCAAAATGGGGTATGTGTGTTGTGTGTCTTCAAGTCATTTCTGACTTATGGTCATGACCCCTAAGGCAGGGAGCCTATCCTGGGGTTTTCTTGGCAAGGGTTGTTCAGAGGAGGTTTGCCATTGCCTTCCCCTGAGGTTGAGAGAGTGTGACTTGCCTAAGGTCACCCACTGGGTTTCATGGCCATGTAGGGAATCCAATCCTGGTCTCCAGAGTCATGGTTCAATGCTCAAGTAACTATGTCATTCAAAAAACAATGCCCTGCAAAATGGCGACTTTGCTAACTTGCCGATATTTGGTTCTCCATGCTGGCATTGCAAACTGGAGTGGGAAAGGGGAGGGGGTCCATTTTTCTTTTTCTTCCTCACCCTCCTGACCTTCTTCTCCCTTTCATCTGCAGATGCCAGTGAGCTTCTCGACAGCCCTGCGTGTTTTGGGGACCAGCCTCTTTGCGGCAGTGGTACTGGGGGGCATCTTGGCGGCCTACGTAACCGGCTACCAGTTCATCCACACCGAGAAGCACTACCTCTCCTTCGGCCTCTATGGGGCCATCCTGGGCCTCCACCTTTTCATCCAGAGCCTCTTTGCCTTCCTGGAGCACCGGCGCATGCGCCTGGAGAGGGGCCGGCCCTTAAAGCTCCCAGGGGCCCGCGTGGCCCTTTGCATTGCCGCTTACCAGGAGGACCCGGACTACCTGCGCAAATGCCTCCGTTCGGTCCAGCGCATCTCCTTCCCAGGCCTCCGGGTGGTGATGGTGGTGGACGGCAACAGCCAGGAGGATGCCTACATGCTGGACATTTTCAACGAGGTCCTGGGTTCCGATCGCCACAGTGGTTGCTACGTCTGGGAGAGCAACTTCCATGCCCAGGGGGTCAGCGAGACGGAAAGCGGGCGCCGCAAAGCCATGCACCACATCCAGAGCCTGGTCCGCCACAACGCCTATTGCTGCATCATGCAGAAGTGGGGTGGGAAGCGGGAGGTCATGTACACGGCCTTCCGGGCCCTTGGAGACTCCGTCGACTACGTCCAGGTGGGACCCACTGCTGGGTTTGGGGAGATGGATGGACGGATAGAGTTCATTCGCCATTGGGCACCTTCAAGTTATGGCTAATTGATGGTGATCCCCAAAGTGATCTTACCTTAAGAGTTTTTCCAGATGGGCTTGGCCCTTGCCTTTGCCTTCCTTTGAGGCTGAGAACATTCAAGGGGTAGTTTTGTTGGCCATTTAGCAAATTCAAACAAAAATCCACCAAACAGTAATACCCTTATTGCCCATCACCAAAATGCACAATATACACATTGCAAGCTTTCAAAGCTTCACTGGCTTCTTCATCAGGCAAGGTGTTACAAACCAAAGAGGAGGAAAAAATGGTGTTGAAAATGTCAGTCAGAGGCCAGAGAGTGTGACTTGCCCAAGCTCACTCAATGGGTTTCCAGGGAATTCAGACCCTAGACCCCCGGAGTCCTAAAACCACAACATCATGCCCACTCCTAAGATAGATTCATTCTTATGTGTCTTCAACTTGGCTCTGACTTGTGATCCTATTAGAATGTTTAGAATCATAAAATCCTAAGCGTTGGAACTAGGGTTCCTAAGATAGATAAATTTGTTGGTTTGGGAGGGACTTTTATAACCCTTCTCTGTTGCTGTGCCTTACCTCACATGTAAAGCACCCCCAATAATCGGCGCCAGAGAACAGAGTGCTGGATTTGTGAAGCTGAAGGCTTTCATGGCTGGCATCCATAGTGTTTTGTGGGTTTTTGGGGCTATGTGGCCATGTGAGGATTGAGTGATGGATTGTCTCTCTGGGTCCAGATTGATCTCCCATTTGCAGCTGGGTTTCAAAAGGATGCAAGCTCTGCCCTCTGCTGGGATGCAACAGAACTGCCATAGTTGAGCCTCCATCTCATCTGGATAACTATTTCCACCAGACTTTGGCTGTTTTAAGGAGGAAATAATATCAAAAATCCACCAAATAATGATACCTTTATTGGGACAACCAAAATGCACAATATATATATGTTGCAAGGTTTTGAAGCTCCACTGTCTTCTTCATTAGGCAAAGGTGTTAAAAACCATACAGGAGAATAAAATTGAAGATGTTAGTGAACCTGGGAAAAACACATGAACCTGGAAAAAGCACAGTGTTTGGAACACATTGCTATAAATAACCGTGGAAATATCATTACGATCCATCATTTTCATCAGTAAATGGTTTTCATTATGTAGCAGGTTTTTTGTAATGATATCATTTTGCAGTCATGTCGTCTTGAAGCATTTTGGTTTGGGTTTCTTTCTGATTGCTGCTGTTTTGTGTTTTTCGGATTGCTCTTCTGCTGTTCAGGCTCTGATGGGTCTCTCTCTGTTTTGTGTCATCTCCTGGCAGGTGTGTGACTCTGACACAGTTTTGGACCCTGCTTGCACGGTGGAGATGCTGCGGATCCTGGAGGAGGACCCCCGCGTCGGTGGAGTCGGCGGAGATGTTCAGGTGCGGGATTAGATGGTCCCTTGTGGTCCCCTGCAAGTCTAAGATTCTATGATTCTCTGTGCTATAATAGTGTAGTGTGAAAGAGACCCTAACAAGCTTTATCTGGCATGAAAGCTTTCTTGAACTGTTGCCCACTTCATTAGAGGCAAAGAGTTGGCAGATATTTATATACTGGGGAAGGTGGGTATGTGGAGGTGGTGAGGAATGGAAATGCAATAGGTACCAGGAGTTGATGATTTTAACAGTTGTCCTTGCAGTCACTGGAAAGTGCCAAGGAGAGGCAGGAGAGATAAGCAGATCCACATACGTGTGCGTCTTTGTGGTGAAAAGGCCTTTGTCTGTTGCAAGAGAAGAAAGAGATTAATTTTCCTTCAGTTTCCCGGTTTCTAGCATCGCACTCACTTAAAACTTTGGCTGTTTAGGAATACACTTCCTGTATGCAAAGAAAAGTGGAATGGGGATGTGGGACGGCCCCTGGCGCAAGGGACACGGGCACTGGGCACCAGGCGCTGCCCCTTCAGGGGGGAGGACCACCGCGTCGTAACCATCTTCGCAGGGAAGTGGGCAGAGAAAATGTGACTTCCCAGGAAAAGGAAACCAAGTGGTTTGAAAAGCAGCAGCAAAGGACAGTTCCCCTGTGATACGCAAGGAAGAACAGAAAGAAATAGACCTCCCCTGAAAACTGTAAAGAAAGATAAATTAAAATACAAACCACTTACTGGGAAAGTGTTCTACCTTGATGTTCCATCTAATGTCCTCTCTGAAAAAATAGCAAAAGGTCTTAAAGAATTGGGAGGGAGAGTTGAAGAATTTCTGAGTAAAGATATTAACTATCTGATTAAAAGGAAGCAACATTTGCTCAGACTCTTGGACAAGTGTCTCCGGTCCCAAGCCCAGAATCTGTATACAATGGTGGAAACAGTTCACCTCATCCAAGCCGCAGAAGAGAGAGACATGACGGAAGTTCATATAAGACAGCAGACGCAGTGCGTATGAGTAGAGGAAAATCCTTAGTTGAAAAAGCAATCAAGGAACAGGAATTAATCCCTTCAGGAAGTATACTCTCTAATGCCTTGAGCTGGGGAGTGAAAATACTTCACATCGATGATATCAAGAATTACATTGATCAAAAGAAGAAAGATCTCTCTCTGATCAAGAAATCAAGCGCAAAAATCAAAGATGTGGAAAAAGAGCCAAGCGATCAGAGAAGAAAAAGTAAATTGAAAAATCCCTTTCTCAAGGTAGAGGATAGAAGATGCCACTACAGACCATTTTACTTGCAACTGTCCAGCTTTCCTGTTGTCAACTATTCTAATTCAATACCTTGCAGTCCATTTGAAGTAGAAAGAAAGAATGCTAATGGCTAAAGGGAAATTCAGAATAAGCCATGAAACCAAGAACTTAAGGAAAAGGGCCCTCTTGAAGTTCCCCCAAAGCATAAGAAGAGAAAAGGATATTGTGAATGCTGTCTTAAGAAGTATGATGATCTTCAAGCTCATGTTGAAAGTGAACAACATCAGACCTTTGCACAAAGTTCTCATTATTAGGTTGTGGATGACATCATTTCCAAAGTTCCTTGTGACTTTTTAGAATTAAGAGAGAATACACCACAAATTAAGAGGCGAAAATGTAGCATTGGACAATTTGCTCCTGTTATTGGAACCAAAACAGAAGAGCTGAAAGAAAGGCTGAATCTAGAAAAGGCATTACAGTGCAGACAATGAAAGAATGTTCTCAGTGCATAGATGCCCATCCTCATTCGACACACAAAAATTCTACCTCTGAACCTTCATGTTCTGTATATTCCTATCACACCATCTGTTCTTCAGAAGCATCAAGAAAAGTGAGTGGCAATACTGAAAGTGGCAAAATGTCAAAAGCCTGCAATTTAACAGAGAAAGCTCTATCAACAAACTTGGCACAACTACCTCCCCAGAAAGAAAGTAAAGTGTGTACGAAAAACTTGTCTGAAACATTATGAGCCTACTTCAAGACAGAATTTACAAGAGTTTTCAACAAATTTAAACTTGCTGCATGCTCAAATCCAGGGCTCCAAGTTAAATGAAATGAATGCCAAAAGGAAAATTGAACAATGCAGCTCTTCTGCCAGCAAAATGTTTGAAGAAAGTGGATGCTCATTCAGGAGCTGGCAAAGACCTTGCTTACCATGTTGCAAACATGGAGAGTAATTTTCCTAGAGAACTTTTGGTCCTCCTAGAGACAGAAAAGCCACCACATTGTCCCCCTGCAAACAAAGAGTCCAGTGACTTGACAAACCTTAGTATACAAACTCCACCTTCAATAAAACTAAGCAGAAAAGTCATACATTCTGTAGGGAGGCATAAAAAAGGAATTTTGAGACAAAATATGGAGGGATGCTTACAGCCTCCTGATAAACCTCCTGTTCCAGAGAATATAAAAACTGTACCGAGTTCATCAGCACATGCACTTTTACAGTTATTTCAGACCAGTGATGCAAATTCTGAATTTGGGGGCTTTTCAAGTATACAGGAAAACAAAGATACATGTTTAATGAAAGATACTTGGGAAGACCAGCATACAGATATTCTGTGGTCTTTGTTTTCTACTTCTGCCTCCTTATCACCATTTATTGGATTTTAATGCTGCTTTATTTAAAACGATGAGTTTTGAATAAACGTGCAAACTGAAAAGGAAAAAAAGTGGCATGCAAAGGGGGAATGCAAAGATAGCAAACTGAAGGGTTCTCACTGTGAACAGTTTTTCAAATTTCATGCCCTCTGAATTCAAAGATATAGCCGTGTTAGTCTGTAGAATCAGTATGTAGAGAGATCTAGTAGCACCTTTGAGAGTAACTGAAAGAAAGAAGTTGGCAGCATGAGCTTTTAGAGACTTAAGTCTGTTTCCTTAAGTCCAAATGCATCTGCCAACTTCTTTCAGTTAGTCTCAAAGATGCTACAAGATCCCTTGCATACCAATTTTCCAGACTAACATGGCTATAGCTTTGAATTCTACCTGTCTTAATGCATTTGGTCATCTGAGCAAGTAGGCTTAAGTCTACAAAAACTCATGCTGCCAAATTCTTAGTCTCAAAGGTTCTAGATCTCTCTACATGCACTCTGAAATGTTAGAACTTTGGGGAATGAAGGGAGATTTCATTGGTTGGGGCAGAACTGTTACTTGAAGGGGACAATGCCCTGGTTATATTCCCACCTCTTCCTATTTCATCCTAAGCCACAATGAGTTCCATTTGTGTTCAAAATTTGGGGTGTAAACGAAGGAAATCAAAGAACAGTAGTTTAAGAGAGATATGTTCTCCTTCCTTCCTGCCCCAGATCCTCAACAAGTACGACTCCTGGCTCTCCTTCCTAAGCAGCGTGCGCTACTGGATGGCCTTCAACGTGGAGCGGGCTTGCCAGTCCTACTTTGGCTGTGTGCAGTGCATTAGCGGACCCCTTGGCATGTACCGCAATGCCCTCCTGCAGCAGTTCCTGGAGGACTGGTATCACCAAACCTTCCTGGGCAGCAAATGCAGCTTTGGGGACGACCGGCACCTCACCAATCGGGTGCTGAGCCTGGGCTTCCGAACCAAGTACACGGCGCGCTCCAAGTGCCTGACGGAGACTCCCACCCGATACCTGCGCTGGCTCAACCAACAGACGCGATGGAGCAAGTCCTACTTCCGGGAGTGGCTCTACAACGCCCTGTGGTTCCACAAGCACCATCTTTGGATGACTTATGAGTCAGTGGTGACAGGCTTCTTCCCCTTCTTCCTCATCGCCACTGTCATCCAGCTCTTCTACCGTGGGCGCGTCTGGAACATTCTCCTATTCCTCCTGACGGTCCAGCTGGTGGGGGTCATAAAGGCCACCTACGCCTGCTTCCTCCGGGGCAACGCCGAGATGATCTTCATGTCCCTCTACTCCCTCCTCTACATGTCCAGCCTCCTGCCGGCCAAGATGTTCGCTATTGCCACCATCACCAAGTCCGGCTGGGGCACCTCTGGCCGCAAGACCGTGGTGGTCAACTTCATTGGCCTGGTGCCTGTCTCCCTTTGGGTGGGCGTGCTGGTAGGTGGCCTGGCCTACACGGCCTGCAACCAGGACCTCTTCACAGACACTGAGCAGGTCTTCCTCATCTCGGGCGCCATCTTGTATGCCTGCTACTGGGTTGCCCTCCTCACCCTCTACCTGGCCATTGTGGCCCGCCGGTGCAGCAAGCCGCAGGAACAGTACAGTTTGGCCTTCGCAGAGGTGTAAGGCAAGAGGGAGCCATGGCAGGAGGGGAGGGAAGTGCAATAATTGTGAAGGACTGGCAGCCATTCCTTGTGGTCAAGGGAGGGCTGGGTCCACCCTGCTTGGGACAGGACTTTGTTTTGAAGATATCCAGCCCAAAAAGGAAGCTGGGGAGCATGAAATACACACAGCTGGGGAAGGAAGCCGGAATTCCCACCTTGGAAACTCCTAAAATGGATGCTGGTGCTCCTCTTGCAGAATGCCATGGATTCCCAGGGAAGTTTCCATTTCCATCAGATGTGAGTCTTCATTCTCCCCAGTTTTATGCAAAGGGCACTGCCTCCCACAGAAGGGCACTGGTGGGGCAGGCACGGAAAACCTTCCATACAGCATGTTCAGGGTATAATCATAATCGAGGCTGGCATTGTGGGTGGGTGGTCAGGGTGAGGGTCCTTACCTGGAGCAATAACCCCCTTGAGGGGACCAACTGAAGAAGGGGACTCTCTGCTCGACTCAGGTGCCACTGTTAGTTTTGGTCTCTCCCTGGGGAGAGTTTTGAGGATCCCTAAGCTTTTGTTCTCTGTCTTTTTGTAACCAGCAGTTGGGGCCTGAGACGCCAGAAGGCCTTGTGAGGGGCTAATCTTGTGGTCCCCCGGCCCCCCACAGTCCTCCATCCCTGCCATATGGGCTGCCTTCAGCCCAAGGTGGGAATGCCATCCATTAGCAAGAGGGCACTGAGGCAGGTAGGCAGCCACTCTTGTTCTGCCCCAACAGAATACTTGAAAAGTTCCCCTGGTGCTCACAGCAGCGGCAGCAACATGCCAAGGTGAATGTGATTAAACAAGCTGTATGCTCTGGAAAGTTAGTCTTTGGACTGCAGTGCCCAAAATCCCCCTATGCTAACTGGAGGTGGATTTAGGTGTTGCAGTCCTTAAGAAACATCTCCAAGCTCACTCTGTAGATTTCTGAGGTGTGGACCATGTATCCCCATCTGCACATAGACTATTCTTGCAGTTTGTGTTTGTTGGAGGAACAGGTCACCCCTTGAACCCACTTTTGGGGTGCTCAGGGGCCGCATTTCCAGACAGTCTATGGCTTGCACCATCAGGGAAGGCAAAGAGGGTGGTGGTGAGGTGGTCTGGAAAGTGTTCTGGCCCTTTCCCAAAGTCAGGCGAAGTTTAATACTGCAAGTAAGGTACCTCACTCGGTCTCTCTGCTGTCGGGGTCCGGTAACCCTTGGTGCTTCTTTTTGAGGCCTCTCTCTCTTTCCACTGGTGCTAAACCAAGGCATTTCCAACTCAGAGAAAAGGGGAGAGAAACCAAAGCTATTGGTGCTGTTACCTGATCTAAAAGCCTCATCCTGGGCTCTGCTTGGCCTCTCGGAAGGCTATTTCTTCTGCCGAAAAGGCATGCCAGGGAAGCAGGGGTCATTTGGCACCAAGCTCTGGTCCAGAGCAAACAGGCACCTTTTAGGGCAAAGCCACACTTTTGAGGTGGAAGAGCTCATCTGGCTTTACCCAGGTGCTGCTGAGATGGCTAGGCAATGTGAAGAGGGGATTTGAGGTACCAAACCCACTGCCTGTCTCCTCTCCAAGACCTGAGAGTGCAATGGTACTATCTAACCCATTGGGGGAATAGCTCAGGACTCAGCGACTCCAATTGTGAACAATTCAGTCTTGAAAATGAGCTTCCACCCTTTCCTTTGGTTTTAAGAAACACTGCTTTTTAGAAGAAAAAAATCCATCTTCCTACACAAAGCATACGTTTTGAGAATGTATGAGCAATATGTTTTTTAAAGTGCTGTAAAAGAATGAGTCTCAGCAGTGTTTGGATGCAGCTTCTTCAGCAGCAGTTGGTTCTCTTGCTACCTCTCTCCTCTGGCCTCCTCCATTGCTTGGAGAAAAAGAGAATCCTAGATGATAACAGATATTAAGATACTCAGTTCTGAACAAGGCAAAGCGGAGGTGAGTCCATGCTAATTGTAATAGAATTTGGTTTGACTGTTAAACTTATGTCAGAGCAGAGTTAATTTCCAAGTCCCTTCAGTAGTGCACAGAGTATTGCAATTTCATCCCCTGCATTCCAAGCAATCCAGGGATTTGTAGTTTAATGGGGGCATTTTTAAAAAATTTCTTCTGCAAATCCTGGGAGTCAACAGAATTCAACTGTGGCTGTTAGAGAGGTATCAAATTGCTACGATATGGAAGGGATCCAAATCATGATGCTCCAGATATGGGTTTTCAAGTCCTGAATTGTGTTACTTGGACCCCATGTCTAGGTCACTGGAAGTGGTGAAATCCTATCTCCCTTCTCCTTGGTAGACACCAAATGTTCAGTTTAGGTGTGCAGTGGGAAAACCTCTGTGCATGTTCAGAGGAGCTGCATCCCAACACATTTTGGCTCCACAGAAGAAGTGGCATCCAGAAGTTACCCTTGAACCAGGCAGATGGACAGGAGGCAAAGCAATGGGTTTTGTCCGCTGTTGTGTGCAGAGTGCCATGCTAACTTGATTTTATCCCCTTTCATTTCCAAACCAAAGTGTTTTTTCTGATGACACAGGGTGCAGGTGCCCCTTCCTGCCTTTTCATTGCAAAGAAAGACAGCTAAATAATGCAGAAATAATTCCATGGTGAGGAATGTTGTAACCGGAGGGTTTCCAATCTTCTTCCACTGGAATAAATTGGTGACCTTGCACCAGAATTTGGTGTATTTGTGGGGAGTGAGCAGAGCCTGGAGTGGGATTTGCTTGTTCTGACTGCAAAATCTGCCAAGCAACCATGAGGGTAAGATGCTTGCTTTTCACGAGGAACGGCGCATGATTCCCAGAGGCTTCTGCGCTGCTTAGACTCTGTGCTTTGACGTCATGCTCTCTTTAAGATTAGAGGGTGGCCGCTCCACCTTTTAGCCTCGCTGTTGTTTGGGGTCTGCCCCAGCGCCCATTCTCCTGCAACCAAGATGTAGCAGACTCCATATGTCTGCCTCTGCCCCACTGTTTCCCTCCTTCCTTGGTCTCAAGCCACATCCCTTGTTCCTTTCCACCTCCTATGCAATCCCTAAAATGTGCCAGGGGTTGCGCCTGAATCCTTCTTTCTTCATGCATGATGGCAGGGACAGAAGCAGCAATTCACAAGAGGGCAAGGGAACCTTGGAGGCATTTTGCCCCACCAAGCATCCTTAACTATAACCTTAACCAAGCATGGCAATCCCAAATTGACAAATAGCTTGGAATACAGGGATAACAGCAGCCCTCTAGCAGTGTTTTGATTGCAGCTAAGACGTTTCCCAGGTAAGACCTCTTGGCAGCTAGAGATGGGGATGCATGCAAGGGCTAGAAAGCAGAGGAGGAGATGACTTTTTCTAGCAGACTGGAAGAGACCCAGTATCCCCGAATACATCTTGGGAAGGAACCAAAGCATGCTCTCCTACAAAAAGAGGAGCCGAGGGCCGCCAAGCCAAATTGTATGGCTGCAGGGACAGAGCTGGATGGATGAAAACCCTGATGGTCTCCATAGTCCTCCCCAACCAACACTGTGACAAAAGGTGGAGACCTCCTTTCCCTGCCAGGCTTGCATTCTTGCTGCAGATACACACACACACACACACACACACACACAGCCTGTCCTCTGCTGCCTGTGCTGGTCCCAGGCACTGAGATGGATGGGGACGATGGGCTTTGTGTCTCACTGGCCCCTTCCCCCCGGCTGCTTTTCCTCCCCAACCTTTTTCTACATCGACCCGTTTGCATTTCTCTTATTTAAGACGACATTTGTAGGACGTTTTTGTACAACCCTTTGGTAAGACAATAGTTGACTGCTTGAAGTTATTTGTAAGGATTTATTTATTTTTTATGAACTTGCGTTTTTGTATTTTTTTAAGGAAAGGTCAAGGTTTTGGGTTGGTTTGTTTTTTACTACGAGGCCTTTGTTATGATTAATAAAAACCCTTGTAAACAAGGTGGCTGTGGGCGTTATTTGGAGCTGCTTCAGTCCTACCAGCATCACCCAGTGAGTGCAATGAAACAGTAAGTCATAACATAGGAATGATGCAGTACAATGTCTTTAGCCCTCTTTGCCAAAGAGTGCTGGTGCCTCATCATTTGGGGGTTTATTGTGGCCTGTGGAGGAAGAGGGTTGTTTTGAGACTCTGTGGCTGGAGGAGCAAAGGAGTGGCCGGGTGTTGAGGGTGTTTTGCTCCCCAAAAATATTGGTAGGCTGCACTACGACAACCTCATCTAGGCCAAAGTTTGAGAAGAGCCGTGGGGTGGAAACCAGGCTAACATTTAGGGGTGCCAGGTCCCCTCCCTTTGCTCTCTCCTTCCAGCAACGTTGGGATTTTGAGGAGGAGCAAGGAGGGCTCTTGCAGAGATGCTCTGCTGCCAGCCATAAACCCGGAGCAAGACGCTGGCAGGTGGCAGACTGGGCTCTGTGGCCATAAGTAGCCATAGGTCCCAGCTGTGTAACCCAAGGCAAATAACAGCGTCCGTTCTTCTCCTTCCTCAGTTGCTAGATGCCACCCTGAGGAGGCCTGCTCTGGCCACTTTTGTTCAGGGAAGGGAGCCAGCCTTGGCCCAAATGTCCTCCTTCAGGCTTTCTTGGCCACATTGGTAATGATGGGCTTTGGCCGGGTTTTGAAGAGGAGCTTCTTCTTGATGAGGGCCCTGACGGCGTAGTGGCCGGACGCTGCGCCCGGGGCTGCCTTGGTCAGGACGGCAAAGGGCTTCTCCAGCCGGACCACCTTCCCGTAGAGGATGTGGTGCCCCACCAGGAGCACAGGCACCCCCTGAGGAAGGAAAGAAAGACAGTTAGAGATGGGTTTGGCCATGTCAACCCGCTGGGTGACTTTGGGCAACTCACTCTCTCTCAGCCTCAGCCAAACAAAGTTGAGTAAATAAAGAATGACTCTGAAGGAGGCCAGGGTTCGCATCCCAGCCCAGCCCCATGGAACCCGTCTGGACTCCTTGAATGGAGGGGATCCCTCCGAAATGGAGGACCTCTCCTGGAAAGGGGCAGAAGGCTGGAATGGGAGAGGAGGATGCCTGGAGACTCTGAGGGATGTCCAGGCGTCCTCCTTTTCCAGGACAGGTCCTCCACTTTGGGATTCCTCTTGGACAGAAGGTTGAAATGGAAAAGGAATGGCGTCCTCCTTTTCCAGGGCGGGTCCTCCATTTGGGCCTCCCAAGTGCCCTCCATTCCTCCTTTTCCCAGCGGGAGAATGGAGGACGTTCTGGGGACCTCCTCTTGGACATGAGGCTGAGAGGGAGGAGGGCCTGGGCCTGCTGCTGACCTCTCGGGTGTAGTGGAGGTCCCCCAGGAGCTTCCCTTCCAGGCCAGCGCCGCTCCGGGCCTCCAGCTCCCCCTGCAGCTCCACCAGCAGCCACTCCTCCGCCGCCGCCCTGCGAAGGCAAAGACCAAGAGCCGGGGAAGAGGGTCAGTCTGAGGCAGGGAGAGCGAGAGCCGCTCCGCCCGCCGCCCGGGAGGAGACCCACCGGGAGCCAGCCAGGGCCACCTGCACCATCCTCTCTCGGAGCAAGGGCTCCGCACCTTCTGCTGCTGCTGCCGCCTCCTCTTCCTCCTCCTCCTCCTCGCTGCTTTTCCCGGGCTCCGGGCGGAGGGGCGTGGCCTGCGTGGCGAATCCCGCCCCTTCCGGCCTGGCGCTTCCGCTTCCGGGTTGTGCGCGTGTTCCGACCGCGATGGCCGTGGAGCTGGTGGTGCACCGCGCGAGGCTCTTCGGCTTCGTTCCCTCCGGAGTCCGGGCCCTGGCCGCCTCGCCTTCCGCGGGGCTGCTGGCCTCCTCCCGCCTCGACGGCGCCCTCGAGCTCTTCGCCCTCCGAAGCAACGCCTTCCGCCACAAGGTCAGGCCCCGAGGGAGCCCTTGGGGAAGCCTGGCCCATAGCGAGCAGACCCTCTGGGCCAGGGCTGCCATCTGCAAGGGAGGCCAGCCGGGAAGGAGGAGGGAGCGAGGAGCAGGAATGGCAGGGGGAGCATCCCTGGCCCCAGGAGTTTGGGTTGGGGGCTCCAAGGGGAAAAGAAGGGGAGGCAGTGGAGTGGAGTGGGAGAAAAGGGCCATCCTTTCCAAGCAGGACCCCCACCTGGCAGGGCAGGTAGGCAGGAAGACGTCTCTCTCCATCCCTGGCCCCAGAAAGCGAGCTCAGGGGGGTGAAAATCAAAAGACGGGGGTCCTGCGCCCGCCCTGCAGAGGAGGCCAGTAGGGAGGAAGGCAGCCAGGACTGAGCTGCCAGGTAGGCCCCATAACACCAGCCCAGAAGGGTTGGGGTGGCTCTCCTCCTCCTCCTTACCTGTGGTTTTCTTTCCAGGTCATCCCAGGCCACGAGACGAGGGTCCCAGAAGCCATTTGCTTTGCGGCAGGAGACAGGCTCTTTGGTGCCAGCCTCAACGGGGACGTTTTTGAGTACGACTTGGAGAAGCTATGTGTGAAATACTCCCTGGATGCCTTTGGGGGCCCCATCTGGAGCATGGCGGCGGATCCCACCGGGACCCAGTTGGCGGTAAGGCCTCCTAAAGCCAGGCTGGACAGCTGACCATCAGGGACACTTCAGGTGTGGGTTCCCACGCTGGTCATGGGTTGGACTAGGTGGCCCTCAGGGGCCCCTGCCTTCACAAAGGGCCAGCTGAATATAGCAAGGGCTTGAGAAAGATTTTGGCAAGTGACTAAACAGTGTTATTCCGCATGGCCTTTGGAACTGGAAACCATAAGAGTAAGTTTTAAGGCGCAAGGTGAAGCGCAACGTGGATTAAAACACATAAAAACATTTAAACACATAAACACGGGGCCCATTAAAATCATCCGAACTTGACATTAAAACTATACCAGTTTAGAAATGGCATTTTAAAACGTTTTTGCCTGTTGTGCCTTCCCTCGGGGCCCTGATGGGTCAGGAGCTGATTTATAAATACCTTAAATGGTGCTTCCTCACCTTTTCCGTCTCGAGGAGATGTTTGGTTCATGCTCACATGTGTTAAAAAAGAAATCTCGCCTTTGAAGAGGAAGAAGTCTACCTTCTAATTTTTGAACCACAGAGAATACTGCGAATGAACAAACAACATTTTTAAAAAGTAGACTTTTAGCTCACTGCATAAAATGCAAATCTAAATTGAGTAGCAAGGTGTTTTGGACTTCATCTCCCAGAATCCCAGACGTTTGGTCAAGACAGCTGAAGTTCCTGGGAGCTGAAGTCCAAAACACCCAGAGGACCAGAGTTTGGGAATCACTGAGTTAGATTATCATTTATTCAGAAGAAAAATGAGCAATAACTTGTGACTTGAGGAGCCAAGCCACTCTTTGTGGCACCCCTTGAAACGCCACTTTGCACCCCAAGTTGGGAACCCCTGCTTTAAATGGCTAAACCTAGAGAAACTAGTCCTCAGCGTCCTGTCTCCCTTTTCAGAGGAGGCTGCTGACTGTGTCCCCTGTTTGTGCAGGTCGGCTGCGATGACGGCTCCATCAAGCTCTTTGCGGTTTTGTCTGACCGAATCCAGTTTGAGCGGCATTTGGACCGGCAGAAAGGTGAATCATATGTGGGGTGGCCACTGTGCCATGGGGCAAGGCTTGAGGTGGATGGTCCTTATGCATCTCTGTGTACCTGAAAGAGAAGTTACCTGGCAGGGAAGTAGTGGGGAGAGAGGAGGTTTCCTTGGTCAGCCTCCCTCCTGAGACCCTCACTTTGTGCCCCTTCTTTTGCCGTGCAGGACGCATCTTGTCCCTTTCCTGGCATCCCTCTGGCACCAAGATTGCGGCTGGCTCACTTGACCTCATCCTTGTCTTCGATATAAAATCGGGTGAGTTCTGGAGTTGGGCACCCTTGGCACAGCCCCTCAAACCCCATGCCATGGAAGAGGAGCAATGCAATAGGTCCTGGTGCCTTGGGGTGGGGGGCTTAATTCATTTTTGGTGGACCTCAGCTTTCAGCCTCAGAGGGAGCGATCAGGCAGACCCAGCAACATCAGGGACTGCCTGAAGGACAAGACTTCTCCCTCCTTTAACTGTCACATTGTATTTTGTATTGTATTGCAATTTTTTACTGTACACCGCTATGATCATTGCAGAATAGCGGTCTATAAATAAAATGTATTATTATTATTATTATTATTATTATTATTATTATTATTATTATTATTATTATTATTTCACATCTTTTCCCAGCCTCAAAGTATCGACCTGATGCAAAAAGTATCTTACAAAGTCACTAACGCAAACCAACCTCTTCTGTGTCACTGGAAGGTTGTTAACATTTGGCTGTCAGGCTGGGAAGGACTCTAAAGCCCATCCACCTTGTGACCAGGGCCACTCTCGCTACATGACCGTCCTGCAGTTTCCATCCAAGAGTACAGAAAGCAGAATGTTAAAAAGTTTTTTAGATTTTAAAAACGCATCCAGTGGGTTTCATGGCTGAGCTGGGAATCAAACCCTGGTTGTTATCAATTTTTGGCAACCGTAAAGTGAACCTGTCAAGGGGTTTTCTTGGCAAGATTTGTTCAGAGCCTTCCACTGAGGCTGAGAGAGTGTGATGTGCCCAAATGTTTCATAGCCAAGCTGGAAATCTAATCCTGGTCTCCACAGTCCAACACTTAAACCACTATGCCACGCTTGCTCCTAATATATACAAAACATATATGAATTTCATGTTTCGACTTGGGTCCCATCTCCAAGATATTTCATGACATATAAGCAAATATGCCAAAAATCTGAACGGTGACTTGACTATCTCTCTTATGTCTTTGATGTCTTTTTTTCAGGCCGTGCCATCCAGCAGATCCATGTGGACCGGCGCCTGCAAGAATCACATGCCCAGAAGTGCGTGGTGTGGGGAGTGGCCTTCCTTTCGGATGGCACCATCGTCAGTGCGGACTCGGCGGGCAAGGTCCAGTTCTGGGACTCTGAGATGGGGACTCTGTTCTCCAAGCACCCGGTCAGCAAGTCGGCTGCCCTTTGCGTGGCACTGTCTGAGGTAGGTGGCATTTGTGTACACTGGCTCCAGAAAACACAGATTTGGATTAAGAGGGTGGAGAGTGGGGCTCTTTAGGGAATATAATAAGCCTAAGCATTCCAACACATTGTGCAAAATCGTGTTGCCAGACGTGGAGTGCAAACAAGAGCCAGAAATGTGAAGTCAAAGGTTTTCATGGCCGGCATCCATATTTTTTTGTAGGTTTTTCAGGATATATGGCCATATATCCCAGCGTCTGTGGCTGCATCTTCAGAGAAATCTGAAAGAAACACCAGGCATAAACTCTACTAGAACATGGCCACACAGCCCGAAAAATCTACAAAAAACTAGAAATCCAAAAATTTCTGATCCAGCCCAGGCTTTTCTGTACCCAAGTAATGCCCTGTAGACTAAATATGGGCAACTGTGGGAAGCCAGGGGATATATTGGAGGGCTGCATCACACACACACACACACCCCTGCGTATTGATGTTTGCCTTCAAGTTGTCTCTGACTTATGGCAACACTAAGTTGATCCTATTCTGGCGTTTTCTTGGCAAGGTTTGTCCAGAGGAGGTTTGCCATTGCCCTAATTAATAGTCACAAGTTGAATCTTCCTTAGACCCCTACTCCTTTATGCTGGGTTAAACAGTGCTGAAGAAAGTTACTTTTCTGGATCAGTCCTCCTAGAATTATCCAGCCAACACGAATAACTCTGAGAGCTGTAGTCCGGAAAAATAGCTGAGGTCACAGCTTTGGTCTGCTTTGGTGAGGCTGCCCTCCTGGCAAACTCTCAGTTGACCCACTTCTCTCGCAGACAGAAGACAGCCTGGTGGTGGGCACTTCAGATGGCTCTGTGTACCAGTTCCAGCTGCTCCCAGTTAGGCTGGATAACGGCGAAAACCAGTGGGTGCGGACGAGACGTTACCAGATCCACACCCACGACGTGCGGGCAGTGGCACACACCGCAACAGCCTTCTTCTCTGGAGGTACAGTGTCAACCAAACCACTTTGAGGAACAGTGGGAGTTCCTGGCCCAGGGGTAGAGCACAGGCATTGCATACAAGAGGCCACAGGTTTAATGCCTAGCTTCTTCTATAAAAAGTGTCTGGTAGCATTTGATAAGAAAAGCCATTTTATGCCTGGGACCCAAAGAATTGCGCCAAGCCCAGTGGGAAGCCATCGGGGCCCAATGGAAAGAGTCAGGCTTGACATGGAGGTGGTGAGGTCTTGGTGCCTTCAGCGGGTGCTGTGGGCAGTTGCGATTCAGCTTGGTTCAGTCACACCCAGTGGCCATCTCTTCCTTTATAGGGCTAGATGGACAAATTGTGATCCGGCCGCTGGTGGAGAAGGTGGAATTCAAGACCTATGAAGCAGCCCTTCGGAAGATCACCTTTCCTCATGTGAGTATTTGCTACTAGCCAGCCATGTGTCTGTTCTTCTGCGTTCCCCCCCCCCCCCCCCCGTACCTAAATTAGGTTGCAGCCTTTCAGAAACTCATGAGTAACCAATGGTGCAGCCTTAGCCCCACTTCTTGTTGTGTCTCATCAAGTCATTTCTGATTTATATCATGGGGTTTTCTTGGCAAGATTTGTTTGCCATTGTCTTTCCCTGAGCCTGAGAGTACCGTGTCCTGCTCAGCGGTGACCAAATCAGCATCAAGAGAGTAAGAAGATGCTTCCTGGATGTGGGTTGTCTTAGGCAAGGATCAGGAACCTCTTTGTGCCTCAAAACCCAAGTCAGTATACATACATACATACATACATACATCGAACCCTGGTCTCCAGAGTCATAATCCAACACTCAAACCGCTACACCAGACTGGCTGTCTCTGGGTAAACCCCCTTTACCCTGGGAAAAATGCCTACAATTGCCCTCTTCTTCCAGCAATGCTTGGTTTCTTGTGCCCGGAAGGCCCGTCTCCTCTTGTTCCAGTACCCTCAACACCTGGAGCTTTGGAGACTTGGAGCTACCAATGCGACAGGTAAGAATAGGCATGGCTGGCACACTTGGAGGAGGTGGTGAGTTATCTGTCTTTGCATCACCCAGCTGCCCCCACAGTTCTGCACCAGCCACAGGGGAGAAGAACTGGGTCCTTTCCTCTCATTTCAAACATCACAACCTGCCCCACTACTATGGCTGCTACAGACAGGCCCTCTTCTTTCTCGTTGTAGGAAAGGCAGGGGAAATCCTACCTTTGTCTCACCCTCCGGAGCACCTACTACAGCTCAAGGCCAAGGTAAAGCAAAACCAAAAAGAGGAGAAGGAATTTTGGTTCCTCATCCTTCAGGGAGGTCTCTACAAATGGCAGAGGTGATGACTTCCAGGAGTGAAGCTTTGAATATTGGGTCTTCTTGCTTGTCCAGAGGCCAGGCTAGACAACGATGGCTCAATAAAGGCCGGCTAGTTTGGTGTAACGCCAGGGTTTTAAGCTTTTAATAGAGCTTTGCGACTTCAGCTCCCAGAAACCCCCAGTCAGTATAGTCAAGGGTTCTGGAAGCTGAAGTCCAAGGTGATACTGGGGACCAGCAGCTGAGAATTACTGGTTGAGGAGTCAGCCCAAACTGAGGCATGTTTGGAGCACCAGGGAATCTCCAGGGAGGTCCACTAGTGCTTGGCTGACTTCCCCAGCTCAGCTTCTTGCTTCCTTTGGTTTTTCATCCAGGGTCCTGATCACATCGGCAGCAGCTGCGTCTCTCCCTGTGGCACCTGGATTGCCTACTCCACTGCGTCCAAGTTCTGTCTGCACCGTGTCCTGCTCAGCGGTGACCAAATCAGCATCAAGAGAGTAAGAAGACGCTTCCTGGGTGTGGGTTGTCTTAGGCAAGGATCAGGAACCTCTTTGTGCCTCAAAACCCAAGTCAGTGTACATACATACATACATACATATCATTGATGGGCCTCTCTTATTAATTTTACTCTGTTATTTTATTTGTGGTTTTTGTGCCTTGATCTTTTTATATTGTTTTTGTATTTACTGATTGGATCTATTTTATATTTGTGAGGGCTTTTAGCTTTTAAGAATAAACTTCTGTATGTATGTATACAAGTCAGTTTCTTATGGGTTGCATGGCAAAGTGGGGGGACCAAAATTGTTGTTGTGTGCCTTCAAGTCATTTCTAACTTATGGCAGACCCTATCATGGAGTTTTCGTGGCAAGATTTGGTCAGAGGAGATTTGTCGTTGCCTTTCTTTGAGGCTGAGAGAGCATGATTTGCCCATGGTTACCCAGTGGGTTTTTCATGGCTGAGCCAGGAATCGAACCCTGGTCTCCAGAGTCATAGTCCAACGCTCAAACATCACACCAAAATTACCAAAGACCCTTTTAACAGGGGAGAAGATAAGGCTTTATTTGGTTCCCTCCAAGGGTTAGCCTGAGGGCCTGGTGTCCCCCCAAATCTTGGACTAGGAGATGTTCAGAAGATGCCAGACAAGGTGGAAACATATTCTATGGCCTCATTTGAGTCTCCCTTGTCAGAAAGGAAGGAGATTGGGAAGAGGATTTAATGCTGGCTGCCATGTTGGTCATGCTTTCTTTCCCAAAGGTTCCTGACACGCCAAAGCTGCTTCGCTCTGCTCACCATCTCCTCTTCTCTGCGGATTCCACCAGGCTCTTTGTGGCGTCAAACCGGGGCTGCGTTCACATCCTTAAGCTCTTGAAGGCAGGGACTTGCAAGTTCCTACACACCCTCCGTCCAAACTCAGGTAAACACCAGTCTGAAAGGGGCTGGAGCTGGATGATGATGATGATGATGATGATGATGATGATTATTATTATTGTCATCACCACTATCACCATCATTTATATTCCCTAAACCTAAGACTCACAGCAACTTAGAAATTAAAACAAATTTGATACAGCTAAATCATACTGATGGTCAGCATTAAAATAAGAATTAAACTGTAATTTAAAAAAAACAGTTCAAGCTGTGGATGGTTGAATGTGTGGATAAAAAATTCGTGGCTATGGAGGGCCAGCTGTAGTGAACAGCATTTCAAAGGCAAAACAATGCAGCCGTGTCTTTAAAAGCCCTCTGTTCTAAGAGTCTGTTGGAATAAACAGTCTTTCCCTGCTGATGGAAGGGCAGCAAGGAGAGGCCAAGCCAGCCATCCTTGCAGATGGGACTGGGATGGCATTGAGGCATCCTGAGATCCCTCCAATGGTTTCATTTGTCCTTATCTCTACAGAAACAGCGGAAGCCGTGTATCTGCTGAGTGCGAGTTCTGACGGCAAGTGGTTGGCTGCGGCCGACGGCAGTCGGGAAATCAACATCTACAGCTTGGAAAATGCCAAGGTGAGCCAAGCAGCGCCCATTAGCCGCATGAGGCCAAACATTGTTCTGCTTTGATGTTAAAAGATGTTCTAAGAGATGAACTGGTTTCATTGAGGGCCTCCGTGACTTATGGACATTTGAAAATACTGTGCTTTTTTCTTTCTTTTCCTTTTGCAATCATTATTATACACTTGAACCTCCACATTTGCGGCTTTGACCTTGGTGGATTTTGATTATTCACAGATATTATTAATTTGTTCTCTCCAGGAATATTTAGATCAACTCTATGGTTAATGTTACCCAAAAGTCACACTGGAGGACCTAGAGGTTCCCAGAGAGGACACTCCACTAGGCCTTTGTAGCTTCTCCAGCACAATTCTGTGGTCAATGTCTGGCAGATGTTGGCCACAGAGTTGCCCTGGAGGACCTAGAAATTCCTAGAGAGGTGTCCTCTCAGGTAAAAACATGGTGTCTTTATTATTTGTGGTTTTTCCACATTCATGGGGGTCCTGTTCCCCTAATCCCAGCACGTGTGTGTGTGTGTGTGTGTGTGTGTGTGTGTGTGTGTGTGTGTAAATAATGTGTTGCTTTATTGGCTGCTGTGTTTCACCTTTTTGTTGGGTTTAGTTTGAGAGGTTTAGATTGTATGGATAGTTGAGTTTGGCGGTAACTCCTTTCCTCCCTGCCTCCCTCTCCTTAGCTGCATTGCGCTGTGCCTGTCTACGACTGTCCGGCCTCGGCCTTGGCCATTCACCCAGTGACCAACAACCTGGTCATCGCCCATTCAGACCAGCAGGTAAGGGGAGGTCCGAGGGCTAGTTTTGTCCTCCACTGGATCTTGGTATGCTATGCCTACTTCCAGCCCTCACTCTGGTGGGAAAAAAGTCATCTCTGAAACGGCAAATCATGGTTCCAGAAGCCTTTTGGAGGAGATGCTGGCAAATTATATGACGACTTGATTTTATTTATATCCCACCTTTCATTCAATATGGCTTAGGTTGTAGGTGAAGACATGCTAAATCTAACAAAATACGTATAGTACACCATTAAGTACCATTAATACCATTAAGTATGGTACCATTAAGTACTACATCAATCAAATGTGATTTGGTCTTTAAATGTAATGTTTGTTGTGTGCCTTCCAGTCATTTTTAACTTATGGCATGCCTAAGGTGAACCTATCATGGGGTTTTGTTCAGAGGAGGTTTGTCATTGCCTTCCTCTGAGGCTGAGCGAGTGTGAGTTGCCAAAGTCATTCTGAGCAAAGATTTGAACCCTAGTCTCCCAGTGTCCTAGTCCAACACTCAAGCCACTACACAACCCCAAACCCCGCATCTACTTCAGGCCAGAATCTTTTTAGCATCGAGAAGTGAGGCTGCAAGGTGTGCTTTGCTCTGAGAAGAGTCTTGTAGCATAGCAGAGTCCTTGCTGTGCGTCCCAGCTCCATCCTTCCTCCGCTCACTGCATCCATTCTTCCCCAGCTGTTTGAGTTCAGCATCGCAGACCAAGAATACACTCCTTGGAGCCGGAAGGTGCAGCAGGTGGGGCTCCACAGGGACTGGCTGGAGCGGGACACCCCCATCACCCACATCGCCTTCAGCCCCAGGCACGCCTCCCACATCCTCCTTCATGACACCTACATGTTCTGCATCCTGGACAAGGCGCTGGTAAGTTAGTGGTCAACCTTGTATTTGTTATTTTTGTTGTCCTGTTGTATGTTTTTTTAATGGTTAACGGCTTTAGCTCATTTTTTAACTGACAGTTTAAATGCTTTTCAACTTATGTATTTTCTGAATTTTTAATTTAATTTTAATTTAAGAAGTTTTCTTCTTTTCCTGTCTCTTCTCTCCAGCCGCTGCCGAAGGACACCGCCATCTTGCACAACCAAGTCTTGCTGTCGCAGCTCCCCCAGGCCGCCCAACGCACTGCCAGCCATGCCTTCAAGATTTGCAAGAAGTACCAGGTTGGTCGATTGTGGAGCTTGTGCCAAGGCTGCCTTCTGCACCAGGAAAGAAATGGCTCCAGGACAAAACTGACTGCGAATGCAGTGTCCCTCATCTTGGGTTGCTTCCAGGAAGGGCTGCAGAAATCCAGAGGATGAAGCCTCAAGTGCTGAGGAAGAGGAATGGCAGCAAACCCAGTGTCTGGGCCAGAGCAGGGATTCAAGTACAGTAGGGCAGCTTGGTTTCATTTTCCCAGGGTGTCATACCGCCTAAGCAGTGTCTAAGTGGTTTACAACTATAAGCTAATTTGCCCCCAACAATCTGGGTACTCATTTTAGCAACCTCCTCGGAAGGATGCAAGCCTGAGTCAAGCTTGAGCCCTTTTGCTAGTGTTGAACTTGCAACCTTGTGGTTTTGAGTGAGTGGCTGCAGTACAGGCATTTAACCACTGCGCCACAAAGGGGAAGCTTGCAGGGTCAGGGCTTGATACTCAAGGCCTGCAGTTAGTCTGTGTTGTGTGTGTGTGTGTGTGAATGAGTGCATGCATGTGGGGAGGTCAGTGGGATGTGTGCCAGTTGAGCTTAAGGATTTCTGGCCTCTTCTAACGGCTTTCTTTCCCCCTTCTCTCTTCCTACCCTCCATCACCGCAGCCGCTGTTGTTTGTGGACTTGCTGGACGAGAACTCGCTGCTGGTGGTGGAGCGCTCCATCAGCGACCTCAAGGCCCAGCTGCCTCCTCCGGTCTATCAGAAGAAGTTTGGCACGTAGAGGGTTCCCTCCTGGCCCTGGCTGTTGCCACCGCCACTGCAACTCCATGTAAAAACCAGGAGCCCCGCAGAACTGCCGTTTCAGTGACTCCTGGAAGAAGAGCCACAGGTGGGTGCCAGGTCTCCTGCAGGTCGGAGCAGAGGAAAGGCAGCCCTGCTTGCGGGCATTGGGCCAGCTGGAATTGCCCTCCTTCTTTCTTTCCTTGACTTTAGCTCCCCTCCGCTCTGGCCTTATCAGAACCAGGCTGATTCTGACCTTGGCATCCAGGCTGCGCCAATGATTAACCTCTGTAAGACAGGCAGCAGGCCAAGAATCATTGGAAATCTTATTTTCTGGGAGGGAGAGGGAACATGGCAAGGCCTCTAATTGACTTTATACAGATCCAGTCCTTTCATAATAAATCGTAAGAAATACATTGCATCCGCCATGGTGCCTTTTCTTGCTCTGTCTCTGTTTCCCCCTCTTGTCTTGTCCAGGATTGTTATTTCGCAAGGTTTTTTCAGATGGGGATGCAAAATGAGAGCAGTTTTCATAAATAAGGCCATCCTGGTAGAAGCAAGAACTGGACAGGAGACATGCTGATTTGGGTGGTTTTGCCTCTTGGGCTCCATAATGCAAAGTGAGCAGGTAGTTATAGAAATTTTTTTACCTATGCTGGCTGGACATTCTGGCCATGTCCTCCATAGTCCTTGGCACTTCCTAAGAGTCGGCTCACAGCCGCTTCCAAACAGGTTCTTTGCCAAAGGCTGGGCTGGGCAAACGAGTTTCAGCCCCATCTGCCAGGAAGAATGAAAGCAAGAGGGAGGGAAGTTAGAGGGACTCTTGGATTCAGTTCTGCATTTTTCCAAAATCAAGGTTGGAAGGGTTAGCCATTTCAGGATCCCTAGAAGGTGAGAAAATGCATTTTGGGAAGGGGTTGAGATGAGAAGCACAGTGGAGGAGAGCCTGGTGCCTCTGTCCTTGTGCTGCAATTGAAATATGGGCTAAGGAAGTGGGTGAGTCCCAGGCATCATCTCCCTTCCAGCTGTGAACTTCTTTCTTCCTCCTGTTTTCCTTCCAGTTGTCTTTTTGGACAGTTTGGGAATCTCTTGCTTGGAGCCACAATACTCCTTTTGCTGTATTAGTTTTGGCACTGGATTACCAAGAAACATTTCTGTGGCCTGTTTTGAATAAAACAAAAACAAAAGCCCAAATGCACAGGATTGTTTGGTCCTGGCTGCAAGGACAGTCGCACACTTCAAAGCCAAGTACTTTAAAAATATCTCCTATGCAATTGCAAAGCTGGGGAAAGACCTTGTCAAAAGATGAAGGAACGATAACAAAACTGACTGGAATGGTTCCTATTGCTAATTTGCAAAATCCTTTCAGAGTGTGTTAAGACTGACCCTTCCAAATTGTCCATTTTGAGACAGGCCAAAATTCCTCCCATTTTACAGGAGGGGAGCTGAGCCTTTCGTTTTAAATGGAGACTGAGCCCAGGGAATGTTTAATTCTTGCTGGAACACATGTGTTGCAAGATTTTATATATGTACACACACACACACAGAGTACTTTGCTTAAAGTACTTTGGTCTTAGACCTCTGAGGAAAAGAGGGCCTCTCTTTGTAACGCCAGTGTGATGTAAGAGCAGGGTTCGAATTTTTACTCAGCCACGAAACCCAACTAGGAGACGTTGGGTGAGTCGCTCTTTCTCTCGGCCTCAATGGCAAACCTTCTGAAGAAACATGTTAGGAAAATGCCATGACATGTTCGCCTTAGGTCCCCATGAATCGGACATGCGTTGAAGGCAAACAACACCAAGGAACCTATTGCTATTCTATTCATGTTGTTCACCCCAGAGATCTAATTTTTTTTATCAGTGCACAGAAACCTATCTACTTTGTGAAGTCGAAGGCTTTCATGGCCGGCATCCATAGACTTTTGTGGGCTCTGTGGCCATGTGTTCTAGAAGCGTTTGTTTCTGACGTATCGCCAGCATCTGTGGCTGGCCGATCTACTTTGTTAAGTTTGCGATACATGTAATGCTTATTTCTTACTAATTTTCGGCACTGTATCATTTCTTGTTAATGTGAGAACCTCCTGGTTTAGCGGTTTGAGCGTTGGATTACGAATTGGAAGACCAAGGCAAGCCCCTTTGGAAGAAACGTGTCAGGAAAACCCCATGCGCCGTGAGGCAGGGATGACTTGAAGGCACGCAGCAACAGCCAGCATTGTTTTTAACTGTATTTGGTTTTGTGAGCTGCTGCCTTGGGTCCAGATTGGAGGAAAGGTGGGATCTTAATTACTATAAGGATTAAGAATGTATTTGCTTAACCCTCCAGACGAGACGGAAGATTGGGCTCTCCCTCTGAGGGACAGGCGGTCACCTTTCCAGCCGCTGAGGAGCAAAGGGTCAGTTTTCCCGTCCCTTTCAGGCGACGTCCTCAGAAGGCCGACTGATTACATAGCCTCTCAGGGTTAAAAATAGCCGTCCTCCGGCTGAGGATCAGCCGGACTCTGGGCCACCGGAGGCGAGGGGACCGCCGGCCCAGTTAATGCCTAAACGCTCAGGGCAGCCGCCGTCGGGAAAGAGCCGTCCTTCGCAACTCCTTGGAGCCCAGATTAACGGGTTTCTGCGCTCCAAATCCTCTTTGGACGCAGGGTCTTCGGTGGAAAGGGATTTTATGTGGGATATTCGGCTGGACAAAAGGCAGAAAGGGAGGAGATGCTGCAGCCCACCGTCAGCATTATAGGCAGGACTGCAAGCCCCATTGTTCTTTGCCAAGGCTGTTTGAGTGTTGTTACATGTTTTGGATTTAGCCCATGTTGTGTTTTCCAGTATGGCTTTCAGCACAGTGTGTAATCGGGTTGTGGGCCCAGAGCAAAGCAAAGCTCCACTCTGGGCCCCATGACAAACTACAATTCCCAAAATTCCATCGCCTTCAGCCAAGGCACTTAAAGCACCATCAAACTGGATTATATCTCCCATGCGGATAGATCCTAAGACTGGTTAAGGCAGCCATCAAGGAGATGGATGAGATTCTCAAGTGGATAGATGCCTAATTAAATATTAAGAGTCAGGGTCTATGTTCGATTATTGAGGCTGGTCCAGAAACTGGAGTTATTCTGGAGTTAACACAGCTAAGGCTGCATCTGTGCTGCAGAAATACTCTGGTTTGACACTGGCTTTAATTGCCATGACTCAGGGCTGTGGAATTCTGGGGTTTGTAGTTTTGTTGGACTCTCTGTTAAGAGAGCTCTAGTGCCACCACAAGCTACAAATCCCAGAACCCTATAGTATTGAGCCATGGCATTTAAAGCGCTGTCAAACCGGGATATTTCTGCAGTGTGGATGCAGACATAGGTAAGCGGGAAGCCGTCTGGCCCCGCCCTTAGAGTCTCAGCCAATTAGGCTTCATTACGGAGGCTCCTCCCCTTGTCTGGGTCTAGGCCCCGCCCCCTTCCTCGCAGGCGCTGTTCCAGCTAGTGAGGCTCCTCCCCTTCAACTCAGGCCAGGCCCCTCCTCTCTCCTTCCACATCAGCCAATAGGGCTCCTCCTCAGAGGCCCCTCCCTTTCCCCCTCAGAGGAGCGTCCCCGCCCCCTGCTCGGCAGCCAATCGGGTTCCTCCGCAGGGGCTCCTCCCCTTTCCCTTCCGCGTCCTTCGCCGCCGCGGTCGTCCGTGTCCCATTCAGAGGCGAGCGGCGGCCAAGCGAGGTTGGCTGGAGGCTGGCTCCGTGGTGGCCGGCGGCGATGGCGGTGTGGACGCGGGCGAGCAAGGCGGGGCTGGTGGAGGTGCTGCTGCGGGAGCGGTGGGTGCGGGCGCTGGCCGAGCTGAGCGGCGAGGCGCTGACGCTGAGCTCCGAGCCGGAGACGCCCAACGGGCTCCCCAACGGCTCCGAGGGGGAGAGCAGCAGGGCGCGGGGCCCCGGCGGAGGAGGAGGAGGAGGCAGCCGCAGCGCGGGAGCCAGCCCTCCAGAGCAGCCGCGAGGGGCAGGGCCCGCCTCGGCGCCGTCCTCGCCGCCGTCTTCCTGGTCGGCGCCGTGCTCGCCGGTGCCCGGCTCCCCTCCGCCGGGGGTCCGTCGCGTTCGCGTGGTGAAGGCGGAGGCCGGCGGGCTGGGCATCAGCATCAAGGGCGGCCGCGAGAACCGCATGCCGGTCCTCATCTCCCGCATCTTCCCGGGGCTGGCGGCTGAGCGGTGCGGGGCCCTCCGCCTGGGAGACGCCATCCTCTCCGTCAACGGCGTGGACCTCCGCGAGGCCACCCACGACCAGGCCGTGCAGGCCCTCAAGCGAGCCGGAAGGGAGGTCCTGCTCGAAGGTAGGCGGAGAGTCCCTGCCAAGGCCAGCCCTTGGGGCCGTGGGAAGCCTTCTTCTGCCGCGCAGGAGGTTCAAAGGCACCCCTCGAGGGCCCCGACCCAAGCCAAGCCCCAACAGGCGGCCCTCCCTTGCAGGCAGCCCTTGCTCCAGTGGGTCCTGTTCTCTTGCTCCCTGCTCAGTAGGACCTTCTTTCGTGCCCCCTCTTAGCCTCCTGCCAAGCAGGAGAGGACTCTCCCGTCCGGGAGCACGCCTCCCCTTCTCCCGCCCTCACCATCCCCATCCCTTGGACTGGCAAAGCAAGGGAAGGTGCCCCCGGCCCCTTGGGAGGCGTCTCCTGGGTGCCTCGCTTTCTTGAAGGGTACGCGGAGGCTTTTCCCTAGGCAGCTCCTTGGATCTCTCTGGGTGGTCCTCTTCGTCAGAGCAGGGGAGGGGTAGTTGGGTAGAGTTGCCCCTTTGTACCCCAGATCCCAGGATCTCCTCTAGTCGTGGCCCCCGGGGAACTTCCCCAAGCTCTGAATGAGCGCAATGGGAAACAAGGGCAGATGATGAACCAGACGCTGGAAGAAGTGGGGCAGGAGCCTCGAGGGAGAACCCTCTCAGTGGAGAAAGTGAACAAGGAAAGGCTCCAGTTTGTAACTTGCAGCATCTCCTGGTCAAGCGTGGACTTAGAAGGGAGAAGAGGGGCTTGGCAGCCAGCGGCCTCCATCCTGGAATGCTAACTGCAAGGAATAGGAATACATCCAATGAAGTGTGTGTCTAACCTTGGCACAAACACTTTGACACAAGTTACAGTGATGTATCTCAATCCAAGTGATTTGTGAAGCTGGAATTCTCTGCCTTTTATTTGGTTGGCCAGTTTGTTTGTTTTAAACACAAAGACAAGTCCCCTTTCTCACAGTAACTGCACCAAGAGAGTAGCAGGCCGGGTCTTTGGTTTGCCCAGAAGATCCTGCTCACGTTCTCCACCAAGACGGCCCTCCCTCCCTCCCTGGAGTCTGGCCAGTTAGTTCTTAGCGCTTGGGGTCTAACTGGGAACACATACACACTGATGGCTGGGGTTTCTAGCAGTGCAAAAGGCACCTCGACTTTTAAAATGTGAGGGCCTTGTTCAGCTGGAGGCTACTTGCTTAGAAAGCCACAAACAACTGGAAATACACCCAAAACCCAGGACTAGTAGCATCTGCCCTTGTCTTCTCTGGCAGCCTTGGCAGCCCTGATAGACAAGCTGCCAGTTATGTGTCTCTTTAATGCGCTGGAACAGTTTGTTTTACCTCCGGGGCAGGAAGCGTCGTGGGAGTTGGTTATTCTTGGGGGAGTCAGTAGGATGGGCACGGCAAGGAGAGGAACCAAAGGGATATCGTTTTTGAGAGCGTTGTTAAAGAGAGATGGCAAGGCTGGCGCTTTCCTTAAGTGTGGTGTGATTCTGTCACTTGGAAGTATTTTAGGAGCGTGAAGTGATGGAATTGGTTTGTGCCTGACAGGTTGCTTGTGTCGCCTTCTGTGCCAGTATAAACAGTTATGCCCAAACCTTCCCCAGGTTGCTCTCTTTCAGACACCTGTTTGCTGACGTATAGCTCTGTGTGTGTGTGTGTGTGTAAACTTTGCTTCCTTCTTTAAGGATTAGGAATTTATTCCTTTTTCACTTTTTCACTTTTCTCACCATCTTTTCTATCTGTGGTCTTTTTATCCAGTTTGCATCTGTATCCCAGAGGAAGGCTCTTTGGCCTAAACCCACTTGCCAGGCCCAGCTAGAGTAGACCCACCCGATCAGCTGGAGTTACGTTAGTGTTCAAGCCAGAGTTTGTGCCAGGAAGCCTGCCGTGGAGTTGGAGCACATTTCCATGCCATAAGGGGCAGCTGTGGCTCTTCAGGATGGAAAGTGCAGGTGGTTGGCATTCTCCGTGGGCATGGCTTTGATGTAGATGCGAGAAGAGTTCCCAGCCAGGTGTGGTGTGCCAGGAGAGCACAGGTGTGCCGGCATCTCCAAGTCTACCTGCCTAGTTTGCAGTAGCTGCTGCTTCTCATTCTGGAGCAAGTGGGGCCACATTCTGGACTGAGGCAGGGCTTTGAAGGGCGGCAGCAGCAGAAGAAGCAATTCTCTGCTTTGCAGTCCAAGACATACTTGCAAGAAGAAGTGCACTTTAACAGATTATTTGCTAAGGTCCTTCCTGATTTTGCCTTTGGGATCTGGAGCTTCCTTCCTAGCCCTATGAGGGTCTTTGGGGGCTGGCCAGAGCTTTGGGAGTGCCAGTTACTACCTAGGAATTGAGGCTGTCATTCGGGCATATATTTTTCTCTCCCTGTGGCACCAGAGAATGTGCCACTTCATTTTGCCCTCTTTTGATTGCAAGGGTTTCTGCCATTTTAGAGTGTAAGCTCTTGTGGACATGGCCATGTCCCATATATTGATCCCTCTGTATTCACAACAGTTCTTCTCAGAAGCTGAGCATGGTTTCTGGTGAGGCTGACGCAGTTTGTCTCAGCCTTGCTCTTCAGCTCCTTCTCCAGCTTTTGTGCGTTTGCTCTCCCAATGCATGTTTAATTGCAGGAAATTTTTCTTTCTCTTTCATTTCCACTTTCAAAGCTTAAGGGTGTGTTGGCCTTACAACAGGCTGGGTTTCTGCCACAGACATCCCATGCTGTGTGTTTCTTTTGGAGACTTCCCATGCGTGTGCATCTTGGCATGGTGATTTTTGAAGGATGATGTCCCATTGTTTCCTCTCATGTTTGGCTTCAGAGGTTTTTCCTCTAAGACGCCCACACAATTATCCCGCCGCTCTTTCAAAGCTTTGTTGCTTCTTAGCCACTCTGTACAAGTTGGTTTAAACTCCTAGCTCTTACATACTTATATATTCCATCAATGGATAACGTAACGTTGAGTTTTTTGGGAGTATGAGGGGCAGTAAGATCCAAATCTTGCAAACACTCAGTACGTTTCTCCGGAAGATGATCTGCCTAGGTTGCTTTTGCTGGTGCTCCTCCAGTTGGGACTGTCATCCCTGCTTTTCTTAGAAGGATTGTCTTCCTGCCTGGAGCCTGGGAGCCTTCGCTTGGGCCTGGAACCTTATGCTTTGGTGACGAAGGGAATGTTTAGCTTCGTGACCTTGTTGGAGAACCATGTTTGGAGCAGTGCGCTGGTGGGCCCACATCTGGCAGCCAGCTGTGTAACTCATCTTACTGCTGGAGCAGCACAATTGTGTGTGTGTGTGCTATCCACCTAATTTGTGTCTTACACAAGATATGGGTGTTTCTCTCCTTGCACTTCCATTCGGCCACCCTGGGAAGAAGTTTGCATTCAGCCCCTCAGTGGGAAGGGGAAAAATGTGCCCATCCATCAGTGTCAGCCCAGCAGGCAAAGTGCAGCTCCTGCTGCCTCCAAGGAACTACTATCAAGTAATCCACTTGGTGCCCTTTCTGGTTGCAAAACCCTTCTGGCAGAAAGAGATTGGCATGTCAAGCATCAGGCTCCTTGCTCCCAGCATCCCCCTTTTGACATACTGACTCATGCTGTACGCTGCCACATTGACTGCTAGCATCCTAGGATCAGAAGGGGCCTCATGGACCATCAGCAACAACTCCCTGCTCAGTTCAGTGCACAATCCCTGGCTAAAGCATCCCCAGGAGCAGGTAACTGACCAGCCTCTGTTTAAAGACATCTAGAGAAGAAGACCCCGCCACCTGTCTAGGGATTTGGTTCCATTGCTGAACTGCTCTTGCTGTCAAGAAGTTCCTTCTAATGTTCAATTGACACCTGCCCTCCTATAACTTCGGGGAAAAAGAGGAGGGTGCATAGATGAAGCAGTTTGGTGTTATTTTCACAGAATTTGCCCTTAATGGGAGATCGGTGGAGGTGACCCTTGAACTTGACCCAGTGGTCCAGTGTCCAAAATAGGCATGATGTGGGAGAGCAGCAGTGCTGCCCAGCTCTCTTGATAGGTTGAGTCTTTGTTGTTACCTAAAAACAGATAGGCAGGCAGTTTTTCCTGCTCTTTCCTTCTCTCAGGTCCAAAACACACTGCAGAAATAATCCAGTTTGAGAATGCCCTGGTTCAGTGCTAGGGAATCCTGGGAATTGTAGTTTGTTGTGGCACCAGAGTTCCCTGACAGAGAAGGCTAAATGTCTCACAAAACTACAATTTTTAGAATGCCCTAGCATTGAGCCAGGGCAGTTAATATGGTCTCAAATGGGTTTATTTCTGCAGTGTGTTTTGAACGCCAGTCTCTATGATGCCCAAGCTCTGAAGTGTCCCATTGGGGAAAGATATGGGCACATATGCTCCCTCCATCCTGGTATTTCTCCATTGGGTAAACTACACCTTTAGAGATAGCAATAGCAAGTACCTACATTTCTATACCGCTTGTCAGTGCACTTAAGCCCTTCCGAAGTGGTTTACAATGTATGAGCTAATCATCCCCAACAAGCTGGGGTCTCATTTCAGTGACCTATGGAAGGATGCCAGGCTGAGCTGCCCCTAGCTGGTATTGAACTCACGGGGGCTTTGGAAATTTACTTTTGGGGACTACAACTCCCAGAACACCTAGCTGACTATGCTGGATGGGGATCTGTGGAGCTGAATTCCCCTAAAAGAGCAAAGAGGTAATTTAAAATTATCTTTGCTGATAAGGAGTAGAGTAGAGACACAATTTTTTTATTGACCAATATCCACCCAATCTCTGCCTCCAAGAATTCCCATTACAGTATTATTATTATTATTATTATTAAGCTTTGTTTATATAGCAGTGTAAATTTGCACACCACTGTACGTACAATCAATTAAAATAGATAAAATATTGTTCTACATATAAAAATGAATAGTGCATTGTTAGGAGATGTGTCTGTGATCATGGTGGAGAAGGGACCCAGCATTTCCAGTGTGGGATCCAGCACGGTTAATGCAACCAGCCTGCCCTTTGCATTATGAGGGAGAACATGTGTGGTACCAGGCTGGACTTTGGGAGCAAGCGGGCATCGTAGTGCGAGTACTTGTCAAAAGGAGAGGCAACTGAGTAAAACGCTCCAAATCCCTGTTGCAGCAACAATGGGAAAGCCTGTCCTTTTGCCAGAACCCTCCACCTCAAAACAAAGCCAATGATTCAGCCTCACACGCTGGGAATGTGGCCTTGGTTTGTTTTCCTTTAGCTGCGCAGATTGTGGCCGGATGGGGCTGGGAAGCGAGCGGCACATTTAGCTCCTCTTTAATGGGTCTCTCATGAGCCGAAATGGGCAAACTCTTGGAACGAGAGGTTTATGATGGCCCTCAATTACCATTAGCAGGAAACAAACAGTTGTGCCGCTGTTGTCTATCGCTGGCTGGTGTTTGCTTTTCCAGCTTTATTCACTGTGGGTTCCTGGGTGTCCCTGGACAGGAATAAGTTCCCTAACCATTTCTAAGAGTTGTTTGACTCAGGCAGAGGCGTCGAGGTGGAGATAGCGTGCCATTGATCTCACTGGCTTCTCTGGCTTAAGGTTTCTGGCCAAACGTGGCCACATGTGGAGTCCTGTGGGTTGTGGGCTGCCCCACACCCAGCCAGAGCAGAACTCATGGGAGTGAGCGTTGTGTACTTTCAGTCTGCTGCTCTCTTTGCCTTTTAGGGCTGAAGATGTTTTTGTCCTTGGCTTGTCAGGAGACTGTTTAGAACCGAGAAAACTAAAACATCTGGTCTTTTCAGAGACTGTGAAGGTGGAGGGGAAGAGAAGCTGACTCCTTCCTAGTGCGACACTGGCAGACTGGCTGGGTGCCTTGTTGCCTCAAAGCCTACAAGTTACAGCTTCCCATGAGGGAGACCCAATTGCAAGAAGGCCACTTCCTTCTGGGAGAGTGTGGATGCGGTTGGAGAGGCAGGTTGACAGCGGGGCAGCCGGCTAAAAACCATTATCAAAAATGGTTACCTGTTTTAACTGCACAGTGAAAATCACCAGTGCCAACCTCCATTCAGATTAGACAGACCAGCAGCCTTTTGAGGGGCTCACCCTGGGTCCTCTTGGTATGGATTGGGGAGGGACTGTGAGTGATCTGTCCACGTCTTGGATTATATGGAGCCAGGAGAGCAGCTGTGGAAAAGGGGAACGTGCTTGGTGGCTCCCACAGAGACCGAAAACCATGCTTGGTGGCATATTCAGATTTTTTATTACTGCTGTTATAAACACATTGGGACATTTGAAAAGATGTTTTTGAGAAAGCAGTGGTTCCTAACCTTTGGTCTTCCATTTGTTTTGGACCTCAGCTCCCAGACGCTCCAGCCAACTTGGCCAGTAGTCAGGAATTATGAGGTCCACTTCATCTGAAGGAATCAAAGGTCAGGAACCGCTGTTTTGGCGGAAAGAGCACCTGCTTTTGAAGGCTGCACCCAGAAAGAAGGTCCCAGGTTCAGTTCCTGACATCACCTGTTAGCAAGATCAGAAAGCAGCAGTTGATGGGAAAGACCCACTCCTTCCAGGGATTGTTGGGAGAAGACACCTAGGTGAGCTTGGGTAGCACCAGGTTAGATGGGCAAAGAGTCTTGACTGCAGGGAGGCTGCTGAGTGACCTTGTCCTTCCCGGGCAGAGTGGGCCTATTATTATTATTAAACTTTATTTATATAGCACTGTAGATTTATACCTGTTATGTATGTCTTTGAGACTTTGCTATTCAGAAAGGGAGAACTTGGGACAGCCCCAAGTTATGCTAAACAGAGGGACTAAGACAGAACTCCTTCCTTCCTTCCTTCCTTCCTTCCTTCCTTCCTTCCTGTCTCTGTCAGGGTAGCTCTCACCTCTGGAGTGCAAACCTATTCAGGCTGCAAGCTGATACCAGTTATGCCAAGCTTGTTTTCTCATACTTTTCATAGGGATCGCTTTACATTTGCACCGGAAAAGGGAGATGGCATTTCCCTTTGCCAGGCTTGTCCCGGAGGTGGACTGAAAAAGGAGTTTGTGCCAGGAGGGGCAGGATGTGACCTTTAATTTTCCCAGAGCACTGCTTGTCTGGTTTGGGCAGCTTTCTGTGCCGGTCTCAGCATCCACCCGGTGCCTGTCTCCTCTAGACTTTGCCTCTTCCCCTGCTGCTTTCTCTCCTGTTCTACTATGCGCTTCTCATGGCAGCTGCCTAGCTGGAATGCCACGTTTCTTGATTAGAAGTACAGCGTGTGCCCATAAGCGTTCAGGGAGACAAAAAGTGGCTAAGTAGAGCAGATAAAATTTCTTTATTTCTTTAACAGAACACTTCTTGTTGCTTACACATTTATTTTTACAGATAATGGAACGGCTTTTTCTTTCCATTAGAAACACTTTCTGTTAGGAGCTATGTTGGCATTTGCTTTGGTTCAAGCACTGTTACAACCAAAATGCATTAGACAGGATTGTAGAAAGCTGGAGCCTTGTTGGAGTATCTTTTTTCCTCCTGTGGTTGTATATTGTTTCTTTGGGTTTTCAGGGTACAGCTCCTTAGTTCTGCTTTGGCATCTCTTTCTATTCTTGAACTGAGGTACCTCTGTCTAGCAGAAGGAGAGGGCAGTAAATTCTCCTTCATTAGATTGTTGTGGGTTTCTTGGACTGTGTGGCCATGTTCTAGAACTTGAAGAACTAATAGTCTGCAAGATCCAGGCCCCCCTGCTTTGCAACTGGAGTCTCTAGCAAAATGAGCATCTCACTACATTGTCCTCCTTAAGGCCATGCAATGTTTTGGCTCCTTCTCATGGGTCATGCGCCACTAGATGCCTTACCAAGAATGGCCTTTGCAACCTGCGGCTACTCTGCTCAGTGTGGCTTCCAGTGTCCATCCTCTGGCCTTGGAAATAAGTGATTTTTCTCCCTCTTTCTCTGCTGATCCTTGTTTGGGAACACTGCCTGCTCAGCCAGGAAATCTGTGCTGAAACAAACCAGGATTTGCAAAGTGTTCTAAAGTGTTCAGATGGTGGAGGTATAATAGCTGCTTCTTCATTGCCCTTGGGATGGGCCACTACCTGGCCAGTCACTTGGCTAAATCCTTGGCTCCCTTCCCTGGCGAAGAGAGAGAAATGAGCTAGTTGGGCTAGTTTGGCAGGCATTGGGCAGGGAAGGTGCTACCTGGCTCTCTCTCCACCTAGAAGAGGAGGAGGGATTTTTCTCTTCCTACTAGAGCCTCTCTGGCATTTTTATCTGGGCATGTGCCCTGCTGGCACGGTTGCCAAGCAGAGCATTCGTGGGGGAGCTACTAGGCTCTGCCTGCACCCCTGTTTAGAAGTCCTGAGCAGATAAATCTGCAGCACTTAATGGCTTTCCCCCCACTTGTGTGGCTTATTTCAATTGTGATGCCAAGCTGCAGAGGCGCTAAGGGAGTTTAGATGTGGGGACTGTGGAGGGGAAGGCATTTTTGGGGTGATAGGATGAAGGGATGATGAGAGGGTTAATCTCAGTTCTACAGCTACAGTTCTGTGGCAAGCTTGGGAGCTGGCCCTGTGTCCATGGAAGGAATGCTGTGGCTCTTGCAGAGGAGCTTATGGGGAGATTCCCTGCTCCACATTTAATTCAGTAAGGGGGAGCTGTTCTCCCCAAAACTCACTCTAGTTCAGTGATTCCAAGTGTTTTGGACTTCACCTCCCAGAAGCCCCAGCCAGCTTGGTCAACAGTCAGGAATTCTGGGAGCTGAAGTCCAAAAACCTGGAGGACCAAAGTTTGGGAACCACTGCTCTGAAGCATCCAGAGATCCTGATTCAAGTTATATACCAACAGCCGTAGGATTGTGGCCCTTGCAAGGGCTCTGCACCTCACTTCCAAAAAATCAAAATAAACCCCAAACCCTTTGGCAAGTAATCAAATAGCTAGAGCGAGCCCCATGGCTCAGCTGTTCCGTGCGTCCTTCTTAGCAGATGACTCACGGCTTGTGTTGAACTTCACTTTGAATTTCCGTCCTGGAAGCGGAGGCTTTCCTCCAGAAAGTGCCTGCTTCAGCTGATTGCATTGCTAAATCTCGCTTGACAGAATCCTGCAGGGCCTGGGAAAGAGAAGGGAATGCAACCCTAGCGGTTCAGAGCCCAGCATTTGCTCTGTAGGGATGACCCAGAAGCCTTTGTGCTTAGAGAAGACACCAGGTGAGAGACATAGCTGTCTGCCCACCTGTCCCCCTCCTGTCCGAACTGGAGATGGCATCCCCAGCTGAGCTTCGGCCCTTTCCCTCTCAAGGCCAGACAAACCTCTGAGTCCCTTGCCTCTTCTAGCTGCCTGGTTGTGGAAAGGGCACCTCTGTGCAAGCAGGGATTAGCAGCACGAAGCCTGTTTGCTGTAATCCTCTCCTGAGAGCCAAAGGCCAGAGCTTTCGATCTGTGAGTCAGCTCAGATGCGGTGGAGCTGCCCTCCTCGCAGGGCAGCAAGGAGGCTCTTCTCCACAGCTTGGAGGAGGAAAGCCTCTTCCTTGCCTCCTGTGCTGGACTGGTACCAGCCTGTCTGTTTCCTTTTGTACAGTTTAACTTTTTAAGCATGTATAGTCTTACTTGGGGTGGCATAATGCTCCCTCGTCCAGTGAACTTGCTTGTACTCCTTGCTCGCAACGCTTTGGCTGCTAAAATGCTGGTAGATCTTTACGCTGCCTTGGGAATCCATCATGAGTGAATGTGAAGTAGGAGTTTCAGTGACAGACTTGTGAGAACTCTGTTGGGCCAGAAAAGTGGCACGTGTTCAGAATAGCCTACATTGTGGGAGTGCTGAGAGGGGTCATCCTTGCTGTGTTTGATGCTGAAATAATTCATCCTTTGGATCCTTGAAGAAGGGCATCCCAGTCTGAAAAAATACCTGGTCCTGGATCTTTGTTGCTTTTCCTCAAGAGTTTGGGGGAGGGAATCCTTTTTTGGTCTACAGTTGTAGTCCAAGCCAGTTTTTAAAAATGCTCCATGAAAGGGTTAGGAGACTCTGCTGTTGCACAGGATATTCTAGGAGTTATAGTCCAAAGCAGTCCTCCTTTAAAAACGTCTGGGAGGCTTGTTATGTCCTAGCCAGCGATTGGAAAATTTCCCAGTTGGGGCTAGAACTATACTTCCCAGCCTCTGTGTCCCCACCTTCTTGAGCAGCTGAGGGTTGGCGTGAGAAGGTTTGGATCATCCTGGGGTTCATCCCGCCAAAGACTAGCCCTGCCTTTCCCATTGCCAGTTGGAGCAAAGCTTTCCTGTGATTCATCCTATCCCATCCCACCAGTGCACCTTTTTCCTGTGGAATAAATGTGTTTGACACTTTCCTCCTGGTAGAAACCTATGAACAAAACAGTAAGAGGAAATAGACTTCTCAGTTGGCCAGCTAAGCATCTGCCAAGCACCAGTCACTGGCAGGATGACAGGAGAACTCCTACTCCCTCCTAAATATGCATTCTGGGGCGCTGAAGGGAATTGAATCTTAAAATGGCTGCTAACCTCTCCCTGTGATATTTTCTGTTCCTAGTGAAGTACATGCGGGAAGCCACCCCTTACATCAAGAAGCCATCCCTTGTGTCAGACCTGCCATGGGACGGGGCAACTCCGCAGTCACCCAGTCTAAGTGGCAGCGAGGATTCTGGCTCCCCAAAGCACAGCCCTGCAAAAGACCGCAAGGTGATTCCCTTGAAGATGTGTTACGCTGCAAGGAACTTGAGCATGCCAGATCTGGAGAACAGGTGAGTCAAGGTGACAGCAGGGGGCAGGGATGGAAGAGATTTCCCATCACAGCAGCCCAGGGGTTTTATATTGTTTACAGTGAGGATTAGCGGCACGAGTAACTGGAGAGCTAAAGCCCAGTGTTGGGTTGGAGGAGACCAAGAAGCTATTTACTCCCAAAGTCCCGTACCTGCAGACCCATCTGTGTGCAGTAGGCAGCCATGGCAAGTGAGACACTTGCCAGATGAGCATTTTGGTGCTCTTAATGTTGCACACTGCCCAGCTGGTCTGAACTCGCTCCCTTTGGCCAAGAAAAACACCCTTGCTCTATATTGGAATGGCCTGTGTGGATTTATAGAAACAAGGCACATTCTGTTCTTGGTTTTGCCTTCCAGGAGAGCAGAACATGAACTGAGAGCCAAGATGGTGGGGGCCCCCAGGTTGGCTATTGCCATTACATACAGGACATGTTCCATGAATTGCTGCCATTTTTTCTCAGTACCAAAGTAGTGGTGGAATCTGCCTCCCTATGTTGCCTTTACTGTATATACTCAACTATAAGTTGGTCTCATGTATAAGTCGAGGGCAGTTTTTGGGGCCAAAATTATGGATTTGGCTATCACCTGTGGATAAGTCAAGGGTAAAATTTAGGAGCACATAACAAAGGATCTAAAGCAGTGGACCCCAAACTGTGCTCTTTAAGGGATTTTAGACTTCAGCTCCCAGAATCTCAAGCTATTGGCCAACATGGCTGAGGCTTTTGGAAGCTGATGTCCAAAATCTCTTAAAGGGCACAGTTTGAGGACTGCTTATCTAAAGGATGAAGCAAAGCAAAGCAGTGTCAAAGAACTTCAAAATTCCAGCAGACATAACTCTTTGGGCTTACTCTTAGGGCTGGATGGATGAGAAAGTAGAGGGGGGTGTCGGTGCTTCATATATTACACTTTTGCTTTTCACCAGGAGATGGTTCTTTCTTTTAAATAAGAGTTAAGTTACAGTACTTACATTGACCCATAGATAAGTCGACTCAGGTTTTTTTGACCTAAATTTCTAGACTTATACATTAATATATACAGTAATTTCTTTGCCTCCATGGGGTAGAGTTCCATAGGGGCAGGCAGTGAGTTGGGCTGTTCCACAGCTAAGCTGCTCCAGGCTTCTTAGAGGCATGCTGAGAGGAAGGGCAACCTTCTTCCTTCCACGTTTCCCACCCCACCGCCCATGTGTTGCAGATGTCTGCAGTGACATTGTAGCTAGCTCTGCCGGTGACTAACAGTCAGTTGTGGAGACAACAAACAACCTGTGAGTACCAGATCCTGCTGGGTCTTTGCTCACCATTCCTTAGTTCTCACAAATCGTCCTGACCTTCCCGACGCCTGCCTCGCCTCCCCCACGTTGCGAGTCAGGCTGTGCTCACTTGGGCGTCCACAGGATGCACGTCTAATCCAGATACTGGCTCCTTTCCTGGGAGGGGAGGTGAAATTTGGGCCCAAGCCACACATGGACAGGCCGGGAGGGGAAGTGTCAGTTCATCCCCAGTTCCTTCCCTGGGTGTTGAGTTTCAGCTGGCTGCAGTAACAGGAGCAAGGGTGGGAGGGAGGCTGCAGGCTCCAGACTCCGTCCCTCCTCAAATTGTACCCTGTACTCTGTGCCACTTCTCCTTCTTGCCCTTGGACTGGCTGTCTCCCAAGTTGCCTTTGCAGTCTTCCTGCTGGTCCAAAGACTAGAACCGTGCCTTTGTGGCTCCCCAGAAAGCAAAGATCAAGCAACAAGTGAATAATTAGGGGAGGCAAGGCCCCCAGGGCTTAGGTCCTCAGAATGTAACAGCCTTCAAGATTGCATCAAGTTTTAAGCCAGACTGGGTGCAGCTTACAGTTCTTGGCCTCACTTAGTGCCAGGCAGTGGGCACCAAGGGAAGAAGCTGCTGCCCTGACAGGTCACTTCTGTCTGGGTTTGAGCCCTGGCTGTATGTGGACAGTGTTTCAGGTGAACTGAGCAACTGGCTTAGAAGCTCAAATACCAAGAAGTTGTTTCCTTGCCAGGCAGCCTCCGGGCTCAGCAGGCTTGTGGCCAGATCAGGAGTTCCCTGTGATTGTCAGAAGCCAGCTCAGCTGAATGGCTCCAGTCTTGGAAGCAGGCTCCTCTCTGACACTGTCTCAATAGGGCCCTGTTTTCATTGTGGTCCACGTAGCAGGCAACTTCATAATGCTGGCAGTGAGGAGGTTTGATCTGACTGTCCTTAACAAGACTGCACAGAGGGTGAAGGTGGTTCGGTGTCGGGGTGGTCAGGACAGCTGTTCTTGATGTGTAAAGGTCGAAAATGCAGACGCTGTCGGAGGCGCATTCTTCTTACAGGAAGCCTTAATGCTGTGCTCTGAATTGATAGTTCATTTCAGAATAGTGGAGCACCATCTCCATAGCCACTACATACATTGTGGTAAATGACTGTCACAACCTAGACAACCTTAGCATTTGAGGACAAGACTCCTTGATGTGTGTGTGCTCTCTTTGTTTTTCATGAAAACTGTCAGCTGAATCATTATTGCAGTTTAAAACAAGCCCGGTGGGTCCTTAGTACGTACACCCTGATTTTTACACTTTCACCCTCACTTCTTGCCTTTGCCCTGCTTGTTCCAAGGAAAGGTCTCCCAGGTTCAGGTCAGAGAGCAGGGTGATTCCTCTGCAGCCGTGTCTCGGCGGATTAGAGGACTAATCCCCAGGAAAGGCTTTACCTTTGTGTTGTTTTGTGTGCTTAGTTTGTCGTTATCCAATCAATCTCAACAGGAGTGAGATCACTGCGGGTGAAGATGAAGGCAAGTTATTAGACATTAATTAACTCTTCAGTTGACACAGCCAAAATGCAACCTGTAGCATCATTGTCACTGGGATGCAGTGTCCCCACCCCCCCACCCCACACACATATACATACACACCAGCTCCATTAGAGGGTTGTGTAGCTGTGGTGGCGCACACAGAAGGGACCTCATCCCTAATAACTTTCACCTCTTGTGCATTAGCCACACAAAACTGTGGCTGATAGACCACTAGATGCCACATAAAGGCCTTTCCCACCTGTGGCCGCTCAGTTCCCAAAGACGTGAGGTCTCGTGAGTGTTGTGGTTCGGATGTGTGTTGGCCAAAGGGGGTTTTGTGGCTGCACTGAGCAAGTCTTGCAGGCAGGTGAAAGAAGCTGGCTGTGGGAGGCCCTTTGTGCAGCCTGGAGCAAGAGCCGCCCGGGTTTCTCTGTTTGGAGGGAAGGGCAGGTAGGGTTCTCTCAGCAGGTGGCTGCAAGTCCTGTCTGAACAGAGGTATCCCCTTTGCCTGTGAGTGGAAGCGTGAAATCAGTTACACAATGCACACCCTTTTGGTAGTAGTAACAGCAGCAAATCACTTAATAAGCAGACTCTGCCAGAAGCCCTTATCCAGCTGTGGGTGCACCTTTCTCCCTTAACTTTGCATCCCTAGCTGTTTGTGTCATGTTGGGTGTCTGGTGGGAGTTTTGCCCCTTCCCTCCTGTAATAAGGCACTGAAATCAGGTGGTGGCCTTGCCTCTGAGAGGTCTGTTTGTTATTCTGCCTGGCAAGGATCCCGTGTGACACAGCTCAGCTCCAGGTGACGGAAGGATGGAGGGACGCTTTCTGTGGCTGCCTAGCAGCAGGTGGGGCTGCCCTTCCCTTTCCCCAGTATTCCAGTTCTTAACTGACTAATGACTTCTTCTGCATAAGAGATGTGGTTTTCTCTGGATTCTGTTGATGCCTGATGCAGGAATGTTCGTTCGACCAAAGAAAACCCCCTGTGCCCCAGTCAACATAGCCAGCGGTGAGGGATGATAGGAGCTATGCTCCTTAAGCAATGGGAGAGTGACTCAGCTGCCCTCAATTATTTGTCTAATGGCAAGTACTGTTCATTGTGCCCTTTGGGGAGTCATGACCAGGATTGGAAATACCTAGAAGGAAATCTAGACAGTATTAGAACTGGGACCCTTGTGGAGCAGCCTGGCCTGGGTCCCTGGTCTCCAGAGGCCTAGTCCAACACCCAAACCATTATGCCATGCTGGCTCTCTTAATGTCTGACTTGTTCATTTGGATTCCTTGTCCCCTTTGCTGTTTTGTTTTGTTTGCAAACAGCACCCAGAAGGAACAAGGGCAGGGTTTCTCCAGGGCTGCCTGGGCCATGCCTCCCTCTTCCTCTCAGTGCCCTTCCTTTCCCTCTGCAGGTTGATCGAGCTGCACTCGCCCGACAGCAGGAACACCCTGATCCTCCGGTGCAAGGACACGGCCTCGGCGCACTCCTGGTTCACGGCAATCCATGCCAATATCATGGCTCTCCTTCCACAGGTCCTGGCGGAGCTCAATGCCATGCTCGCAGCCAGCAACACTCCCGGGAGCAGCAAGGAGGTCAAGCACATTGCGTGGCTTGCAGAACAGGTGAGGCAGTGGCCGAGGGTGGTGGGTTGAAGCATGGAGACAGCTTTTGCTGGACTGTCAGTATGCTTTAAAAAGCTGGCTTGACTTGGCCTGGCCTACTATAAAGAGGGTGAGTCATGCACAGGTCAGGGGTAGAAGCCTTTTGGGAAATAGGAGAGCTGGGCAGATGGAGGGAGGAATGAACATGGGTACCTGCTGTCACTTCCTGAGCTGCATTGTGTCTTCCCTTCTCTGCCCAGTGACAGAAGCTGGCTGAATCTCTGTCTAATGGGCAGAAACCCATGTGTACTGTCAAGACTGCCAGGTGTGTCCATACTGGGCTCCAAAAAAATAATGGGAGCTGGCTGGCTCTGCAGCCGTCTGCCCTCCTCATGCCAGTGGGCTTAGCTAGCCTTGCTTGCCCTTATAGGGTGAATCTGTGGCAGAAGAAGGGCACAAGAGTTATGGCAGACAAGCTGAGGGCCACTCGGGTGCACCAGCCAGTCCAAAGGAGGAACCCAAGAGCAAGAGGTTCCCATGGCCCCATGTGGCTGGTTGGCTTCATGGAGCACATGGGGAAGGGCAACATCAGAGAGACTCCCAGGACCATCTCAGACCACACCAGACATTCCCACTGAAGTCAGAGATGGCCAGAAGTCTAGTGTTTTCATGTTATGCATCTTCTGGTTAACTCTGAATTATGGCAACAGGATCAAAGGGCTGTTCTCTTTGGGAGACAGGCCCCCCAAATAAAGAGGAGAGAGATCCCCAAATAAACACAAAACCCAGGGGACTTAGAAGTTGAAGCATTCCAAACATAACTCATTTAAAAGAGGGACTTTGATTATTGACTTCCTTTGCTTAGATGAACTTTAAGAATTAATCCTTTTCAATGATTTTATGATTTTGATCTTTTATTAAAGCAGACTAATTGTCTAAGAAAAACTGGACTGACAGCTTTTATTGGACTTTAAATTGAACCTTTGAAGTGCTACCTAGCTCTACATAGACCTTAAAGAACAAGAACAATAAAATTAACTATAACTTGATGACTAACTTGATAACTGAGGTCTTGAAGGGAAAGGAAACATAGACATTTCTTACAATAAAAGGTAAATTTTTCTATATGAAGAATACAATGGAAATAGGCCAGGCTGATCTGGAGAGCTTGACAGAAGGCAGGCATCCTGTTAGGTGAGCCAACCAAAACGCATCTGATCAAGCAGACTGTGAAAGTCCGAGAAAGCTTATTCCATTCTAAATGTCTGCATCCTCAGAATATGACAATGTTGTTGATATTCATGCTACATCACTCCCCCTTTAGATCCTGTTCTTTACCTTTTCTCTTCAGTCTGCCTCTTGGTTCTCAGACTCCCCAACATTCCCTCCTCTGGTCTTCAGCCCAGTTTGCACATCTGAAGTTGGCTGTTGCCCAGACAAGTTGATGCCCAGACAACAGGTCACGTCGGGTACCGCACCCTTTTCCTGCTGCAGGGAACAGGAAGTGTGCTTTGCACTTGCAGAAATGTGACATTTCTGTTGCAGCTTGATCCTTCCCAAAGCTTCTGCCTGAACCCCTTTTCCTCTTCCCTTCCCCAGACAAGTCACTCAATGTGTGCCCATGTGGCTCTCCAGCATATTTTAGATGCTAGATTCCTGCACTTGTCCATGTTGTAATCCAAGACCACTTAGCCTACTTGCAGAGAGCAAGTGTTTCACCAGGGAAGGAAGCCCAGTGTGTGAGATTCAAATTGTCTTGTAGATGTGAGTAAGAGGAGATGAGTCCCTACCCCTCTTGACACAAATGCTCCTGTGTGTGCGCCTCATGCGTTCCAAAAAGGTGGCAGAAGACACTCTGGACCCAGGTTCTTTGGGCAGAACTGAAAATGATATTTAAAAAATAATTATCATCCGTCACTTGTGTTAATTTTTCTTGTTACTGTTACTAGGGCAACGCATTAGTGTTGCTCATTATATGAGCACTGTTACTTTTCAAATTATTTTTTAAAAAGACACACAAAAAAGGGCCCAAGCACCCCGAATGACCCACATTTTAAAAGGGTCAAGTCAGCATTGCACCTCCAAAGTGGTGGTCTTACAGTCTTTACATTGCCAATGTGGTATCGTGCCCTCCTCAGCATGGCTGGCAGCATGGCGTGGGCACTTCCCTTCTGGCTCTCACTCCAAGGGAGGGATGGACACAGCCCACCCCTCCTTTCCCTTTCTCTTTCCCTTCCCTACAGCTGTGCCAGGCTCCTCCTGGAGACTTGTTCCCTGTTTTTCCCGGCAGCTTCCCACAAGAGCCCCCCGGCACCCCATTCTGCCTCCTCCCCTCCGTTCTCTTCCCTGAAGGCAATCGGCCAACCTCACCTCTTTTCATTTGGTTTCCTGCAGGCCAGGCTGGACGGGGGGCGGCAGCAGTGGCGACCAGTTCTCTTGGCCATGACAGAGAAGGACCTGCTTCTTTATGACAGCATGCCATGGATGAGAGACACCTGGGCATCCCCCTGCCACAGCTACCCTCTCATTGCCACCAGGTAGGGATGCCTGTGTACCGCCTGTGTACCAAATTGAGAGCTAAAAGGGAGCTGAGGGGAGCTGTCTCTCAGTGTGTAAGCAGAGGCATCCTTGAACAGGATGCTTGGATGCTGATCAGATGGAAGTTGAAAACTGCACTGCAGAGAAACCCACAAAGGTTCCTGACTAATAAATGTGCATTTGCCAGCCTCTTCCTCCTTTGTTTTTGTGCACAGGAAGGGACTGGCAGGTAGAGACTACTGTATATACTTAAGTCGACCTCTTGTATAAGTCAAAGATCAGATTTGAGATCAGAATTATGGATTCTGATATGACCCGTGGATAAGTCGTGGGTAAAACTTAGGGGCATGTAACAAAGGATCTAAAGGATGAAGCCAAGAAATATAATGCCAAAGAATTTACAAAATTCCAGCAGGCATAACTGTTTATGCTCAGCCAAACGTTGAGATGGATGGGAGAGTAGAAAGGGGTCAGTTTTTCAGGACAGATTACACACTTGCCTTTCACCAGTGGCTAGTTCCTTTACTAATACAAGTACAGTACTTACATTGACCCTTGGATAAGTCGACTCAGGTTATTTGGGTGAATTTATTGACTAAAATTTCTAGACTTATACGTGAGTATATACAGTAGGCCCTGGCTGGTTACCTTTAGAATTCTGCTTCCTCTAGTAACTCAGCAAGTTGCAATGTGTCTCCTTGCAGATTTATTACAGAACAGTCTTTCTGGAAGTAAAGTCCATTTGTGGCCTCTCCCACTCTCTCTGCCAATAAGTCAGGAGATGTTTCCCTGGAAGTCCAGTTGCTGGGAAAGTCCAGCCTAGCCTTGTGGTGGGAGGAGGAGGAGTGAGATGCTTTCCTGGCATCAGTTTCCTCACAGTTTGTGTTGCTTGGCCCACCAGGCCTCTGCGTGCCAGAGTTCGCAGCCTGGCATGTTCCAGGAATTATAAGAGCCTCTGAGCTGGCTTTCGCTGGCCTAGATGGAGTTGGTGTTATGTAGTCCTGGATTGTGTGCTTCCTTAGCAGGCTGAGGGTAGTTGAGCCAATTCCTGCACCTCTCAGTAGGTTTATATAACTGCAGCACTGGGACCTTTATCTCTCCTCCGTCCACCACTCCCTCATGGTTTCTGAGATTTCATTAGACATGCTTGTATGTCCTATGCTAGCAGTTGAGAAGACTAGGAACTTGCTGGAAAGGCCTTCTAAGATTCTGAAATAGTACAGTGTGTGCTGGTGGTGGGGCTGCTGACCAGGGATGTGCCAAACACTTAGCAAGGCTGACCAAGCAGGAGTCAGCCAAAGCAACTGCGAGGATTTAGCAAGAGAGCTGGTGCTTCAAGCAAGCTCCAAATTCTTCCTAAATCTGCAAGAGCTCCCATTGCAAAGGGGCTCAGTGCAGGGCTGGCTTAATTTGTTTTCCAAAATGTGTTTCTTAATTGCAAACTCAAACTAAAACACTGTCTAGAAGGCTAGGCATGACACGATCATTGCTCCAGTCATTGGGAAACTTAACTTTTTCTTTCCTTTTTTAACTCCTCCGCCCCAAGCTAGCATGGTGAGTAGTTCAACAAAGTTAAGTATTTCAAGCTTTGGGCCCAAGTCTCATGACCTCCCACAAAGTTGTTTGAGGGCCAAGAACCTGGAGCTGCGCAGCAGCTGAGATGTAACCCCTCTTGGTTTCCTGGCTGCTCTGAGACCAGCAGGTCTGAAGAGGAGAACCCACCTCATTCCCTGTTAGGTTGCAGAGGCCCCAGGCTTTAAGCCGTACATATTTAAGGATATGGAGGAGGAGGGGAAAAGAAGGATCCTAAGGGCTGCTTGGCCTTCTGTGGTTGGGTGGGGGGGCTAAGACCCATTCCTGACTGCTCTGTGGTCTTGCTGGGGCCATGGCTGTGGACCACTTGCTATGCAGACTCCCCCAGTTTGGACAGGCTCTCATAGTGTTTCCTCCCCTGAAGGCGGAGCTGGCTGTGTTCGCATCCCTCCTCAGTCTCCCCTCTAAGCCCCAAAGAGGTGGGGCTGTTGGCAGAGGTTTCTGGAGGCCTGCAACAACAGCTGGAGTCACTTAGGCTCCCTCCCAAAACTCTCCCTCCTGCCAAAAGCTATCCAAAAAGAGAGCTATCACTTGCCTCCTTCCCCACCTGGCCATCACATTCAGGAACTCTGGATTTCTGTACTTTCCCAGATTATGTAGCTGCTGGTCACAGTCCATAGGGTGGGGTTCTGGGTTATGTCCTAGACCATGAGGGGAAAAGTGGTGGAGCCTCCACTCAAAAACAAACATGTTCATGGGCAGGACAGAGTATGTCCACAGTGCCCCACAAGAGGATTCATGGAAAACATGACTCCCCCAAAGCTGCAGCTGAACACTGAGGAGGAGGTGTTTCCTTCCTGGAGCTCCATTTGGGCTGCTGCCTCAAAGCAATCTCTCTCCTGCACAACCCACTCCCTCCTCGCTCTTCTTCCTGATGAAGCCCCTTCCTCCTTGCCACCGTTGCAGGCTGGTACACTCTGGCTCGGGCCGCAGGTCGCCCTGCGTGGGATCAGACCTCACCTTTGCCACCCGGACGGGCTCCAGGCAGGGCATTGAGATGCACATCTTCCGCGTGGAGACCCACCGAGACCTCTCCTCCTGGACCCGAATCCTGGTGCAAGGCTGCCACGCTGCTGCAGAGCTGATCAAGGAGGTGTCGTTAGGTAAGGCTGCCAGCTGTGCCCACTACCACCACCTTGGTGAAGCCTTATGGCTGTCCCTGCCACACTCATTGGATTTACTCTTGCCCTGTTGGGGAGGGGACTACTAGGCCAGGCACCTTACATCATCAGGTGTTGGCTTGTTGAAAAGGAATGGAAAGAGGTCTCTCTGCCTGAAAGCCTTGGGACCTTCTGCTGCTTCAAGCAGAAAGTGATATACTTGCTGGGCCAGTGCACCAATTCAGAGCTCAGAAAAGTAACTGAAACTCAATTCTAGCTCCAAGAAGTAATGTGTCCATGCACTACTCTTGTTTCATGGGTCACTTTTTAGGAGAAAGGTGGGATTCATACCAGATCTGTAAATAATGTGGGGCACTAAGGCTGGGGTCTCCCTCCAAAGAGGGAGTATCACCCAAGGGGCCTCTCTCAGCCAAGCTCCCCTTTTTCCTGGCTGAATGAGAAGGTAACCTAACTGGCTGGCTTTCTGGCCATCCTCTGTGTGGGGTTGAGGGATGGCTTGTACTTGGTGCAGGAGCAAGAAATGTGCTCGCAAGGAAGCATTCAGGCCCACTTCTGCCCAATGCAAGAACTCTGTGCCAGAGGGGATGCAGAGAGCTGGGTGCCATCCAAAACGCTTGGGTTTCATCAGGGCAGGAAGTCCCAGGAGGCCAGTTTTAAACAGGCAGATCAGCCCGGCAGTGTGTATCTTGGCCTCCCTCTAGAGTCCATAGAAAGGGTGGCAGTGGAACGGCTTCCTGGCTGCCCCAGGCCTGTTTGCAGGGTCTTCAGAAAGTCCTCTTTTCTTGGGCTGCATGGGAATGTGATTCCCCAAGGCCTCCTGGGGAAATAATAGATACTCCAGAAGGTAGCCTAAAAGGGTAGTCCAGGAGTCTTTCAGAACTCTGGTAGGATCAAGTGGAGTTATAGGTGTTCAAAGTCACCTTTCACGTTTGATTCTGAGTTAGAGTAGTGCATGGAAAAGTTACTTTTTTTGGCTAGAATTGAGTGTCAGTTACTTTTTCTGAGCTCTGAATTGGTGCAGCTAGTACTGCACTTTCTAGTTGAAGTAAGAGAAGGTCCCAAGGGTCTTGGGCAGAGAGACCTCTTCCCATTCCTTTCCACAGGAGATGCTGAGGATTAAGCCTGGGTTCTTCCTTTTCCCCCCCCGAACATAGTCTTTAATAATTTTATATTAAAATTATTACATTCCAAAATGTAATAATAGAATCTTCATCTGTACAATCCATTTAAAAAATCAACATTTATCCTATACTTTCCACCAAAATAATAATATATATTTGTAATACTAGACATTACATTATAATTGCAGATATCAGTATTCCCACTCATATAGCCTTATATTCTCCTATAACAACTCTTCTTTTATATTCCATGTCCTAGTCCAATATTTTTTAGATCCTGGGTTCTTCTGCATGTGTGACTGGCACTCTTCCACTGAGCTGTGGCCAAGGAAACTTGTGCCAGACCACTTTCCCTGCCTTGGCAAGACTAGAAGATTCTCCTTTTTGTGGCCTTTCCACAGCCGCCAGTTATCATTGGCGCCCATCTGGAATCTCACACTCAGGACACATAGTCTTGAGGAGCAGACATTGGTCTCCTGGGAGTAATGTAGGAAATCCTTCAAAGGGGAAACCAATCCTTCCTCCAGGCATAAGAAAGATAGAATGGTCACATTGAAGGCTTTCATGGCTGGCATCCATAGTTTTTTGTGGGTTTTTCGGGGGGCTATGTGGCCATGTTCTACAAGAGTTTCTTCCTGACGTTTCACCGGCATCTCTGGCTGCCATCTTCAGAGAAAGATGTATCTTCAAAGAAAGGTCTGTGAAGATGCCAGCCACAGATGCTGGCGAAATGTCAGGAATAAACACTTCTAGAACATGGCCACATAGCCCCCCCGAAAAACCCACAAAAAACTAAAGATGGCATTAATTGAGTCTGATCCTGAGGAGCCCTACTGCAGGGGTGGGCATTGCTAACTCCTAGCATTGCTAACTATGGGGCAGCTGTGTGGCAACATCTGGAGTGCCACCTTTTGCCCACCCTGGCCTAGTATGAAGCTGGGGGGATTCAGACTCATAGAGTTGGAAGAGACCCCCAAGAGCTATCCAGTTCAACCCCATTCTGCCATGCAGGAACTCACAATCACATTTGTGCAGCTTCTTCCAGTGGAGGAGCTTGTCCTGGAAGGATGTGGGCCACCATCTCTCCCCTCATTCACTGCCGTCCCTTTCTGACCTTGCCAGGCTGCGTCTGGAACAACCAGGAGGTCCGCCTCATCATCCACTATGACAATGGCTTCACCATTTCCAAGGAGGAAGCAGGCTCCTCCGGCGTCCTCTTCCGGTACCCCTTTGAGAAGCTGAAAATGTCTGCAGACGACGGCCTCAGGAACCTTTACCTGGATTTTGGAGGTCCAGAAGGGGAACTGGTGAGTAGGCAGCTTGGGTTTGGATGACTTCAAGGGGGGCAGCCCTTACAAATTATTATCAAACCATAATGAGAAAGAAGAATATCTTAGGACAATATGGGAGGATGGCTTCGCACAAATATTAAATGTTCAAGAATTGGGGGGGAATTTGGATTATCTATACGGCTAAAGGAGAATTGTAATTGATGATATTTAACACCAGGAAGGTTAAACAATATAAATAAGAATTATTCAAGGCTATGTTGGAAGAGTTGTCAAGAAATTGGTACTTGCATTCATATGTGGTGGGGCTGCAGATCTGTAAAGAAATTTTGGCAATTAGTATATAAAGAGATGATGGTAATAATAATAATAATAATAATAATATAAGAATATTTTCATTTATATGCCACCTCTCCCACAGGATTGAGGCGGCTTACAATATTAGATAAAAATCAGTATAAGATACATACAGTGGTACCCCGGGATACGAATGCGCCGCCTTATGAAATTTCCGGGTTACGAAAAAATCCATTAAAAAAAACTGTTCCGGGTTACGAAGGTTATTTCGGGTTACGAAAAATTTTTTGGTGCTTTTCGGCGCTATTTCGCACGAAATCGCAGCTTTTCCCCATTAGCGCCTATGGCTTTTTCGCCTTACGAAGATTTTCGGGTTACGAAAGCGGCGGCGGAACGAATTAATTTCGTAACCCGGGGTACCCCTGTATATGAAAATACATTCTATTACTTCCCTCCTCCCCCCCCCCAATTATACTATAATAAAATATCATAAACCATCAAAAAAGTTAAAATAGTCAACAGTCAAGCCAGCCAGAGACAAAAGGCTGGGCAATTTGGGCAATCTCTATGACAGAGTGTGTCCGCGGAAGACTGGGTGGATTATATAAAAGAGAGAACAGAAACTGAGTTAGAAGTTTGCCCAAAGATAGCATTATTATCTGCATATAATAAGATCAACTGCAGCCAGGCTGTGAAGGCCTTAATTACAAAGCTGTTAACAGCAGCAAGATTAATGAAGCAGGGAGCAGAAGAAATGTCTGGGAGTCAGGACTCTTTCCCATGTTGTTTTTTAAAAATGATATTTATTGAATTATTTAAACATACAGTATATACCCACATGTTGCGTAAGCCCCTTCCCCTCTCCCTCACGGCTTGAGAGAGTTTAGAATCAATACACTATTAACCATTAGTAACTTACAGTCAATATGTGGGATATGGATTTAATTGCATAGACTCATAGAATCCTAGAGTTGGAAGAGACCGCAAGGGCCATCCAGTCCAACCCCATTCTGCCATGCAGGAAATCACAATCAAAGCATCCCCAGCAGATTGGGACATGAATTTAGCTGATACGTTTTTGTTTAAAGGAAGGAGCCCTGTACCATTGCCCTGTTAACGGCTCTTTCCCATGCAGTCCTGTTTCCTTATCTTTCTTCCATTGGCATCTATTTGTTAAAGCTGCCCTCATTAGGGGATGTAGCGCTCCAAATGAGAAATACTGCGATTCCGATTATAGAAACCAGTGATTTGAGACGTGTTTGGCTTCTACTGACCCCAGTTCTGTGTTTTTTTGTCGCTGTCATTTCTTCCTCAGACGCTGGAGCTGCACTCCTGCCCAAAGCCCATCGTCTTTGTGTTGCACACCTTCTTGTCGGCCAAAGTGACCCGCATGGGTCTGCTGGTGTAGGAACCAAGACGTCTCTGGGATGTTGCCGAAATGTTGGGGGTGACAGCCATGAAGCAGCAGCAATAGCAGCATATGGCTCCTGCCTTGGCAATTTCCCCTTCCTCCTCCAAAGCCTCAGTGCCTTGACCAGGCCTAGCGATTGGCAGCTGCGCTCTGGACGCACCACCTGCATAAGAAGAGCTTCAGCCGACCAATGCTGCTCCTGCAATGACCACCTTCTCAAGAGAGAGGAGGACGAGAAGCTGATAGAAAGGGACAGGGGTCTCAGAGCCTGGGTCAAGGTGGCCCTCACCTTCCTGCCTGGCAGGAGCCCAGCTTTGCTCTGGTCATACCCATCCCTTTGGGAGCTGGCACCTGATCCTCTTGCCCCGGAGGAAGAGGGGGCAGCGCTTCCCAGGCCATTGGGCAGCTCCCAGTTTGTGGTATCATAAAGCCATTTTCCCTGTATCACTTACCAAATGTGCCTTTGGGAGCAGAAGAAGGGGATGGAGAAGGAGAGGCAGGGAGCAAACTGCAAATCCTGTCCACTTGACCGTGCTGGACGTTTCGTAGGGTTTTCCTCTTTCCAGGGAGAGCTCCAGGAAGGGCTGTAAATGGATTCTCTGCTGCTCATTTTATCCCAGAGTAACTCTGAACAGTAGAACCCAAGATGTAAGCTGTGTGGTCCCTTGAGTAGGATGGACAAGGCCTTCCATGGGGGCTTTTATCTTTGAAATGTAAAAGGGAAGGCAGAGTCTTGGGAAGAATAAAAGCATTATTCTGCTCATTTGAGGGACAAAACTTCCCAAACTCTCTTTTACATCTCTTCCATTAGATTTTTCCCTGTTCCTTCTGCTTTTATTTTTGAGGCTTGAAGGCCACCAGAAGAAGCAGGCTTTGGTTTAGCTTGTGAGCTTTTGATGGATTTGGGAGCACAGTATCTTCTGGCTGGATTTCTCAGGTTGTGCTGTAGTTCATGGCAGTCTTCTGAGCATCTCCATCCTTCAGATGTCATGCCAGCCTTTCCCAGCTTGCTCCCTCCACATGCGTTAGACCAAACTCCCCATCATCCGCAGCCAGCATGGCCATCTGCAGAGCGCCAGGCCGGGTGGCTACTCTGTCCCTTTCGGGACATAAACCAGGTTAACCTTATCTTCAGCCTCACTTTTGGCGAGGATAATGCCAGCACATATGTCCCATCACCTCCAGACATCTGCCCTTTTGACAGACACAGGGTTCTTTTTCATAACACCTTAAAAGAAGAAAAAATCCTCTCTCTCTGTCCTTTTTCACGACAGTTTTGTGGGTTTGAAACCCAGCCTCTAGTCTTGTTGCAAGAAGCCCTAGACTACTCACTTTCTGGTTAGTGAGGTCCCAGCAGGTAATGCTTGATGCCACTCTTGTGAGCCTTCCTTCCCTTTAGTGAGGCCCAGAAGCTCCCTTCTTAAATCAGGGCCATCCCAAAACAGCCAGTGTTCAGACCAGCAAGTCCTGAGCTCATTTGCCCCCGTTTGGCAGGGAGTGTAGGCAGTGCTGGGATGAGCGATAGAGAAGGGGGATTAAGGAGCATCATTCAAGCCCTTTCCAGAGTGGGACGGAGCCATGCTGTTGCTCCCTTGTTTTGCAGTGTTGTGCCAAATCTTCTGTGTTGTTTGAAGAGGGTTGCAGGAGGGAAGATGTGTGTGTGTGTGAGAGAGAGAGAGACAGATCTCATTTTCAGCCAGAGGAGATAGGAGCTGGTGCCTTTGAGAAGCCTCCTCAGTGCTGGAGTAACTGGTAAGGATTGTTTGCCGGCCCTTGCGTAAAACAGCCTCCTCCGGTCTGCATGCTCCCTTTCAGATGTTTTGGCCTATCACTCCCGTGTCTCCTCTTCATGAGCCATATCTGGGGCTGCAAGCATCAGGAGGGCACCAGGCTGGGGAAGGCTTTGCCCTATTGGAGCCAGCTGATTTCTCTGCCCCAGAGCCTTTGAGACTTTCCATACATGAGTGTGCAGTTATGGCTTCTTGTTGACACATTTGGCAAGGTATGTTTTACCTGAGGGTCAGTGGAGAGGAAGGAGAGATGGATGGGTGGTCTGGCGTTTGAGGTGGGCAGGGGCTTGGAGCCAGACAAGCTTTGGAGTTTGGAGTCCTCTGGCAGGTCCCTTGAGGCATGAAAGCCAGAAAGCTTTACGGCGGAGTAGTTGGCACTGCCTTATGTCCCATTCTCGGGAAAATGGCAGACCATGAATGGAGGGAGGAAGACGCATATGTGTTGGGTTAGCAAAGGATGGGGTCCTTGCCAGCTTCATCTTTGCCCTAAAGAATTGACAAATCTGGAAGAGCTGAAGTCTTGTTCAGGTGAAAATAGCAGGTGTGGGAGAAGGTAGATCAGGAGTGGGGAGTTCATGCCAAGATGTCCCCAGTTCAGCCAAAGCATCCCTTAACAAAACTTTGGTATTCAGTTCAGGATTAGAAAATGCCTGTTTTAAGAGGGTCCAAATGGGAGATGGCCATGCATTAAAAAGCAGTTTTTATTCTTCTGGGCCACGCATCCTTTGCTGCTGCTGCTTGTGGTTTTATCAGGGCAGTTCTCTTGGATTTCCCACATTTTGGGGAGGCTGCACATGAGAACAGGGGCTTTGAGATGCAATGGGTTTCTCTTAAACTCTTTGGAGGGTCTTCTTTGCTGTTTTTCTGGTGGCTGCAGGGACAGTGCTGGGCCATTTCAGCCCAGAGGCTCCCATTCAATGCAAATGTTGTTGTTGGGGGGCCTCAAGAGAAGCTTAATACGGTGCTGCTCCGTAGTTGAAGCCAGACGCAGGCAGGGAAGACACTGGCCTGAAAAGAAGGGTTTAAAATGGTGCTCTGGCCTTACAAAATCCACAGTGAACTTGTTAAAATTGAAGGCGTTTCAGCCCTCCATTCCTTGCAGTGTGACGTGTGACTTCACACTCTGAACAATTCACCTTTTTTGGAAGCACTTTTTCCCATATCTGCTCCTTCTGCACACAGGAAGGATGTTCCGGAGTTTGCCACTCTTGGAACGGAGGGGTCCTGGGGTTTGTAAACTAAAATCCATGATGGTTTCAGTTCCCCGCCAGCCTCGCACGCCCTCCAATTTCCTTTGCCCTACAACAGTTGGGATCGTTTCAGGGTTTCTCCCCCCCCCCCCCCCCCCCCCCCCCTCCCTCCGCCGCCCGCCACCGGTGGGGTTGTTTGGGGGTTTCCCCCCCCCCCCCCCCAAACTCCTTATGAGGCATCGGTTGAGAGTTTACAATTTGGGCAAATGCAACATGACAGGCCCAAAGTGCCAAAGACAAAAAGGACTTCCTCATAAGATCTCTCAAAAGACACTTTGCACAGAAAGCCACTACAAAAATGTCTGTCTACACCGTGTGGAAAGTGTATGTGTGTTTGTATGCGTGCGCACTACGCAGAGAGGTATGAGTGGTGGGTGTTTTGATATATATTCAGCCCCAAATATTAAAAGGCGCAGCCGGTCGTAACTCGTCGCAATCGATCTCTAAAACATACAAGCAGCTTTATTTTTGTATTCTTTGTAAATGGTATTTATACAAGAAGAACTTCTTCTTTTCCACTCAGATCTCAAATGGAGTCTCCTGGTTTTATCAATCCATGCAAAATCAAGTGGTGAGGACATACTTGGGCAAAAGTTGTGGGTCTCCATGCAAGAAATCACAAAGCCCCCCCAAGTTACACACTAACTGTATAGTATTGTACATTACAATGGAAAAGGTGACTAAGGACAAGTGTAGCCTTCATCTTGTATATAATAAAAGGTGTTAATGTTTCATGTCTCGTGTTTCGCTGGTTTGTGTCTGAGTTTGTGTCCAAACGATAGAGTAGTAATATGGGGCTGTGGGGTGGCACTGAGTCAATTATGTGGCCCCCTTGGACTGCTGGTCCCATCAGCCTGCTCACCAGCAGAGCTAATGGTGGGAAATGCTGGGAGTTGCAGTCCAACAACACTGGGAGCACTGCATTTTGTCTGCTTCCATTAGCATGAAAAGCAATGCGTATCATCATCATCATCATCATAGATAACACAAATAAAACACAGATACTGGCATTGTTTGCATACTAGTCATTCCTCATAATAGTTATAGCCTTATGAAATAATAATCTGTTTTCTTAATTGTTGAAATCTTTTTAACTCTTTATTTACCTTCTGTATTTTTAAAAATCATCTTATCAGCAGCATTCTTAAAATTACGGAGGATTCTCTGTGGATCTGCCTATTAAAAGCTACGAAAATCCCCAGGGAAAAATTAGGATAATCAAGGGGGAAATTCATAGAAAATAAAATACAATTCTTACCTTGGCTTTACAGTCTATTATTATTATTATTATTATTAATCAGCATTATTTACACATCGCTGTACATACAATCAGTTAAAAAATCGAATAAAACAAAATAAACCTGGCTCTGGCCTACATTCATAGCCCCTAATGCTTGAGATGGTTGCATAACGGCAGGGGAAATAATTCAATGGAAATGTTAATAGGTTTAAAGGACGGGTCTAATGAGGAGCAAGGTTTTTAGGGGGTCCTTTGCATGATGTGCAAAGAGTTTCTACTGGATGGAAGAAGTGCTATAGATCATAGCTTTAAATGACTGACTCTCTAAAAGGACCTCTCCTGAAATTAGTGTAATTGTGGCTCTAATCATTCTAAGGCGAAGATTGCCTGCTTCAGAACGGAAATGCCACCCTTCTGCTTTCTCTGACTCCTTCTAACCGTGGCAGATATTGGGCCTGGGCTTTTTAAAAAGCAGGGAGGAAAGAAAAGGTTCTAACTTCTTTCCTGCTTATAAAGGGAATTGACATTTAAAAACCCATCCTGCCAAAATAGCCTCTTTTGTACTACAACAACCCAAGAGTATTGCTGTGGGGAGCTCAGAGAAGAGCATGGAAGTGGCTGAAAGAAAACACAGGCATCCTGGCTGTGGGCATCGCAACAGAGGGCACTGCGCCAGGGACCCCACAACGCACTGCAGATGCCACGGCCCAGGGGCAGTAGGGGCACCACAGCGCAGGAGCACTGTACTAAGTGGCAGTGCACTACGGACCACTTCACAAGACATTAAAAATGAATCAAATTACTACAATGTTAAAACAGGTAAGTTACGAAAAGAATAAAATACATTTTTAAAAATTAAAACTCTCTCCCTCTCTCTCCATAGTTTTATCTTTTTAAAGTGTGCCTTAATCTATTATTATTATTATCTTTATTTGTATCCCTGTCTTTCCCCCGAAATGGGACTCATTGCGGCTTCACTTTAAAAAAGCACAATTAAAAACATAGGGATAAAAGCTAAACAGGGTGAAAACGTATCTTTGATTTTAGGAGGATTAAGAGGGGAAAAGACCTGGGGTCCTCGAAGTGTGAGTTCTAGAGAAGGAGCCGGGGGTCTGTTACTGGTTGACTCTTCGTGGGCAATCTCTGCCAGGAAGTTGACTTTCAGCTCAGTCCTAAGCGCTGGGACTAAGAGAGATGTTCGTGTCTGTGGCTCTTTGTATGTCGCTTTAATTCTAAGTGGGAGACAAAGTGGGGATGAAACCAAAATCTTTGAGCTTAGAAAGTTACTTCCAAGAACATTAAATATACAAGTATTTCCACTTCAGCCTTTTCTTTGATGAAAGGAGCTGAGCATTTGGATAGAAACCTTGTATTTGAACAAGGAAAGAAGGCCCAGAAACACCTAGAAGGCAGAAGGAGGAGAAGGAGGAGGACCTTTCGTAGCATTGGCTATGAATGCTTCGCCTGAGAGATGCTGCTGAGATGATGACCATTTCTGCCTCCTCAGCTTTTCTTGGGGCTGAATGCGGATCTATTCAGGGAGACCGGGGTCCCCTTGGCCTCCTTCACAAAGACTGGGCCAGAAGGAGACCTGGAAAGGCATAAAGATGGTGTAAACAATCACAATGCTAGGCTGACATGTGTTTATTTCATGTTTTGATATTCCTTGTGTCTCAGGGGTCTGTCTCTCTCTCTCTCTCTGTCGCTTCGATAATAAAACATACAGTACTGTATATTGAAAACAAAGGCTATGCCACTCTGAGGACAGACAGAAAGAGAGAGAGATGGAGAGAGAGAGATGGAGAGAGAGAGCGAGCCTAAACTGTGGCCGAAGAGCGGGTCAGAAATGGGATCCAAAGGAGAGAGAGCTTTCCTGAGGCAGCAGAGAGAGGAGCCTGAAAGGCCTTGGGAAAAGGCCAATCCTAGGGCTCCATACAATGGAGCCACAGCACTTCAATCGGTCTAATACCGCATTATCTCCTCAGTGTGGACGCCCTCTCTTAGGAGTCAACAAAGAAAGACCGCGCCTTCCATGATCCCATCCCTTGCTGCTGCGGCTGCTGTTCCCGGCTTGGCCTCCGAGCGGCGGCCGCGAAGCCTCCCCTTTTCCCGGCGGCGGCTCCTCCTCGTCCTCCCCGGCCTCTCTCCCTTCTCCTCCTCCTCCTCCTCCTCCTCCTCCTTTTCGGGGCTCCCTGGGCCTCCTCATCCGACCAACCCGGGGCCTACCTATTTTAGCCCCGCCGGAGGGAGGAGATGCCATGACAACGTCCGCCTTGCAGGTAGAGCGCCGCCCGGCCTCCCCTCACCCTTCCCGGGCACCACATCTACGCGAGGCCCCGGCTTTTGCGGCCTACAGGGCGGGCCTCGCGGGGAAGGAAGGAGCCTGGTTCCGGAAGAGGGACGGGCCTTGGGTTTTCCCTTCTCTGGTTTTAGGGATTCTCATTGGAAGGGTTGAGGAGCTGGAGCCCCTGGGTTTAGTCCAAAGTACACCCACTTTCCTGGTTGCTTCAGACCTTGGTTTGGGGGCCCCTCCCCAGTTCAACCAGTTTGGGCTCCTTTTGGGGGCAGCTGTTGTTTCCCCCAAAAGCCTTGATGGTGTTCCTTCCCAGGCAGTCCTTCATCTCCCCCGCCTCCCCCCACAATGCAGACCAAGATCAATGGCCTCCCACCCCAAATCTCCCCCCAAATCTCATGAGTACATTAACACACAACAGATATTGACATTGCATATAGTAGTATTACACACATAAAGCAACACAACGCCTGAGTTCCACCTTCCACAAAACAAATCAACAAACAAGCTTTATGATTTCCTTAAATATTAAACCTTGCCTCTTAAGGTTGTGGCATTTACACACATAAACCAACACCTCCCAATCTCCCCTTCCTTCCACAATATAACCCCCAGCTATATACAACACTCCCCTAAATATCACATCCTATTTCTTAGGGTTGTTGTTTCCCCCCAAATCTCTAGTACAGTATATTAATTCACACACATTACATGACACACAGAAATCAACACAATCCTTATTCTCCCTTTCCTTCCACGATACAATCAAGCAGTATTGTGCATGACTTCCCTAGATAGCAAACCCTACCTCTTAGGTTTTTTGTTTCCCAAAACCCCTCTATTCTGTTATTGCACACGCATTGCATTACGTGTAACATGACATGCATAAACCAACGCAATCCTTGATCTCCCCTTCCTTCCACAATATAAAGCAGCAAACAAGTCATATACTGTACATGACTTCCATAAATATCAAACCTTGCCTCTTAAGGTTGTGGTTTCCTTCCTCAAAATCTCCTATTATTATACATAGAGTACTTACACATGCATTACATTACATACCTAAACCAACACAGCCCCTAATCTCCCCCTCCCTCCACAACACAAACCAACAAACAAACTATATACATGTCTTCCCTAAATATCAAACCCTATAAGGCTAAAATGGTTCCCTGAAGACCGAATAAGATAGCATTAGCATTTTTCACCTGGAGAGGATTTTACTTAAAGGAGGAAAGGGAATAGGAAAAATTAGTTGGGTCTGAGAGATGTGTAGTTCATGCACACACACAACAAGCAGAGTCACTCAATTCAAGGCCTTGTAAAGGTTGTAAACTTACCTCTTTCATGCTTGCAGTCTGGAAGCTGGTTTTCTCTCCTCCTTGTACTGGTTTGTGAGGGGATTCCTACTCTGTTTAATGTTGGGTGAACTGAGTAAAGCAGTAGTTACTTCTGAGGAAGCATTACTACAGGAACATAAAATTGTGCAGGAGGAATAACCAGCTGGGATTCCTAGCAAAACTATAGGGACTAATTTTAAAGGGGTATTCCCAATTTGAGAGTTAGAAAGCTTTTCCTTTTATATAGGGTACATTTAAACTGTGGAAATAATGCAATTTGACCCCACTTTATGTGCTGTAGCTCCATCCTGTGCAATCTTGGGATTTGTAGTTTTACATGGTCTTTAGCCTTCTCTGGCAAAGGGTGCTGCTGGTGCCTCACCAAACTTCAGATCTCAGGAATCTGTAGGATGGAGCCATGACAGTTAAAATGGCCTCGATGCATAATTTCTATACAGTAGATGCACCTGTAGACTGAAGAAGGTGCCAAAACCTCCATATTTTATGGTGTGTGCCTTTCATAAAGAGAGAAATGTATGTATCGTGTAATTTATGAGTATGGAAAATATGTTAATTTGACAAAGAAGTCGATGGCTTTAAACTCCAGGAGCAGCCATCCTTCAGGTTGTCATTCACTTTGGTCATTGCGATGTGTGTGTAATCTTGGCATGCTGCTCAAAATGCTCCAGGACCTTTTGGAGGGGAGCAGAATCATACCAAGTGACTAATTTCCTGGGGCACCTGTTCACCTTCACTCCCAACTTGAAGCTCCAGGCGGCTGTTTCCTTTCCAGAAAGCCATTGATTTGGTCACAAAAGCCACCGAGGAGGACAAAGCCAAGAACTATGAAGAGGCCCTGCGGCTCTACCAGCATGCGGTGGAGTACTTCTTGCATGCCATCAAATGTGAGTCTAGCAGGACAACTGGAGTGGCAACAGCTTTTCATGGGGCAGCTGTGCCAAAATGGGGCAACTGCATGGAGCCTGAATGTGGAGTCTAGAGGGTCTCTTCCTTGGCTCCTCTGAGAGAATCCTTGGCTGCCTTCTCACACACTGCCTTGTCCCCATTGCAGACGACGCACACAGCGACAAGGCCAAGGAGAGCATCCGGGCGAAGTGTGCACAGTACCTGGATCGGGCCGAGAAGCTGAAGGAATATTTGCGGAACAAGGAGAAGCAGAGCAAGAAGCCAGTCAAAGAAGCTCAGAATGATAGCAAGGGGTAGGGCAAGCTGGGGGGGGGGGCAAAGGGCTGCAGCCAAGAGGGGTGAAATGCCCATCCTGCTCTGGAGCCAAGGAGGCTTTGGGCCATGGGGCTCCCACAGACAGGTCCTCTTTTAGTCTTTGTCTCATTTCCATCTTGCTTTAAAGACAACGCTGCCTCTTGCCACATGTGCAGGTATGTTTCTACCCCTGAAGGCTGCTGCACTGGCAGGTTAGCAACAGGTGTGGGCATTACCTCTGGAGGCCTCCGAAGGCCCTGGACTTGACCCTGTTCCTCTCACTGGAGATGCCAGGGACTGGCAGAAAAGCCCAGCCTGTATTATGCAAAGCAGACCAAGTGTATAGGCATCTGCAAAACACACACACAGAGCGCACCATTTGGTGATGATGATGATGATGATGATGATGATGATGCATTTAAAAAGCTATAGAAATACAGGCCGGGCAGAAACAAATCAGTCCTAGTGTCAGCGGAGACAAAGAGAGTGGTGTTACAAATCACAAAATGAGGCACCCGTCAAAAACCCAAAGCAACAAACAAAACGCTATAAAAGCACATGCCTGCAAAAGACATAAGGGGTAAATAATATAATTACAAAACCGTGACACAATGTTACAAAATGCTAACCAAATGCAGGAACAAACAGTACTATGCAGAACTGACACAACAAGATGTAAATGAGGCAAAGATATTGGTGGTGTAAATAGGACTTCCAAATATTGTCCTGTTTCAAAAATTCTTCTTAGCCTGTGGAATTGGGTTCAGACCCATAGAAGGTGGGAACGGAGGAGCTTTGACGTGTCCCGTCTTTGCCCACTGATGAACTTGTGGAGGGTGGCGGCAGTTCTGTTTTGCTCACTGTAGCTTGGAGCCAGCTGGGATAGCAACACACGTTGTCCCACTCTTGCTGGTCCCTTTGGGGTGCTGCCTCCCCCATCTCATTGGGGGCCTCCTTCTGCAGGAGCGACAGCGATAGTGAAGGTGACAACCCCGAGAAGAAGAAACTGCAGGAGCAGCTGATGGGTAAGATCCTCTGTGCCCCATAACCCTGTTGGTGGCTCCTTTCTGAAGGCACCCATGGCTGGTCCCTCAATTTGCCCCGCCTGGCAGGGTAAGTGGGTGGAAGTTCTGAGGTCTCCGTTGTGCCCATTATTGCCCCCCTGCAGGTGCCATTGTGATGGAGAAGCCCAACGTGAGGTGGAACGATGTGGCTGGTCTAGAAGGAGCCAAGGAAGCCCTCAAAGAAGCTGTCATCCTCCCCATCAAATTCCCCCACTTATTCACAGGTAATAAAATTTCCTGTTCCAGGGAACCCCATAACTGCCCCCTTCCCCTCCTGGCACAGTAGACAGGTGAGGCTATTTCTTCCTCCTTTGTGCCAGGTAAGCGCACACCGTGGCGAGGGATCCTCCTCTTCGGTCCTCCTGGCACCGGGAAGTCCTACCTAGCCAAAGCCGTGGCCACTGAAGCCAGCAACTCCACCTTCTTCTCCATCTCCTCTTCGGACCTGATGTCGAAGTGGCTGGGGGAGAGCGAAAAGTGAGTGAGGAGGGGGCAAGCAGCATGACTAGTGACCTTTGTGTGGCTCAGTCTGTGGGGCAGGACAAGGTCTTTGTACAAAGTTTAAGGGTTGGGCCTGTATGGAGAAGGAGCCAGTGGCTATGGAGGCCAAATGGTCCTCCTCTTTTGCAGCATTGTTTGGGCACTGCTCTTCCATGGCTAGTGGGGCGCCCTTCCGCATCTGCCAGTGGCCCTCAGTCACCCTCCCTCCTTTCCCCACTTACTTTGTCTCTCCTTCAGGTTGGTGAAGAACCTCTTTGAGCTAGCCAGGCAGCACAAGCCTTCCATCATCTTTATTGATGAGGTGGACTCTCTGTGCGGCTCCCGCAACGAGAACGAGAGTGAGGCGGCCCGCAGGATCAAAACGGAGTTCCTGGTCCAGATGCAAGGTGGGTGGTGCCATTGGGTCAAGGGACAGGAGGGCACTGCCAGCCCTGATGCCACCATCAGCTGGGCAGTGAAGAGGATTCAGAAGGGGGCTGCAGGGCAATGCAGGCTACCCTGCCCAGAGGTTGAGTTTGGGCACCATATGGGTGATGGTTCTGTCTATCCACCACTTTCCCAGCATGGCCTAATCAGTGGTGGTTTTCTTTCTGGACAGGTGTCGGGAATAACAATGATGGGACTTTGGTCTTGGGCGCTACGAACATCCCCTGGGTCCTGGATGCTGCCATTCGGCGAAGGTGGGTCTAGTGAGTTGAGCCTTTGTCAGCAGCCTGATGGGATTTGGAGTTCTTGCTAGTATCATAACCTTCAAGTCTTCTTGGCAAGATTTGTTCAGAGGAGGGTTGTCATTTCATCTGGGGCTGAGAAAGTGTAACTTGCTGTCTAGTGTTATAGAAAAGTGTTAGTGTTTTTGGTAGATAGATTTCTGCCTTAGCTTGGCAGTGCCAGGCCGAGAAAAGATGGGAAGGCTCAGAAAGAATGGGGAGAGGGAATTTTCCTTGGTTGTTAAGCTTTATGCCATCTGCTGCATCATGTAGTATCTGTACAGCTGATCTTATAACAATAGCATGCCTCAGTCTTTGGCATTGAGAGAAATGGGGGAGGCCTGGGATGGTACCCGGTTCTGCCTTTCTCCTCACCCCTGCTCTGCGTCTGCGTCTGCACACAGGTTTGAAAAGCGCATCTACATCCCTCTTCCGGAGGAGCTAGCTCGGGCCCAGATGTTTAAGCTGCACCTGGGCAACACGCCCCACAACCTGTCGGAAACCAACATCTACGAACTGGCCCGCAAGACGGATGGCTATTCGGGGGCCGACATCAGCATCATTGTGCGCGACGCACTCATGCAGCCAGTCCGTAAGGTGCAGTCGGCGACCCACTTCAAAAAGGTGAGAGCAGGAGGGGGCTTCCCTTCAAGGGCTGTGGGGTGGGGCAGTCCTTAGCTGGCCCCATCCTATCGGTGGGACCTGCAGAAGTGCCTGCTTCCTGCTGCTTTGCTCCCAGGGCCTCTATTTCCTCTGGGAGAGTCCCAGGGGGTTTCTGGGGAACTGAAGGGTGCTCACTCAGCTTCAAGACTCTCAGAAACTGGGGAGAGTTGCTGGTTACTGGTCCCTCAGACCAACAGTTCAGTTGTCCCAACCACACCAGCACAAACAAAGGCCTTTCCAAAAGGACAGAAAAGCTTTGGGTCCAAGCCTAGGACCATTAAGGTTGTGCCTCCCCATAGCCTCTGAATGCCTCTTGCTAGACAAGAGACTGGGAGTTGGTTGGATTTCCCAGCAGCCAGGGTCCTAACCTCCTGTATTCTGGGTTAAGCTCCTCCTATTCACTCCTGTAGGCAGGGTCAATAAACAAAAGACTGGCCTCCTATATAGGGAGGAGCTAGCCCCCCTGGGCCTCAGTCTTGTTCCTGCCTAAGCTCCTAGCAGGATGTGCCTCTTCGAGTCAGCGAAGTTCTTTCTTTCTCCGAAAGCGGTCTGACAGTTTTCTTGGCCTTCCCTTCTTCTAGGAGTCCAAGTAGACCATAAGTTGAACATGAGTCAACAGTGTGATGCGGCAGCTAAAAAGGCCAATGCAATTCTAGGCTGCATCAATAAAAGTATAGTGTCCAGATCAAGGGAAGTAATAGTGTCACTCTATTCTGCTCTGGTCAGGCCCCACCTGGAATATTGTGTCCAGTTCTGGGCACCACAATTCAAAAAGGACATTGAGAAACTGGAGCGTGTCCAGAGGAGGGTGACTAAAATGGTGAAAGATCTGGAAACCTTGCCCTATGAGGAACGACTCAGGGAGCTGGTGATGCTTAGCCTGGAGAAGAGAAGGTTAAGAGGACCTTCATGCCTAGGGTCAACTCAGCCTTTCAGGTATCGCAGGACATTCTCCTGCCTTCATTCTGCCCTGATCCTAAGAAGGACTTTAACCTTAAGGTCATCTGAAATGTTGTTCATTTCCTTTCTCCCGGCCTCTTTGGGGTGCAAGGTATCTGCTTCGACTCTTGAGTTGGTGGATCAGGTCTTGTATTCAAGAGAGTTACCGAACTCTTATCTCACTCCCCCCAAGGGGTTGATGGCACACTCAACCAGGAGTGCATCTACCTCTGCAGCCCTGGCCACTAGCCCCTCACTGTCAGACATTTGCAGGGCGGCCACATGGAAGTTGCCTTCGACCTTCATAAGACATTACAAACTGGATGTGTCTCAGTCCGCAGAGGCGTCATTTGGAAGGAGGGTCCTCCAACAGATTGTGTCGGGGGCCACAGTCTCCTAGCAGCACTTCCCTCCCAGTTCGAGAGGGCTTTTGTAAATCCCAGAATACAGGAGGTTAGGACCCTGTCTGCTGGGAAAACAAACATTGGTACTTACCCGTGATACGTTCATTTCCAGCAGACGAGGGTCCTAGCATCCTGCCCACCCAGGTGCTGCCTGCGGCCTCCAACCCTGCCTGCCTCTTGGTGGACCTGCCTTGTTCTTCTTGTTGCTGGATTGGTGTTTCTGAGTTCTTGTTTGTCCTTGGACTAGTTTTCTAAGGTGTTCTAGTTAGCCCTTAGCTGAGGTTACTAAAGTTCAGTTCCTTGATTTACCGTACTAGTCGCTTGGCTTGTTATTGACTGAGGCTCAGGGGGGCTAGATCTTCCCTATATAGGGGCCGGTCTTTTGTTTATTGTCCCTGCCTACAGGAGCAAATAGGAGGAGCTTAACCCAGAATACAGGATGCTAGGACCCTCATCTGCTGGAAATGAACGTATCATGGGTAAGTACCAATGTTCGTTTTTCCTCCACTTGCGTCTGAATAGGGCCAATTCATTGATGGGGGAGACCGGACACTACTTCTCCTGTCCTCCCAAGACCTGTCACAAGCATAAAGAAAAGCCCTTTTTATCCAAGAGAATCCTCCCCTTCACCGGCATGGTGTCTGTCTCCCGGATGCAGGTCATTGGGCCTTCCCGCACCACTCCTGGCATGATGGTAGATGATTTGCTGACCCCTTGTTCACCGGGCGATCCTGGCGCTATTGAAATGACCTGGATGGAAGTGCCGGGGGACAAACTCCTGGAGCCTGTGGTCTGCATGGTGAGTGGTAACCCCTGCCTGGCTGTAACTGCTTTGGGGCTTCACCCACCCCCCTCCAAAGCCCAGGGCATAGATAATCTGCTCTCCCAAGCAGGTGGCACTGCTGGAGAGCAGAAGGGAGACAGGCCGAGGGAGCTGCTGGACAGTGCGCCCCGGGGCTGTGCTTGGCAAGGGGCAACATTGCCAGCACCACTCCCTTCCCCCCTTCTGGTTGTTGGGGGCCCAGGGCTTAGCCTCCCCTTCTTTGCAGGCGGATATGCTGCGCTCGCTGGCCACCACACGCCCCACCGTCAATGCAGAGGACCTCCTCAAGGTGAAGAAGTTCACAGAGGACTTTGGCCAGGAGGGCTAATGGCTGTGCCCATCAGGAGCCGCGAGGGGGCATTTGGCCACAGGCGGGTGCAGAGAGGAGGGGGCCCTTTTGTGCCGAAGGTGGGCTATGCCAACCCAAGCTTTGCCCCCCCCCAACTTGGCACTCCACTTCTCTCCACTTGGGGCAGCCAGTTTTGGGAGGAACAGAGGCAGCGATGGAAGCTGCTCTGAGTAATGGACGCCTGATCTTTTATCCCCCCTCATCAGGAAATCCCTGCCACCTTCATGGTTGCTGTTTCTTTTCTTTTTAAAATTACTGCTGCTTGGTTTTGTGTTTATACAAATAAAAACAGTCCAAAACTGCCACCAGAGCTCAGCCCTTTTCCTGAGGCCTACCTGGCATGGGTGGAAGTGGCCCCTCTGCCCCAAAGGAACATACTGGACCCGCTCTCCTGCGGCCACCGAGGGACTACTTTTGTCATCCATCTGGAGCTGAACAGGCCTCTTTCATACTCTGCCAGACATGGGCTCTGGATTCCACAGAGGCTCAGTTCCCTTCCTTTCCACAACTGAGATGTCTGTGACTTTCTCCTTCTGGCCTCAGGAGCAGAGGGGCAGAAAGGACGCTTTGCCAAAATGGGAGGCCTCCTTTGGCTCCTTGCTGCAGACAGAGACTGGAAGGACGCAAGATCAGCCGGGGCAGCCGCTCCAGTCCCAGGGATGCACCTTGTGTCCTGGCGGCTGTTGACACGATTCTTGTCCAGGGATTGAAGTCTTGAGTGGAAGGTCACACACTCCCCACCCCCACCACCTTCTGCTGTTGCCCTTCCTGGGGGTCCTAAGGCCTGGACCAGCCAGTTCCCTACTGGTGCCTCCATTTTGCCAGCCCCTCTCAAGCCTCCCATTTTCCCAGTCAAGCCCCCCATCCCATCCCAGGGATGGGAGAGGGACTTCTGGCCTAGGTCCCATCAACACCGCCAGGCAGAGCTGGGTGCCATTCATCCCTGCTATGGCTTTTGCTCTTCCACAGGTACACTACTAATCTGACATTCTGCACTATGCGCTGCCCTTCTCCCCACCTCAAGCTCCAACCCTGCGCTTTAGGTTTTTTCTTGGTACTACTGAGGAAAGCTTGTTCCTTTTGGCAACTCTTTTTGACAGTGTCTCCCAGAGGTTTAAGGGCCAGTTGAGCTTCATCCTCTTCCCCCAATTCCTTGCCATGTGTAAATAATACAAGACAGATCGATGCCTGTTTGGGGAGGGACGATTTAGAGAAAAATAAAATGTTGGAAATGAAGGCTTAAAAGTCTTTGCCTTTTTATGTTTATTTAATTGAACCTCCACCTGAGTAATACAACAGCATGGTTTTTATTTATTCCATCAGAGGAAACCGATCTGAACCCTAACAGATCATGGGGAAATGGTGGGCACTCATGAGACGCTTCTGTGTTCTCTGACTTTAGAGTTGCTCTTGCCTCTTCCAAGCAGCTGGCAAACAAAACCTGGCTTTGTCCTCTCATTCTTCACCCTGGCATGTATTTATAACCTACCAGGTCTGTGGGCACAAGCTTATGGGGCAAGCACAGTCTGTTGACGGTGGCAACCACGCTCCAGAACCAACTTAAACCCAATTTTGCTCCTTCAGGGGCCTGGGCTCTGTGCTTGACCCAAAGGGGCCCCACTGCTGTGGGTCAAGGATGCTAGGATTGAACTCGCATCAGGGCCCCTGGGACCCCACTTTACCTTGCAACCCTGGAGGAGGAGAATTGGGGGTTTACCCCTACGCAGGGCCTACTTTGCCACTGTTGCCCCAAAGAAAAAATGGGAAACCATGCTACTGCACAAGGGAGCCCCTCCCTTTGACTCTGGCCTCTCTTCCGCTGCCTCTTTCCAAGGTTTGGGCAGCCATGCAAAGCCCAGGCAAACGAAAGGGTGCCTCTCTGCTCACTGACCAAGGAGGGGGTCACTCATTCAGCTCGGCCCAACGCACATTGACAAAGGTCCTGCTCTCCATCTTGTCGATGTACAAGACGCCCTGGAGGTGGTCCATTTCGTGCTGGACAACACGTGCTGCCCATCCGCTCGCCTGCCAGGTGGTCTCCTCCCCAGCTTCATTCAGGCCTAGTTGGGAGACAGAGGTACTTGAGTGAGAACCTGAACTGCAATATTCAAAGGTATAGCCGTGTTAGTCTGTAAAATCTGTACAGAAAAAGATCTTGTAGCACCTTTGAGACTCAGTGAAAGAAAGAAGTTGGCAGCAGGAGCTTTCCTAGGCTTCAGTCTACTTCCTCAGTTGAAAAGCATCTGAGGAAGTAGACTGATGTGTACAAAAGCTCCTGCTGCCAACTTCCTTCTTTCAGTGAACCTCAAAAGTGCTACAGGATCTCTACATCAGTGGTCTCCAGACTTTGCCTCAGCCATGTTGTCCAATAGTCTGGAATCCTGGGAGCTGAAATCCAAAATCCCTTAAGGATCACAGTTTGGGGATCAGCTGCTCTACATACTGATCCTACCCTTGTCTCCCTCCTTCTCTTGCTCCTACTTCCCTGCTCCCCAGGAGGCAAATGCCCACTTACCTACCTGTAACCTGGACCGCCAGGAATCTCGGGACACAAGCAGAGAAGCCATTGATGCTGCGACAGCCCTCCGGGTGGGAGACCACCTGGGAGTCGAGGACCCTCATTGTCGGGTTGACGAAAACGCGCAGAGGGAAGGGGGCCATTTGCCGGGCCTGGCGCACGGCCGGAGAGTGTTCTTGCAGCAGGCTCTCTGGATACTCGGCCACAAAGACCCGGAGAGGGAGGCCCACCTGAGGGGCGCTGAGGGCCACGCACCGCTCCCTCCGCATCACGCACACAAGCGTCCGGATGAGGGCCTGCACCTCTTTGCTGGCGATCTGCGAAGGCTCCACAGTAGCAGCCAAGGAGCGCAGGATGGGGTCCCCTACTTGGCAGACGTGGCTGAAGGGCGGGAGGGGCGGCTTCAGGACTTTGCGGCGCAGGAACTGCCAGTAGCTGCGCTGCTTCTCCGCTTGAGAGGAGGCGGCACGGCCGCAGGGTCCCAGGAGGAGAGGGCCGGCCGACGGGAGCAGAAGGGCCCCGGTCAGCCCTCGGAGCAGGCTGGGCTTCATCAGCCAGGAGGCCTCCATCATGGCTTCCTCCACCTGCAGAGAAGGGAACAGAAATAGGGCACACTATGACACTGTCAGATGACAAGTAAGGGACTGAATATCTTACCATAATACCACAATAATACCATATATATACCATAAAATCATACTCTCTCTCTCTCTCTCTCTATATATATATATATATATATATATACCATATATTATATATGTGTGTGCATGCGAACACACAAACACATATATAAAATATTACATGGTATATGTATGTGAGAGAGAGAGAGAGAATGATTTTATGGTGCGTGCGTGCGTGTGTGTGTGTATATATATATAACACCATATAGTAGTAATAAATTTTATTTATAGCCCACCTCTCCCAAAAGGATCGAGGAGGGATACAACAATAAAATACATCAACAACATATACAATACATACATAAATTAAAAAATTACAGGCCAAAATAAAGCTGCTTTGGGTCACTTTGGCAGTGTGCTCTTTAAATGCTGCATGCATCCTAAGAGGCCAGAAGCCACACCAAAGCCATGCTTCAGCCCTAAAGGACTGCAGCATAGCTTTGGCGCGGCTTCTGGACTCTTAGGATGCATGCAGCATTTAAACAGCACACCTCCAAAGTGACCCAAAGCAGTTTTATTTTGGCTTGTCTGTATGGGCCCTACATAATGCACTTATTCCCCTATTATAAAACTAAACAACAGCACTATAAAATGCAGGTTAAAATTATATAGATATAGATATATAGATATGTACCACCATATAATATATAATACCATACCATTATACGTATTCTAACAAAGAAGGTAAACCTAAATATTCTGGCCCCATGTGTCACAAAATCACAATTCCCAGGGTTGTGTGCTGGAGGGAGTAACTTTTGGGAACTACAACTCCCAGAATCCTCCAGATGGGGATTCTGGGAGCTGTCATTCAGGAGCAATGCACCATTTCCAAACAGCCTATGTTTGCATCCAAACTTTCGTCAGCTGGCCTCCATGGTTCCCTTTGGTCCTCCCAACATCCCTGCGAGGGAGGCAGGCAGGCAGGCAGGCAAGGGTGAGAGCCCTCTGCACAGACAGACCTTTGCAACGTAAATTCTCTTTTGCAGGTAGCCTTCCTTCCCTGCTTACCTTGAAGAAGTTACTTCTTTGGACTACAAAGCCTCAGATTCCAAGAGGCAAAGCCAGTTGCCCTATGCCTGGTGCATGCTGGGAGTTGTAGTCCAGTAAAGTAACTCCCCCAAAGCCCTTCCCTCTGTGTCTTAATCCGTCATTGGAAAAGCCCTTCTTCTTACCTGCCGCTGCTCTTCCCTTGGCAACACGTGGGAGAACCGGAAGGGGCGGGGCATGCCGGGAAATGAAGTCCTGCGGGGCTCGCAATGGAGCAGCGCCCCCTGGCGGCTGGAGGCGGCATTGCAGTTGCCCTTTTGTCCATCCTTCTTGCAAGAGTACCAAGGACCAAAGGTCAAACCTGTGGACTGCGAAGCCCAGAATCCCCTGAGAAGGGCTTGGCCACCCTTCCTGAGCCCTTCAAGGGGCAGCTGACCTTCTTGTTGCCCCAGCAGTCCCTGCATCCGCAAATGGCTCTGCCTGCAGCCCATGGAGGCTGCCTCCCATCCCTCTTTCTGGCCACTTGCAGAAGGGATTGGCAGGCCATTTCCATTCCCCAGACTCCTTCTCCTCCATTCCAGCTTTGTTGCCATCGTAGTACTGTATGTCTTTCGGCCCTTCCCAACGCATGGCTGACCGATCACAGGCTTTGAATTCTAACCCAAGTTCTCCCACATGAACAACCTACATAGGCCTGTCCCTGGATTCTCCGCTCCGAAACATGCATCTGAGGAAGCCGGCTCAAGTCTACTCCCAGCTTCTTTCTTTCAGTGAGTCTCAGAGGTGCTGCAAGATCCCTTTGCAGACTCATTTTCCAGACCAGAGCAGCAATCTCTTGACTTCTATCACAGGGTTTTCTTGGCAAGTTTCGCTGCCATCCTCTGAGGCTGGGAGAGCGTGATTTGTCAAAGGTCGCACAGTGGGTTTCCAGGGGTGAGCCAGGATTCAAACCCTGGTCTCCAGAGTCATAGTCCAACGCTCAAACCACTAGGTCACACTGGCTCCAGCTTTGCTTAATATGTATTCATGCCTGCAGATAGAGTTCTGGAGATGGCTGCAGCTTCCCCCAGCGTTTTAGGACAAATCAGTTTGCCTCCAGAAAGCAAAGGCTGAAACCCCCCTTCAAGCAAATGCAGCATCCCATGCCACCTCTGCAGTTCCAGGGCTTCCTCTGGCCTCAACAAAACTGAGACAGCCATCTCTGCTCAGCGGCGAAAAGAAAGGTTGCCTTCGCAAACGGAGTGCCTTCCGTTCACCCCAACTGTACCTTCCTTCTCTTAATCGCATCCCCCCTGACTCCGCTCTTCAGCCAGCCATCTCAGGGCTTGCCAGCTACTGGGGTGAGACTGGAAGCAGTGCAGAGGGCTGCCAAACAGAAACCTGCCCCTGTCCTAAAAAGAGACTTATCCATCCATAAATCACACTTGTGTGAGTCCATTAGGCTTTGTGTTTTTAAGTGCTTCTATTCACTTCACTTAACTGTATTGGTACTATTCAACCAGAAGCCACCTTGAGAAATGTGGGGGGGGAAAGGGGACCATGTGCCGATAGGTACATGAGAAAGAGTAGCAAGAATCAGGAGGGAAGATTATGCCCTGGTTCCTTGTACGATGCAGCAAGAACCACAGCCATGAACCAAAACGCAAGTCAGATTTATTCAGAACCTGATCCACCTTCACCAACCATTCCTTCCACCCCAACCCCAACCCCAGGCCCAGCTTCTTCTCAAACTCTGCAAACCAGCCCTTCTACTGTCCTTGCCTGTGCAAAAAAGGCCCAAGCCAGGACCCGGGAGCCAAAGCCTCAGATTGAGCACACACAAGTGCTGACTTCTGATGCCAGGCCGGCTGAGCATTTAGGCCCCAACAGGAGATGCCCTTTGCTACGATGCATCCCCTGAAGGCGTGCTTTTCTCTTCTGCCTCTGAAACTGTAACTCTGGGGTCCGCATCCTGCTTTGATTCAGGGAGGGCCAAGTTCAGGGGAAGCGGTGGGATCTCTTGGGGCAGCGTCTGCTCCTCAGCCAGAGGAAGAACAGTCTCTTTCTCAGGCAGGACGGGGGAAAGTAGTTCTTGGACCGAACACTCGTCCACACAGCCCAGGTTCCCGTACTTGTGGAGGTGAGTAGGAGGAACCCCTAGTAAAGAGAAGAAGAAGAAAAGAGTGAGAGGATGTCAAAATCTTAGGTTATCAAGATCCAGAAATAGTTTTCAAAGAGAGAAACAGGTCAATCTGTTTCAGCCTAAAATGGAAAAGGAGGGGAGAATGAAGGAACCAAACAATACCTTTGGGGCTGGTTTATTTTAGCTTGAACTTTCATGGATATCTGCCTAGTTCACCTGAGGGAAGTGGGTCAATATCCATACAACCTAATGCTAAAATAAACCAGTCTCAATAGTGCTACTTGACTTTTGCCCCTATTCCATTTGAAGATCCAGAGATGATCTCTCAAAAGCCCCTACTCTTCCCACACATCTCTGTGGGCTGAGGCTTAACTACTCCCTGCCTTCTTGCCGCACCTACAGCCACAGAACTCCCATGGAAGCAAACAGGTCCTTACCCAGTGTCTTTGCAAGTTGGGCGGCCGGGAAGAGGAGCAGGAGGCAGCGGTTGAGGTAGGGCACCAGGTCTTCCAGGAACGCCGTGCAGAACTGAATGAAAAGCTCTTGTTCTCGGCTGCTGAAAGCCATGGCCTCAGCCCGATGGAAAGTCAGAATAACCTTTGTTACCTGCAAAGAGGGGAAAGAAAGAGAGAGATGGGAATCCCCTTGGCTAACACATCCGGTGAGGGACAGGGGCTGCACAGTTCCACCAGGGATCCAAGCTGACAAAATTCAGCCATGAATTCAAAAGCACAGCTGGATGTGTCACTATGGCAGGAGGCAAGGGAAAAGCCACAGACTTAGGGGGCAATTGTCTGTGATTGGGGACAGCCCCTCTCCCTGGGGCTGTTCTCACACACACATCCTTTCACACAGACCTCTTCAATTCCTGTTTCTTGAAAATGTCCTCTCCTGGCATAAAAGGACCTAGGGAGACCCCAAAATGTGGCAGAGATATTCCTCAAACCCACCAGGTGGCATTTAGGGCCATACAGAGGCATTTCCCCCCAAAACAATTTGTTTGACCCCTGGAAAACCCTGGGGGGGGTCACATGTAGCCTGTGGGCCTCCCTTTGCCCACCTCTGCTCCTTGGAATAAAAAAGGTAGCAGGTAAATCCAAAGAGCCCTGCCTGATGTCAGAAGCTGTATATGCATTATCCTACTTGAGAGTATGTATTTTCCCTGGAAAATGATTAACCTTCCATTTTGAAGCCAAGCCCTCCCTTCAGTCCATCTGCCTTGGTCCAGGCCTCGGAGGTTGAGAGGAACTGCTGGACCTCTTACCCTTTCCCTCCACCACTCCCTTCTCCTTCTGTGTCATGTCTTTTTAGATTGTAAGCCTGAGGGCAGGGAACCATCTAACTAAAAGGATTGCATGTACAGCGCTGTGTAAATTTACAGCGCTTCATAAATAAAGGTTAATAATAAAATAATAAATCCAATATAGTAGCAAACATATCCAGTTGATTAATATTTGCTATATATATATAATCTTTGTCTATGTTCACAATATATGTAGATCTAGTTTGTAGCTCTGCCTTGGGTTTTGGGGGGGGGGGGTGGGGTGTGTTGAGGTAAGGTTGAATGTTATAGGCAAAATTTAAGCTTTAGTTGAGGCCAGTTGGAGGGTTGGTATGTGAAACAGATAACGGTGTGAGAAAGCTCTGGTTTCTTAAGGTTGAGGTGCTAAGTTACCCTGGTGACCTAGCAGAGGGGTGTGAATTGTTGGAACCATCTGGGAAGGAAGGAAAAAAGGCTGGGGGCTGGTTGCTGGTTTAAAGTGAGGTTTGCCTTTGTGCTCTTTAGATTCTGCAAAAAAGTGTTTGAGGATACTTCTGCAGTGCTCTTACAATAAACTTTCTTGTTTTGACAATAAGTTGTTTTGTGGATCATTGAACAGAGGATTCCAAATCTCACACCTGATAGCATCATGCTAAAAACCTGCTGTTAGCCCCTACCATTTTGCATTTTGTGAGTAAAAGATCAGAAATGTCCCCACCCCAACCTCACTTCCAGCCTTTCTAAAGAAAAGGAAAACCTCACCTGGGCAAGTGCATCCTCCAAGGCAGAAGCCACATCCGGAGCAAGAGCCACAGGGCAACAGAGGCGCAAGTCGTTGAAGGCCACCAGGATATTGTTGAGGAAGCAGGCAAGTGGTGGGAAATCCAGGAGCCCCATTGGGGGTTGAAGGGCACCTGACTGGGCTGAAGCCCCCACAGAAGACACGGGGATAGTGCTGCCCAGGAGTGCAGGGGCAGAGATCAGCGTGTAGGAATTCATCTCCTCCTCGAATTTGCTGACAGCTTCCTGCATGGCTTTTTGGAAGGTGAGCATCGCCACTCGCTGGAAGATTGGGACCAGCTGGCCCCGGAAGTCCGCACCCACCCGGCTGAAGGAGAGGCCGAAGTACATGCACTGGCCCAGCAGAGAGTCCAGGCGGCCGCCCACCCCACGCTGCAGGTCGTGCTCCAGCACCAGCAGGAACTGCGAGACTTTCTGAAGGACCCAGCCATGGAAGATGGCACTTTCGTTGAGGGTCTCCTGCCCAGGAGTGGGCACCAGCGGCTCCTCGTCAGCAAAGATGGCCCGGTACTGCGTGACGATGTCAAAGAGGTGGACGCGGCAGGCCTCAATGGTCTTGGTGACGTGAACGTAGGGGTCTTCGTCAGGGATGGCAGCCAGGATGGAGCGCAGCCAGATGTCCCGGGCCTGGAGGAAGGTGATGCGCAGCTCTGCTTCAGTGAAGACATCCATGCAGCGCAGGTAACCGATGACACGCAAGCAGGCAGGCAGCGGGATGTTGGTGCGCAGCTGCTGGATCAGCTGAGTCAGCATGAGCTGGGTGGACTGGCGCACCTCTGCCACGATGCCCTGGGAGGGAGAAGACAGAGGGAGAGACCAAATTAAATTCCTCTTACTCCAGATAACAGGTTCTAGAGGAGTTTTTGCTCTAAAATCAAACCATCCCCATTTATGAAACTTACATATAATCATAGAGTTGGAAGAAAACCCAAGAGTCATCCAGTCCAACCCCCTTCTTCTGCCATGCAGGAACTCACAATTAAGGCACCCCTGACAGACGGCCACCCAGCCTCTGTTTAAAAGCCTCCAGAGAAGGAGGACTTTGTAACAGATGGAAGCATTGAGCTGAGTCTGTACATTTCCCACATTGTTCTTTTGCTTTTTTTAAAAAAAAAATTGATTAAATGGATTTTCATAGAGGAAATCCACAAAGGAAAAAAGGATACCATGGACTGCCAAAAACCCAGCAGGTATATCTGAGAGGATATCAAGGCTGAGCTATCCCAAGAAGCCCAAATCCTTGAACTGAGGCTGTCATATGTTGGGCATAGTGTGTGACACAGTAACTCAAAGGAAAAGAGGACGCTTCTTAGAAAAACGGAAGGCAGTTAGAAATGAGGAAGACCATGTTAAGGTGGATTCTCAATCAAGGGAACCAGGGCTGCTGAGTTTGCAAGGCCTGAGGAGACCAGTTGATATCAGAGTGATTTGAAGTTCTCTCACTAATGAGTTCTCCCTAAATCAAAGTGATTAGGTGGCAATTAACAACCACAATTGAATGTAGCATTCAACTGAAGTGGGCTAGCTGAAACAATGGGACCAAGCCAAAGAGACAACTGTGACATCACAACAAGCCCTGGAAAACAAGCATAAAGACAACACAGGCAGTCTTGACAGAACTTTTTTGGGGTCCTCCCTTCCTGTCCTAAGTCAAAGTAACCATTACAAGCAGGACTGGGATTGACTGCAAAGCTCAGCTGAGGTGGAAACACTGGGACCAAGCCAAAGAGACAATTGCTGTGTGGCAGCAGACCCTGGAAATAACAATGGTCAAGACAACTGAGCCACTCTTGACGGATCCTTTTGCAAGGCGGAGCTGCAGCCACCTGGATGACGGAGATGGCGGCGTGCTTCTTCTCCAACCGGCGGACATAGGAGACCAGCTCCAGGGCCTCCTCATAGTAGCTGTTGCGGACGCAGGTGTCCATCAGCTGTGGGATCTCCAGGATCTCCAGGATCTCCGTGTGGCGGTTCAGGGTCAGGTTGTTCATCCGGCGGCTCTGGGCGATCTGCTCCGCGTCGCGCATGAAGTTCCTGCAAAGAGAAGGAAAGGAGGCGGCGAAGGGTGAGCGAGCGAGAAACGTCCGGAAGAGATTCAGAGGAAGATTTCTCCAAAGGTCTGAAGCCCCTGCGCATAAGGGAACTCAAACAGAGAACTCCCAAGCCATAGGCTGAGTGGATGCACAAAGGGCAAATACATGCACCCCTTTTCAGCCACTGGTTACTCTCTCTCTCTCTCTCTCTCTCTCTCTCTATATATATATATATATATATATATGCAAACCCCTCTTGGGGACCATCATCCATTCTCCTCTCAGGACTGTTTTCACTCACTGTCTCAGCTGACATTCCTTATTTGGGGTGAATGAAGGCATTTAGGCACTGCTTAGGGGCCATAAACAAACCTTGGATGCCATGAAGAAGCCAGTTCATCCTCATCTATTTTACTTGGATGCCTGCTAACAGCCGTGGGGCATTTGGGCTCCTTTGCTCTTTTGTCTCCTGGCTGTGAGCAAGGAATGCCCAACATTTCCCTCTTGCAAGTACTGTATTCTGCAATGACTCCCGATGGGCAAGTCCTATCAGTTGAGCCCAATGGGGCTTTTCCAGGGACCCTGGACTCCATCTCCCAGCCTCCCACGCGGCTGAAGGCCCAGATCTCTTAAAGGGCCCGGTTTGGGGACCACTGCCCCAATGTCTCCTCCCTATGGGCAGCGACTGTCAATGCTCCCGACTGGGGCTCTTAAGGGCTTCTGGACTCCATCTGGCCGCGCGGCGGAGGCTTCTGGGAGCTGTAGTCCCTCTCCCTGGGGCCTCACCGGCATTCCTGGGCGAAGGGCGAGAGCCGCGCCAGGAGCCGGTCCAGCCCCTCCTCGACGCCCGCGAAGCCCCTCCGCGTCTGGGCGGTGCACTCCGCCGAGCGGATGAAGGTCTTGTAGTGGGCGAAGGCCAGGCGGCGCGTCTGCTCGCCCAGCTGGGCCTTCTCCTCGGCCAGCCGCCCGGGCTCCCTGCGCAGCGCCTCCAGGCCCAGCCCCGACAAGGCCGACAGGTACGGAGGCACCTCCGCCTCGGAGAGCGGCGAAGCGGGCCAGGAGGAGGCCGCCCTCCCGCGGAAGAGCCACGCCAAAAGGCTCGCCTCCTCCAGGCCGCCTTCCTCCGCCATCGGAGCTTCGACGTGGACCAGGAAGGGATCGCTATGGCAACGCGGGGGACGCTCTGGCCCAAGCAGGAAGACTCTGTGGCCGCTTCCGGGATCCCGCTCTATGGACTTCCGGCAACCGGCCGGAAGGGTGAGTGGCGGCGCTCTCTCCCGAGCGGACGCAGCACTCTATCGTGCCATAGACGCCTCTCTCTCTCTGCCCAGAGCGGCCGGCTTCCGCTTCCGGTCACGCTTTACTCCTTCTTCCACTTCCGCCGGAGCGATGCGGCCGCTGACCGAGGAGGAGACCCGCGCGCTCTTCGAGAAGCTGGCTAGATAGTAAGCTTGTCTGCATCCATACATTGGAGTCAATGCAGTCTGGCGCCGCTTCAGCAGGTCCAGTGCTGTGGCATCCTGGGATCTGTAGTTTCGTGAGCTGTTCGTGCCACTGAGAAGGCTCTGGTGCCGGGAATCAACTCAGGAATTGACTTTGTACTGTGGCATCAGCCTCTGCCACTCAGCAGGCATCTGCGTTGCAGAGTTCATGCAGTTCGACACCAGATCAGCCTTACGGAACGCTGGGAACTGTAGTTCCGTGAGATGTGTCGCCTTTCTCTGCCAGGAACAAACTACAGATCCCAGGATTCCACAGCATCCAACCCTGGCAGTTAAAGTGGGTCCATCTGGGGCAGACGCAGCAGGAAAGGCCCACGGAGCTGCTTCCATAATGTGCTTTTATATCATGTTTCGTCATATATGTGATTATTTCATACATAGGCGCCTTAATTGCTTGGATTCTATGGGAGGCTTTCTCTGCCATCCGCTGCCTGGGTCCCTCTGGGGAGAAAGGCGGCATTAAAGCGAAGCCAAGGAACTCCATCCCTGGAAGGCATCCTCCCTTTGGGTGGATGCAGGAGGAGCTTTTCCATCCTTTGGGGCTATTGCCAGCTTTGCTTCCCAGAGGCAGCAAGCAATGGCCCCAAAGGCCTCTGTCTGGGAAAGGGGCCTCTGCCCATTGGGACGCATGGCCCATTTCGGGGAGGGGCAAGAAGGGACCCTTGTTCTGGGTCTCCTTTGGGGCCTTTTGGGCAGGAAGGGGTGGAAAAGGCTTGGGCTTGGCCAGTCTCCCTCCTTTGCAAACAGTCCCTCTCCTCTGCCTCTCTTTCCGCAGCATCGGGGAGAACATCCAGCTCCTGATCGACCGGCCGGACGGGGCCTACTGCTTCCGCCTCCACAAGGACCGTGTCTATTATCTCAGGTGGGGCCCAGGGGGCGCCTGGCGCCGCTTTATTACCTGCCGTGGCTCAATGCTATGGAATCCTGTTCAGCCTCCACTTTGAGAGAGCGCTCTGGTGCCACAAAGAAATACGAACCCAAGGATTCCGAAGGAGCGCAGGGTTCTTCCCCATAAGAAAGGCCAGGATATACATGAAGGGAAATGTCTGAAATACAAACATTTTGGACTTGTATGTGAAATGTTAGAGATACGCTACAGCTGTCTTCCCAAAATACATCTGCTTCACAAGACCAATAAGATCAATGGCGCGACAAGGAAGTTAGGGAAGGAAGAGGAAAAGATTTTGCTCTATGTGGCTTCAGCTGCAAGAATAGTTATGGCCAGAGAATGGAGAAAGGAAGACGTGCCTAAAATAGAGGAATGGTTATGGAAAGGACTTGAGGTGAAAACTCTAGATATTTTAACAGAGAGACCGAGAAAATGTAAATTAAAGGGAGCAGAAGAGGCATGGGACCCAATAATGAAGTACTGTGAGAAGAATACAGGCCTTGCTCCCGATTGGAAAGCAACAAAGGCTTCTCATAGGGCTGGACTTGTACAAGTAGGATTTGGGTCCAGATGTTATACTTCAGACAAGAGCTGAATAGATTGATTGCCACATCTCACCTAATCTTTTTGTTTTGGCTGGATGAGAATCTTTATATACATATACATACTGTACATACATTAGAATCTATGTGGCCAAAATAAAGGCTTTGTTTTTTGCAGGAGCAGTTGAGGATGTTCACCAGCCCCCCCCCCCCCAGATTTATATTAAGGTTTCTTCTCTGCCTTGTCACCCCGATTTGCGTATTTCTGGTCATGTCTGTATTATAATTATCCTGGGAAGTTCTGGTTTATCTGTCCTCCTAATACTGTTATCCCTTGTCCAAAAAGGCAAAATGGCCGCGACAAGCATTGCCCACTTAGCAGTTTCTCCTGACTCTTAGGGTATAGATTTAAGACTATTCAGGTGCTTCAGGAAAACTACACTTCAAATCTGTTCCTGAAGTTGCAGTAAAGGCTGTCTCTTTTCCCCCCATTTCTTTTAGTGAGAGGATCTTGAAGCTTGCTACAAACATCCCCCGCGAGAGCCTAGTTTCCTTGGGCACCTGCTTTGGAAAGTTTACCAAGACCCAGAAGTTTCGTCTCCACATAACTGCCCTGGATTATCTTGCCCCTTATGCCAAGGTAAAGGCAGCACAAGGATTAAGTTCCATTTCACCCTTTTCTCCTCATTCCCCTCACCTAGACCATTGTATTCTGCTTTGTGGATGTGAGGGGAAAGTGTTTTGTCCAGTTCTCCATGGATGTGTTTGCTTGACATCAGGGGCTTTGAATGAAGACTTTCGGGGTTTGGGCTGGATGGCTCTTGCGGTTTCTTCCATCTCCACGATTCTAATATGAGGAGATTAACAAGAATGCCAAAAGAGCGCTGCACTTTTCATTGCTGGGTGGTTTGCTACTTCTTTAGAAGTGAACATGTGTGCCAATGAAGAGAGAAATGTAGATAGCCTTGGATTAAATTTTATAAGAGCAAACTAACACCAAATCCATCTTGTGATACTTTCAGTGATGATGAAAGTATCGCCACATGGTGGATTTTATTTTAACGACCAACACAGCTATCTAACCGTACATCTTCACATGAGCAAGGAACTCATTCCCGCAGACAGAGTTTGTTGCATTGTTTGTTGCTTTTCTCTCTCTCATGCAGTACAAAGTGTGGGTGAAGCCTGGCGCGGAACAATCCTTCCTTTATGGAAACCACATCCTGAAATCTGGCCTGGGGCGCATCACAGAGAGCACAGCCCAGTACCAAGGAGTGGTGGTCTATTCCATGGCTGACGTCCCTCTGGTGAGTGGCATTGAGAGGCCAGGAGGAAGGTGGGCTGCAGGGGGCTTCTGAGGGCACTCCGTAAACAAAGGTCTTACTCTTGCTCCCTTGGACTTTCCCCAGGGCTTTGGGGTGGCGGCCAAGTCAACCCAAGAGTGCCGGAAAATGGACCCCATGGCAATTGTAGTGTTTCACCAAGCGGATATCGGGGAGTACATAAGGCACGAAGAGACGCTGACTTAAACAAAGAGGAGCAGAGGACCCCAAAGACTTCTTGCTGCATGAAAGAATAACCTATTTTGGACTTTCTGTCACCTTTTCTATATGGACTGGATGGACTGGCTGTGAGCAATGGAGAAATAGCCAGCAAAGCTGCCTGTTTTGGAATGGATCAACCACAGTGACTGCAACTGTGCTTGCTGTGGGTGAACTAGGAAACTTTGGGATGTAACCACAGGCCTATGACCTCTGAGAAATTTTAACTCTGTCCCAGTAAAGCTGTCAGATTCTATGCCTTTGATTGTCTCCTTTGTGGTGTTCTGGGTGCATGCAGCCGCTTCCATATTCCTCAGCTGTTTAGGGAACCAGAGCGTTGCCACAACGAAGAAGCAGTTAGAGCTTCTCTTCCCTCTTAGCAAGGTGTTTTAGCATAGAAGTTGTTACTGCCACTAGCTAAGCCTCAGAAGGCTCATTCCTACCTTTTAGAAGGGAAGAAGAAGGCCTATGCAAAACCTAGGGAACTATCAAGCATTGGGATCATATGGGAGGTAGTCAGTGGGAGAAGCCCGGAGAGCTAAATTTAGCCCCAAAGATAAAGAGTGTGGTGTGGTGCCCATGTGGAGCACAAGCCTATTAACTGGGCCTGGAATTTGCCACTCAGTCGTTGTAAGGTATCCTATGTGTTGTGGTTGCGTTAGGAAGAGTTTCAACAAATGGAGTGCTGCTTTACCTTGACTAGGCCAGCTTTATTTTGAATCACCCATTCAGTCCCTTTCTGTGGCGGTGCTTAGATTTGTCCACTTTGGACCCTGAAAGGCAAATGAAAGAGGCCAAGCCAGCAGGTGGAGGGATGCTGCCTTTAACGCGCCCCTTGCTTTTCAGGGTTCCCTGTTCCTTTTGCTGCCTGTGAGATTGGGCTTTTGGCTGGCCTTAACCCTGGCGTGAGACTTTAGCATCGTGGCTTGTTGGTGGCTGTGGTGGGCTGCGTTTTGAAGAGACGCTTGAGGAAGTAGAGCTGGAGGACCCCCGAGAGGATGATGGCCACGCTCTGGGCCGCCGACCACCAGTTCACATAGTTGTAGTTGGACTGAAGGAGTAAGATGTCCGACGTGCTTTTCATCCGAGAAATGGCGCTGTATCGCCACATGTGGAAGAGGTCCTTCATCAGCTTGCGGGTGCTCTCCTGTCGGGAAGGGAGGAAGAAACCCTTCAGTCCCAGATGGTGGCATGTGCCTCTATGGTTCTCTTCCAGAGGACAGAGATGATGAGCCTCTGGCCCAGGACCCACCTCTCGCCTTCCTAGGCTTGCATCTCTTTCCGCCCAGCACCATCATTGGGCAGTTTCCCAGCTTTACCCCTGACAATTCCCCCATGGTGGCTTTCTCCAGGCTTAGCTAATGGCAATTAAGAGCTTTGTGGGAATCCTTGGCCCCATCCACCACTGGACTGAAGGTTTACCCTTCCTTGGGAGAGAATACCAGCTGCCTACCCTTATGACCAGAGATGCCCAGCAGTGAGCATTTTCCTCCACGTCTCTCTTCCTGACCACTTTCAGAACCCTTTCTTACCTGCATCAGGTGTGACCCGAGTTTCCTTCTGGCCCATGTTTCTTTCTGCCCACATGCCGATGATTTCCCACCCAGCTGCTGGCATTGCCAGAACCTTCTTGGATATTTAGCAGTGCTTACATCAATGGCTGCCAGTGTGTCGTTGAGCTGCTTCTTCTCAAGTTCTGATGTACTTTGTAGGTCAAAGCCCTCGTAGTAGATTCCAAAGTTAAGGTAAACCCGCACAGACCCAAAGTGGTTGTGCACGTTGCTCAGGCAGAGCTGGTAGAATCCTGCAAGAAAGCATCAGAATGGTACCTGGCTTTAGCCATCTGGGTTTCTAGCAATCTTGATTTATTCTAGGACCCATTTATTTGTCTCTTAGCCAATTCCAGGGCCAGCACCACATTTGAAATGAGTTGACTTTCTCCCGATCAGTTTCCTTCACTGTCCACCTTTCACACAGATATCAAAAACACGATGTCCTGGATGATTCCCACTTTGGTCTTTAATGATATCTATCCTTACACTTGAGGGTCTTGTCTAGTTCCTTCCTAACTGCCCTTCCAAGTCCTCATCTCTTTCTGGTTTCTTGATTGCAGCCCCCATTCCGATGAATGGCTGAGCCAAGGAACGGGAAATCTAACTATTTTACTCACTTTAAAGTTATGTCTGCTGTCTGGGGTCATTTCTTTTCCCTTCAGCTTGTGCCTTTATTCCTCAACTAGTGGCCTTACTTTTGAAGCATGGCTTCCTTAGGTCTGTTATGAAGACGCATCCACACCTGTAACTGCTTATTCCCAAGCGGGGGTTTGTTTTTGCCTTGACCTGCCCCCAAGACAGGGATCCTAGAGCCCACTCAGGAAGGAGAAAAAGGATCCCAGGGCGAGGGTCAGTGCACCTGTTTCCTTGGTTGAGAAGTGGATCAGTCCCCGGATATCTTGCGAGTTCCCAACACGGAAGCCGTTGGGGTCATATGCAGTGGCCTGGATGTGTCTCTCTTGGCCAAGCCCTGTGTTCCTCTGCACCTGAAGGCAAAACATGGGGAAGGCGGCATGGATTTCTGTAGTGTTAGCGTTTCCAACCACAGAAACAAAATGAGAGTTTGATGTTGCAGGCCATGCAGTCCAAGGCAGTAGGCCACAGTCAGGCTTGCAGAAACCATTTTGCTTCACTCCAGAGATAAAGACACTACTACTCTGTGCAAAAGGAGCTCTCACAGGGCAGTAAGCTTTTTAGACAAATGGCAGGAGACACTTTTCCTTTGCCCTCCAAAACGTACACTTTTCTGGGCAAAAAAATAATAATCCCTCCAATAACATTTGTTTTTAGAACCAAGTCAACCACTGAGGAAAATCTCATAGCAGTTGACCATTTTCCTAGATCTCTGGATGTGCTGGAAATACATCAAAGTACTATGTGTATCTCTAATTGTTGTGCCACTCTTAGGTTATTTAATCCCATTGTCCAGATGGGAAATTTGGTTAAACCATAGTAATTATCTCTGAACATAGAGAAGCCCAAGGAAAAGGCATAACTATCATCAGGTAATGTGGGCAGGTAAAATGGGGTTTAGTAGATAAAACTGGACAAGACTAATGGGCAAGAAAATCATCTCACTTGGACTCACTTATTGCCATTTTTGTTCTTGCTCAGTGCTCTTAATATACTTTCTCCAGGATACGCCATGTTTACTGTATATATCCCTACGCTTCTAAGAATCTAGACTGGTGGGTGAGAATCATGTAACCTTCCAGTTGTTCTTGGACTGCATGTTCCAGCAGCCTTAGCCATGGCAGAGGATACTGGGAACCAAGGTATAAGAGCACCTGAATAGTTGTACAATTCCCACATCTGGCTTAAAGGGCTTGACAATGGTTCACAGGGAGGGAAACATACATCTCTCTAGACCAATGGTTCCAATCTTTCATTCCTCCAGATGTTTTGGAGTTCAGGTCCCATAATTCCTGACTGTTGGCCAAGTTGGCTGGAGCTTCTGGCAGCTGAAGTCCAAAACACCTTGAGGACCAAAGTTTGGTAACCAATATTCTTGACGCCATTGAAAGGCAAACATCCTCAACAGCCTACTAGGCAATACAGCCTTTGGTAAGGAATGTGGGGAGTTGTAGTCCTTTAACACATGGAGGGCTGAAGCATTCCCACCTCTTTCACTGCAAGTGTCTCATAAAGTTGCCTGCAATCCATGAACATGCGTGCTGTAATAAATATTAAAGTCTTACAAGTGCTACCAGATTCTGTGCCCTTCTCTTCAAGGGAAGGAGGCAACGGGACCCTTTCACGCTCCATGAGATCTCTCTCCAGTTGAGAAACCCAAGGGACCCTCCTTAAACTGCAAATCCTAGGAGCCCTGGGGGTAGTTAAAGGGAAGGGGGATCTCTAGGGTCCCATGCGCAGAGCGAGGCAGCAAATTGATTTAGGAATGGATAAGGAGAAAGGGCCCTGGGAAAAGGCAGCGCTCCTACATTTAGTAGAGAAAGGGTTGATAGCAGGAAGGTTTACTCTGCCCTAGAATGAGTGGTGTAGGGATTTCAATGCTGCATTAGGACACTGGGACACCAGGGTTCGAATCCCGGCTCGGCCATGAAAGGCCACTTGGGCAAATCACAATCTCTCAGCCTCTTAAGGATGGCAATGGCAAACCTTCTCTGAACAAATCGTGCCAAGGAAACCCAGGGACAGGGTTGCCGTAAGTTGGAAACAATTAGAAAGCGCACAACAACAGCAAGGCAGCTACTTCTACCACCTGCTGCATGCACAAACACATGCAAACGTGCGCACCCACCTCGTAGCCAAAGTAGAACTGGCCGCTCTGGTGCGCAAACTGCCAGAAGCACTCAATGTCTCCCGCAGGGACTATGATGGCGAAGTTGTACCGTTCCGTTCCACGAAAGAGAGGCTGGTCGCTGGAGATGCGCTGGGGCTCGGATTTGCGGGCCTGGGCAAGTCCCAGCGCCCCCAGCAAGCCCAGAAGCGCAGCCACGGGGAGCAAGGGGAGCATGGTGCTGGGAGAAGCCAGCTGGAGCAGCGTGCCTTGGCTTGAGGAGCCCTGCGCGGCTGGGAAGAGAGGCAGGCAGGCGGGGTTAACCATTAACTCAGCCACTCGCAGTGCCTTGTGTTTGCTCTTGGCTGGATCACGTCTAGTTCCTCAAGGAAACTTTGAGTGCCCTTTCCAGGATGAGGGAATGCATGGTCTTCCAGATCACCTCTGGGCAAGGATGATGGGAGCTGGTATCCAGTGACAACACTGCTAGGAAACTCTGCCTTTTTTCAAGAAACTGCAGTGATCCTTCATTTACTTTGCTCCAGCTCCTGCAAGGTTCTTGAAGGGCTGAAACAGCCTGTTGTCAATCACAAAGTCCAAAACTTTAATTTATATCGCTACTTCTGTCTCTGCCTTCCTCTACAGAGCTCAAGTTGGAATACATGGCCCACGTCCCATTCGTCATCTCAACAACCCTGTGAGGTAGGGAGACTTGCCCCAGGCCATCCAACAAGCTGCTCAGCTCAGTGGGAAACTGAACTCAGATCTAAACTAAAGGCAACAAAACATGTCACAGAGTTCAAGCAAGAAAAAGTGCAAAGAGCCTAAAAAACAGAAGCTGTGCAACAGGTGGGATCCTGGGAGCTCACCCATAACTGCCTGTAAGCCTCCACTTTATCCTTGATTGGGGGGAAAGACATTATTTGAGCACGTTAAGCTCTTTTCCGATCAAGGGTTTCACTCTGCATCATGTCCATCTTTGCAAAAGCTGCCAACCTTGCAAGACATTTCTCTTTCCAGTCTGGGCAGCTGGTTTTTTGAAAGAGAAAGCTTTCCTTTACCAAAGTTCTGCTTGAGTGGCTGCTTTCTTTGCCACCCACTCCTGCTCCATTTATTTGTTCCTCCTTGTTCTCAAAAGGTTCCCCCAGCATGACCTGTACTTGGCTGACGTAGCAGCTGGTGCTGAAGGACACATCATGTATTCCAGGAAGAGATTTTCCCAGCAACTGTGATAAGAGCGAGTGGCCTGTGAGATTCGGCACAAGGCGCACACTTAAAAAGGAAGAGTCAGGACTGGTAGCAACAGCCAAAGCACAGAGACAACCCATTTTGTCCTTGGAGGTGAAATGGTTCCTTCTGGTTGTTGTGTACCTTCAAGTCACTTCTGATGTAGGGCACTCCAAGGCAAACCTGTCACAGGGTTTTCTTGGCAGGATTTGTTCAGGTTTGCCTTTGCCTTCCTCTGAGGCTGTGAGATGCGACTTGCCCAAAGTCACCCAGCTGGTTTCCATGGCAGAATGGGGATTTGAACCCAGGTCTCTGGAACTGTAGTCAACCACATCACGCGGGCTCTCCAACTGTTCCTACAGCAAAGTAAACCTTTAAGGGTTAAGGTGAGAAGGGTGCTTTGCTTCAGGCATTCCCGCAGAAGCTTGCCACTTTCCTCCAGTCTTTCAAAAAGGCAGATGTTCCAAACCGGGCAATGAAGACAAACATGGCTGGGCCAAGAGATTCACCGTGCAGATGTTCACACATGCCAGCGCTGGTGAAAGGAAGGCAAACAGAAAGCGTCCCGGGGCAAAGCTGCAACAGGGCAGGCGGCACAGGCTGCAAGAGAAAGGCACAGACGAGAAAGCACACCAACCCAGGACAATTTGCCAGGCTCTCCAGTACCTTGATGACGTGTGAGAACTTAGTGGCATCCACTGCTCACCTGATTCCCAGGTGCCAGGTTCCCCAGGTTCAGGACTAAATAAATAGTTATGCACTTTTTACTAGGAGAAAGCTATTGTCTTGCCACAATATTCATTCGCACCCTGTTTCCAGTGAATACAAGCCAGGGCTTTCAAATTAAAACCTCTGTGGAAATATATTCAGAACAGTAATGAGACCTACACAAGCAAAATCACTCGGCCTTGAAGACCCCAAAACTGCACCCAAGAAACGAAAGCCCAGGCAGGGAACTCAAGCAGATCAACTGATACAAAACTGCTTTATTTTTCAAAATACACGCAAAATGTTAGCACCAGTCTCTCTTTTGTTTGGCCCTAAAAAGAAGGGATTCGACTGGGTTTTTCTGCCTCTGCTCCTAACGGTAGAGAAAATTCCCCAATGGAAGCCACAGCAGTCTTTAAAGAAATCAAGAGGAAACATCTCAACTCTCTTGTGCCTTAAAGACAATAAGGAACCTTTTTGCTCACAATCTTTCAGAGGAACTGTCCTCCCATCACTCCTCTGTTCTAACACCAACTTTGGCCAAATGCCTATGAAAAGTAACAAGTAAAACAGCTACGCTGTCTGTCTGGAAACGCAGAACAACTAGTGACCCGTCTGTCCCTCCTGGGAGAACCGAGTGTCCGTTCTGACCTGTAGACACTTCTCAACTATGATCTTCTGAGGAACACGAAAAGAGTCTTCCTGCGACGCTGGCTGAACAAGGGTCCCATTGCCAGCCCCAGCATGTGGCGTGGGCCCAATGCAATCTCCAGGGAAGGTCCTCTGGTCTGTGTTTTGGCAGCTGAATATTAGAAGTGCATACGCAATGCCCCCCTGCCCCCCAACCCCACTAAGTTCACTGGATCCCAAGCTTCTTCATGGTCCGCCAGCGGTCCTTGATCATCACCGGTGTTCGCTCCTTGAAAGGGTACATGCGGAAAATGGTCTTCCAGTTCCCTTCTCCAAATTTCTTTACGCCCGCCTTGATCCACTGAGACTCCTCTGAAGTCCACATCTACAGGGAAAAGGAGAGAGATACTCGGGAGAAATAAGGAAGGCCCAAACAGGGATTTGGTGAGATGTCCAAATGGGATTTTTAAAAGGTTGGTGGGGATAATTGTGAGAGATGACTCAGTCAGAGATCGGAAGTAACCTGAGTCAGTGAGAGAGGAAACAGCAGCGAAGGGAAAGAGTCTGTACTGAGGGTCAGTTAGGCAAATCAAAAAGGTTCAACTAGGATTTAGATTTTATGACTGTATCGTTCATGACATATTATTTGTATTAATTTACACTTTTATAGTATTGTTTTAACTTTGTTATAGTAATATTTAATCTTGTTTGTGGTTTTAGATTATGCACTGTAGGCAGGCTTCTGTTTCTATTTTGGATTGCTGTTTTCTCTCAGTTGTAAAGCACTATGGAAAGCCTATAGCGTTATACAAATAAACGTAATAATAATAATAATGATGATGATGAGTGGAATTAATAAGAGTAACCACCTCAAAATCCTGTAACCATAACCTTCTGGGACTCTACACTGAGCATCTGCTTAATACATTTTTCTTTATATATGCATTCATGTAGCTCTGGGAATAATGAAAATGTATTAAGAATTGTTTAAGTCTAGAAATTTAGGTCAAAAATTGGCCCAAAAAACCTGAGTCGGCTTATCCATGGGGTCAATGTAAGTACTATGTCTGCACTCTCATTAAAAAGAAGGAAACATCCCTTGGTGAAAGGGAAGAGTATAATGTGTCTTGGATGCACTGATCCCCTCTACGCTCTCATCCATCCAGCCTTAAGAGTGAACACAAAGAGCTGTGTCTGCTGAAATGTTATTAGTTCTTTGACATTGTTTTGCTCTGCTTCATCCTTTATATCCTTTGCTAAATGCCCCTATATTTTACCCTTGACTTATCCATGAGTCATAGCAAAATCCGTAATTTTGGCCCCAAAACTTGCCCTCAACTTATACATGCGGTCGACTTACAGTTGAGTATATACAGGAAGAAGTCAGATGCACATGGTCTCTCTGTGGGGACAGCAGTGGTTCAGAGGGTGGTGGTAACTTGGTTGCCAGAGTTTAAGTGGAGGTTCCCAGTGCCATTAATTATCAGTTCATTAGGTGAGCCAGTCCCAGAGCTCAGTGGACGGCAGGGCTATTTCAGTGCAGCGGGGAGGGGAGTGCGCTGGCCAACTGTCCCTCCTTTAAAAGAGGGGATCTGCCTTCTGCTCATCAGTTTGTCCACCTAGAATGGGAGTAGGCTTCCTTACCTTTTTCTTACAGCCAGCGATGGAGGTGTTGCTACTGCTTCTCCCTTTCGAGCCTGAAAGACAAATCCAATCAGCAACCACACCTTCTGTGGATGGTGGGAGCTGGCAGTGCTACAGTTATGGGACTTTGCCTTTCGGAAGGGAAAGGCAACCATTTCAGTGGCAACTCTGCACGCAACTACTTGGTTGAACACAGCTGCACCTACCACCTTCCTACTCATGGCTGGGAAGTTCTGCCACTTGCTGCCATGTCCATTAGGAGCCCCAGGGGAAATTACAGTGGCCAAGCTGGGAGTTGCCAAGTTTCACACCTTTTACCTTAAGCAAGCTTTTATAGAGTCTCCTGATTTCACTCTGTGGGCAGCCCACTACTTCCCACCAATTACAGTTCTTCCTATTTTAGGCAGCTATTCCCTCTTCCCAGGCAAGGAGGATCTCAAAAACAAGTGTTATTTATTATCTGGTTTTGCTGCAGTTTTCTTGTGTTTGCTTGTATTTTGTTGGATGTGTGCTATTTGTGGTTTCAGAGTTGTGATTTTAAGCATGTATGTGCCTAAATATAAATGAAACAAGAAAGGGAGGAGGAACTAAGATGAATGATGGGATCTACAAACCAACACACCCAGAGGGTACCAGTTTGAAGAAGGCAGATGCTGGCTGGAATGATACTAGGGGAGCCTGGAGGTCTCCCTTTGCCAATGCTGGACCCAGTCCCAGCATCCCAGTGGCCACCAGTGCTTGGAATATGGGGCAGAGAGGCTATCAAGCACCCTACAACCTCCCAGTCCTGAGCTCTCCTAGTCACCTGCCTAGCAGGACAATCCACTGCTCATTTTATTTCTGGTTCACAGGGCAGAGATGCAGTTTTATCACATGCTGTTTTCTCTGTGCAGCTGGAGAGCTGGACCCTCCCTTTGTGACGATGCAGCAGTTGCCCTGAAGGACCCCTTACCCAGGAGGGGAGGGTGGACAACCTCCATCTTTTCCCTACTCCAGCTACCAACCTTTCTAAGGAGCGGGTTATGAGGCACAACTGGCAGCTGGAACAGTGATGCTCATTACTCCCCCAAGGAAAACCTTTGGGGCCATATCACAGGCTTGTTCCTTGGGCCTATCCAAAGGCAGGGGCAACCTCAAGAGGTCTTGAAGACCTCAAGTGTGGCTTCACCTTGCCCTCTCCCCTCTGGCGGGTACATTCACACGTTCCTCACTTACTCTGGTCAAAGAGTTCATCTTCATCACTCCAGACCTCTTTTTCTTCATTCTGGCCATCAGTGGTGATGTCCTCCTTGGCTGACCTGAATGTAGCAGAGAAAGGCACACCACAGGTAAGGAAACAGAACTTGACGTGTCTCAGGGCAGTCAAGAAAAACCACATCTTGGGCATTTTAGAGACTGGACGGGGCAGATGAGAGTGGCATGCATCCATTCATCCATTAAGAGCCCTGGTGGCACAGTGGTTAAATGCCTGTATTGCAGCCACTCACTCACAAACCATAGGATGCGAGTTCAATACCAGCAAAAGGGCTCAAGCTCGACTCAGGCTTGCATCCTTGCGAGGTTGCTAAAATGAGTACCCAGATTGTTGGGGGCAATTAGCTTACACCTTGTAAACCGCTTAAGGAGTGCTTAAGTGTACTGATAAGCAGTACAGAAATGTACCTGCTATTGCTATTTATCTCCCTCTCAGAACTAGAGTTTGGTACTTTATATATTCCTGCAGGGAAAATGCAAAATGCAACTGAGTGCCCAAAACATCAAGGTTTCATTCCATGATCTGAACCTCGAGTAGTACACACCCCTATTTTACAGAAGGCTGAAGCTTATGTCCAGCCGGGAAATGTCTTGGGAAGGTGAGACTGAACTGGGAACTACCAGCTAAGAATTCAGCGGGCGAGATTCCCAGAAGAATGTCAAGGAGTCACCGAGCATTCATGTTCACCATGTACACAGGTTTTATATGCTTAGCAGACGTATAGCCTAGTAAATGGGCAACTGTTAGTGAAACAGGCCTCTTGCAATCATATTTGCCATACAGCATTTCAACAACAACAACAACAACAACAACAACAACAACTGTCCAGCAGTTGCAACAAAACTTTGCAATGTCAGCTCATGTACTGGAGAACAGGCTGTTCTTGGGGTGATCTCTTCCTTGCCCTGCAAAAGTGTCAACACTTTCCAGAATGAGAGGAACGGTATTTAAAGATTGGAAGGAAGCCCATCAGTCTTAATCGCTGTGAAGGCCCTGGTGACCAGCAGTAGCAACAGAGGACAGCTTTGATGGGTAGTGAGTGCTCTTTGCCTTCTGGTTTCACTGGGGCACCCCTTTTAACATCTCTGGGTCGCCACAGATCCATTATAGTACTGCACCTGTCACCTGACCAGGACCTTGAACCTGGTTGACCTGGGACCTGAGCAGATGGAGAATCCAAAACCATGACAACTGCTAACATCCCTAAGGAAGCTAAAGTAAAAAGATTCCGAAAAAGGTACCTGGGCGACTTCTGAGGAACCTCCGGGGTGGACTTTGGGGGTTCTGTTGTCTGGAGACCCAACCGCACCACCAGCTGCCTAGACAAAATTTCCTTGACAGCTGGCTTCCTGCAACCGCCGTCCTTCTCCTGCCTCAAAACCAACTCGGCGATGGTCATTGGGTGTTTAGCTTTCTGCAAGGACTTGGACCCAGAAGTAACATCCTTGCTGTCCCCTTCCTCCACTATTTCCTCTTCCTCTTCCTCCTCCTCCTCTCGCTGGCGCTTGGCTCTATGAGATTCAGACCTCTGAGACAGCTTGGGGCAAGTCCAGTCCATTTCATCGAGTTTTTCAAAGGCAGCACTGGGGTCTGGGGAGTCCGAGAGGACCTCGAAAGCTGCTTTGAGAACAGAAAGTCCATAGGAAGTTGGTCTCTTAGGCGAAAGGCTAGGAAACAAGGGGACCAGAGCAGGTTGTTTCACAAGCTTTGATGATTAGAATTGCCCCTCTAAGGACCTCAGCGAGCCTCACCGTCTCCATTCCCCCTTTCTAACAAACTGTCCCCCTACAAAGTCCTCTTCTGCCATCAGAAAGCATAAGCTCAAACAGCCAAGGCAAACCATCTGTCTTGTAAAGTAATTTCTACTCATATAAGAGAATGGCAGCTTCTGGGTTTCACAGAACCCTTCCCTCAGGCAGAAAGGAAAGGCAGGAATGACACATTAGCAGCTAAATTCATTTAGTCACCCCCAAAGCCTCAGCTCTTGAAAAACATCACTGTGACTCAAAGCGTAGTCTTAACAACAGAGACACTATTACTATTCTTTTAGTTATCTTTTAATTTGCTACAAAGGAAGTGGAACAGAAAAAGGATTTGAAAATATTTGGAAAATGGCAAAAAACCCACAACGCTGTTCAAGTGCCAAGAAACCCTGATCAGAAGAAGGACACTGGGCTGTGAGGATCTGGGGCTTAATCTGCGTAAAATTTGCAGACGGCTGCTTTGCACAGAAAACAGCATTTGCTGTCCCAAAATAATATTCCTGCACATTAAATGCTGTATTCTGTGCAAAGAAAGTGAATTTAGCCAAGAATAAGCCCTGAATTGCAAAAAGGCTTTGAAAAATGTGCAGCTTTCTATGCCCCTTTTCTAGCAGGAAGGAAATGGCTAAAATTACGACTTCCTTCCCTGAAGAAGAAAATTAGTGAAGAATTAGGTCCTCACAAAGAAACTGTTCAGTTTAAGTTTCCACTCTGCGCTTACATCACTTACCAGACGCAGGCGCCGGGCTTGACCAAATCCTTGGAAGTCGTAGGGATAGCGGACTCTGCAGCAGTCTCTGCAACAGTCCTGGAGGCTTCCCCGTTCATTTTGGAAGCTGTGCTGCTCTCACCAACCTCTCCTTCACAATGCAAAGCTGCTTCCTTCTGGACAGCAACTGCCAGAGAGCTTTCTTCCAAAGTCTCTGGCTCTTCTCCTGCCAGTTCTTGGGTCTCACCCTCAAGCGCATCCTTCCTCGAGGTCTCTTCCATTCCTCCCTTGCCAGGAACTTCCTCCAGAGCCTCTGAAACTTCCATCTCCTCAATAGCACCTTCCACAGGATTCAGCTGGTGCTCCATCTTATCTGCTGAATTCTTTTGGGCCATCTTCCATAAAGGATAGAAACAGAGTAAACAGAACATTTATCTGCTTTATTCTCTTTTTCTAATTAGACGCAGCACCATGACCTTTCCTCTCCTGGGGCAACTGTGCATGAAGGCACCTTGCTCAGCCAGAACGGAGAGCAGCCATTCCTGCGCTGCAGAAGGACTCCTGTTTTTAAGCCTCAAACATCAACCAGGCTTATTTGACTATACTGGCTAGAGAGGAGTTGCTACTGTGACAAAGTAAGTGACATTCAAGTGCATCTTGCTCAAGGCCCAATGTCTGAAGGCAGTGCACAAACCCAACACTTACCATTAAAAGAAAGGGGTCTGAATCATCCATGTAGTCTTCCAAAAACATCAGGACTGTCTGCTGGAAACACTTGTATGAGAAGTTCCAGATAGCTGGGTGAGTGAAGTTCCTCTCTCGGATGATGCTCTGAAATGTCAACCTCATTTTCTGGACAAAAGAAAAATGGTTTTGAGCACTTTTAAGGGTATGGGGCAACAATCAGAGTTTGGGAAAGTTTACACAAAGCAAACCATACCAGCAACCTAAGCAACAGCAGAAATGCTAGAAGTGGCTGACAGCACAAGCTGTGCCAATAGACACTCCTGGCTGGACAGAGGTTTCTCTGAGTGAGCAAAGAGGACAGGACAGTGTCATTTGACGGATGCTGGATAGGAAAATGAAGGATGAGAAGCCATGCATCCATCTGCCTCCAGCCCAGTGAAAAAGAACCTATGATGACTCATGCCGCCGACACCCCATTCCCTCCCTCCATTCCTCCCAGAATGAACTCGAATTCAAAGCTCACCTGGGCGCTGGGGTCTTTTGACATGTGTTTCTTCAAGATGTTTCTGGCTTGTTCATATTCTTTATTCTTCAAGCAAGCAATCACTGCCTGGAGCAGAAAGACAGAAGGATGGCTGGCAAGGAAGACTTTCTGGAGATTTTCTAAATCAGATAAGATATCCCACTACTGTATTCTATGCAGCTCCAAGGACCACATAAATAACCCCAGCTGAAGCCTTGGGGATTCCCAGCCTCTCATTTTAGGATGGTCAGAGGAAAGCCTTCTCCCCCTGAGCCCTAATCTCCATACCCTCCCCTGCCAGGCACCTATTTCTGGGCTAGGAGTTAAAGCTTCAGTGGCATCCTTCCCCAAAGCAAAACAATGCCTCCGAAGCGACAACCATCTTCCTGTTTGCTGACTAACTAGAGTCAGGTGTAAGTGTCTATGGAAAAGGAAATGTGAACCCTTACAGCTTCTTTAATTTTTTTATTTATTTCTTTGAACTTGTCCACATCCACATCCAACTCTTTCCGCATCTTCTCCAGAAGAACAAGAGCACACTCCAGAGGCGTTAACCCGTTCTTTGAATCAATTGTCCAATCTACAAGGCAAACATAGAACTTGTATTACCTGCAAAATATATATAATTGCTATACAGACACATACAGAGATAAATGAACTTTGCGTTGCATATATGGCACAATCTTTGCTTCAACTGCAGCCAGAAAACATGTTAAGAAGAGGCCAGTATCCTGGAAAAAATAACATATAATGATAAAAAACTGTCCATCTAACTCTTTCAAAGCCTTTTATGTTCAGTTTCCAGAATGGCCAGAGAGTGGGACTCCCTGCTTCTACTTTCCCCATCGTCCTTCACCTACTTCCCTTTCCCCCATTTCTTATTGCACTTTGGGGTTGTTATCAGTTGGGGACCATATGAGAAATCCATTCTGTTGCAGGTCAACCTTTAACTCAATTTGCCCAATCAAAATATCACATCTTGAAAACGTAAACACCTACGTAATTAAACACCAAATTTGAAATTAATCAAAAAGGAACATCTACAAATTTCAACAAATGCTAAGGCGTTTCCACCAATGATGTGGGTGCAAAAGTTTTCTGTGGGACGTTCCTGCTCCTACAAAAAAAGAGAGCAATGCATTCATAACACTGAGAGGTAAAGATATGGTCTTCCACTGTATTACAGGACAATTCAATAGGCAAACTGGGCAGCTTCTAGGTGAGAGTTTTCTGAAGAACATTGCAGCTTTGAAACTGCCAGGTTTGCCCAATGGATTGTCACACAACACAGTAGATGTTCCTCTGGGTTAATTTTAAAGTTAGTGTCTAATTAGGTGTAAAAGGAACAACTCTTTTACAAGTCAATGGAAAACTAGGAGGGTGAGAAAGTACCTATATTTTCCATTGACTTGTAAGAGGGTAAAATAAAATTACATACATACATATATATATATATATATATATATATATGAGACAGTATCTATGTTTTCCACTGACCTGTAAAAGGGAGGACAAAATAAAGCTACAAACACACATAATCATCCAAACAACTATCAAGTTATGAATTCACCTTTTGGCTTGACATTTCTTAATATTACATTTAAACCTATTTGTGTGTGCTTTATATATATATATATATATGTATATATTCTGTACAGTAGGTCCTTGTTATCTGCTGGGGTTTGGACCCCCTTGGATAACAAAATCCATGGATGCTCAACTCCCATTAAATATAATGGGCAAAGCAAAACGGTGTCCCTTATATAAAATGGCAAAATCAAACTTTGCCCTTTGGATTTTACAACTTTTTTGTGTAATGTTTCAATCTGCCATCAATGAAGTATGTTAGATCAAAGGAAGTATAGTGCCACTGTTTTGTCCCAAGAGCGATGCTATGGCTTTGGGTGTAGTAAGGCCTCTGGCTCCCAGGAACAGCCTGAACAAAGACTTGTCCACAATTTCTAAGTTTTCAAAAGCTTACCGGTTATAAAAACACAAAACATGAAAACTGATCTCCTTTTTCTCAATAGTCATAAAATCATGAATCGTAGAGTTGGAAGAGACCACTAGGGTCATCCGTCCAACCCCCTTCTTCTGCCATGCAGAAATCCAAATCAAAGCATCCCTGACAGAGGCTGGATGGCCATCTGTCAGGGAAGCTTTGATTTGGATTTCCTGCATGGCAGAAGAGGGGGTTGGACTGGATCAGGGCCCTTGCGTCTCTTCCAACCTCATGATTCTATAATCTGCTGGTGCTTGAATCTGTGGATAAAAATCCGTGGATAAGGAGGGATGATGTACAACTAATAATGAGTTTGAAATATTTATGGTCTGTTTTGTTTTGTTTAGCAGGAGCCATTCAAATAAAGATGCCTTAAACCCCTTTTCAGGAAAGCCATATGCGCTGTTTCGTAAACGCCTCTGACCTGCTCTCTGCAAACGGAAGAAAGGGCAGTTGTAGCTTTTTGTGGGTTTAGTAGGGGCCATGTTCTCGAAGAGTTTATCCTGATGTTTCACCTGTATCTCTGGCTGGCATCTCCAGAGAATGCTGGCATGGAAGGAGTGGGCGTATATATACACACACACAGAGCCTGGGTTGGAAGGAGTGATTTTCAGGTTAATCTGTGTACTGTTGTGTTGTTGAATGGCAAGGCTTCAGGGTGGGAGGCTATGCAAAGAGGATTAGTGTTTGCTAATTGGGGATCAGATACTAATCCTCTTTGCATAGCCTCCCACTCCAAGGCCTTGCCATTCAACCACAGAAGAATACACAGATTAGCATGCAAATTGCTTCCTCTCGACCAATAGTGTGTGTGTGTGTGTGTGTGTGTGTGTGTGTGTGTATATATATATATATCCCACTCTGTTCCATGGCAGCATTCTCTGAAGATGCCAAAGCCATGGTGAAAGGTCAGGAATAAACTCTTCTAGAGCATGGCCACACAGCCCCCAAATCCCACAACAAACTATGGATGCCAGCCTTGAAAGCCTTCACCTTCACAAGGAGCAGTTACATGCTGACGATGGTAAGAGTTTGTGTTGCGATTGTGTTGCGAGTGCAGCCCGCTGCGTTCGTAGAAGGAGCCCTTGGACAAGAGCTTCTTGGGGAAGAGGCTGGCAAGGCCTGGCAGCGCCACTCACTCGCTCCTAATTCAATACCAACCTTCTTCGATCCTGGAGAGAAGCTGGACGATGCGCAGCTGAAGGAGGACGTGCTTCTCCAGCGCCAAGGGCCGGGCCAAGAGGGCTGCAGGAGAGGCAAGAGAGGCAAGTCAGGCACCGGATACGGGGCCACGCTCCGGAAGAAGGAAAAGGAAGGTCCAACACAACCATTAAATGACTAAAGGTCTGCAAACGTTTAACGAAAGAGCCACTTTGATCCTTCGGAGGGATAGAGATCAATATTGTCATTATCACTTAGTAAAGGATTTGCAAACAGAGAGAAAAGAAAAGCCCCTGATTCTGTTTAGGAATAACAACAACAACAACAATATGGCTAAGTATCTGCGTAGTACCACCATCTATATATAGGCTTATAAAAATACACACGTCTTAATAAAGAGGAGTAACCCATTTGCAAACCGAGGGAAAGGAAGAGGCCCTGCTTTTAGTGACATACATCAACCAGACAACCCTCTTAGTCAATCCTTAGTAACCCATTTGCAAGCCGAGGGCAAAGCAAAGGCCCAGAAGCCCCAACGACGCTGCAGAGACCATTCTCTGCTGATACAGAGCTTTGCTGCTTCCGCCGCTCACCGTAGATGACGTCACGGAGCTGCCGGAAGTCGGCGCTGCGTCCGGCCCGGAAGGCCTGCGCGGCCTGGTGGGCGTAGAAGAGCACGGCCCAGCGGTTGACCGCCTCCTCCAGCGCCTTCCCCCGGCTCTCCGACGCCGACGCCGCCATGCCTCCCGCCGCTGACGGCTTCGGACGCCCGCCGCGCGCCATCCGCACCGGAAGGGGAAGGGGCCGGAAGTGACGACGCCGCGTCGACGCCGCGAGGGGCGCCAGGACTACGTTTCCCATGAGGCCGCGCGGAGGGTCGAAATTGGAAGCTCTGCGACTAGCGACCGCCGCCGCCGTTTTCTTCCTCTTGAAGAACATCGCGAGAAGGCATGGCCTCTGGCCGCCTCCGCTCTCAGTCCTATGGCGCCATGGTCTGGAATCCTGGGATTGAGATGATGGTGATGGCTGCATCCTCAGCGCAGAAGGACGAAATGGAGAGTCTGGCCAGAGCCTGAGAAGGTTTGGGTCACAGGAAAAGAGAAGAGAGCGGTGCTAGGAAAGGGAGAAGGCCGAGAGGAGGAAGGCCATGGGCCAGAGGCCAAGGGCCTGGCTTTGCAGGGCTGCCATGAAGGAAGTCAGCAACCCCGGCTGGAGAATCCCATGGAGGGCCCAAGAGAGATCTCCCTGGAAGAAGCCAAGAGGACCACACTTTGGCCGCATTACAAGGCAATGGCGCTAGGAAAGATGGCGGGAAGGAGAGAGAATCTGGGGCGGAGGAGAGAGCAGCCGGGCCCTGTCTCACCCGCAGGGGCTCCAGGGGTCAGGCGCCACGCAAAGCAGGGCTGACAACAACAACAAAGCTGTTTCCCAGGCCTTTGGGAAGAGGCCTCCTTATCCTCCCCAAAGGCAGCTCGTCATGAGAATGGGATGGACGGCTGTCCAAAGATGGCAAAGCCCCCTTTCTCTCTCTTTCCCTCCTGGGGCCCCAGAAGCGCTTTCCAAAACTGGTTCTGTGGCCTGAGCCCTGAAGCCTCTCTCTCCAGGAATGAGGAAGGCCAGCGGAGCAAAACAAAACTCTTCTTGTTGTTCTTATTAATTGGGTTGGTAGCTGCCTTTCTCCCTGGATGGGATCCAGAGATTGTAAATGGGTTTGTGCTATACATGCAAAATATCAGGGTAACCTTTTAGAGAATGATAATATAGTTGGAATAATGCAGTGCCTTGGCTTCATTATTATGATGATGATGATGATTAACCTTTATTTATAAAGCGCTGTAAATTTACACAGCGCTGTACATACCGTCTTTTTCATTGGATGGTTCCCTGCCCTCACACCGAAGGAGAAGGGAAAGGTGGCCTCTCTAGTAGGGTAATAGATATAAAATACAAGGCAATACAGGAAGTGATTCAACAAAAGAGCATCAAATAGCAAGTGACAACTATGCAATGCCTGGGAAGGCTTCTCTGAACAGGAGGGTCTTCAGCTCCGTTTTGAAGCTGGTTAAAGAAGTGCTATGGGCCCTTGTGTCTCGTGGGGGAAGAAGGGTCTGGAATCCTGGGATTTGTAGTTTTACCAGGTCTTTCACCTTCTCTGACAAAGTGTGTCAGTGCCTCAGAAAACTACAAATCCCAGGATTATGTAGGATGGCACCAGGGCACTTAAAGTAGCGTCAAACTGCATTATTTCCACAGTGTAGATGCAGCCACAGATAGAGAACAACGGCCAACTCAAATGGACACATAAAGTGAAGTACTTTTGGGGACACTCTAATGCAGGCGATGTGGTTTTCCTGTATTGCTTTTGTAAACTGACCACATTGGCCCAAGAGGGATGGACCTGGTCCACAATCTTGTCCTTCCCTGTCCCTGAACTACATCATTCCTCTTTCAGACATTGTGTTAAAGATAAAGCTAGCTTTTTGATTAGAATTGCTCTGACTTTGGGTGGGAGTCGTGGAAAGCCAAGTCTATCTACCAACCTCCTGACTTCCGAATTCTCAACGGATAGGATCTGAGACGGACCCCTTCCTTCCTTCCTTCCCCCTGCCATTGGCTTTTTAGATTTGCCCCCATCCCTCCTCAGCAAAGGAAATGGGAGTGAATTCCTCCCTTCTCTCCTGGGCCTGAATAAAACTCCCTGCCGGGAAGGGAGGGGAAACATCCTAAGGATTAAAGAGAAAGGAAAAAATAATAGCCCAGGGCATGCCAAATGGAGAAGTATGAAATGCTACATAGGGACCCATAAGGGCCATTTGGAACGAGGAACATCATGCTTTAAAAAGAAAGGGAGTTGGTTTTCTCTCTTAATACATGCAGCAAGCGTTACGCCAGGCAAGAGCCATTTAACAACCCCAAATACGTGATTTCCATTCCAGGGAATGATTAAAGCTATGATGGCTAACTCTTTTGGTGGAAAGCGTGACCGGATAATAATAATAATAATAATAATAATAATAATAATAATATTCCCCCCATGGAATCAAAGCAGATTACAACAAGAACATTAGATACAAAAAATAATTGTACAGGAAACATAAGCCAGAATACAGAACATAAACCTAATGTCTAAAGCAAAGAATATATATATATATATATATATAGAGAGAGAGAGAGAGAGAGAGAGAGAGAAATACAAAGAACAAAATCCACAGTATCAACATATTAAAATATACCCTAGCATAGTTAATCTAAATAAGAAATATCAACTTTCCCCTAGCAGCAAAAAATACAGTTCAATACAGATACTAAGAGAATAATAATACAATAGCAGCAGGAGACCATAGTCCCATATACTCCCAAAACATTACATAATAGTAACTTTCCCCAGCAGAAAAACTACTGTTCAATACAAATAGTAGGACAGTAATAATACAATAATGGCAGGAGACCACCAAAAACATTGCAAGATAATAGCAAATTCCTCGCCTTAGATTAAATTAAACACTTAATACAAAGCCAGTAAAATGCCACGCTTCACCTAAGCTGGTCCTGGTTGGTCTTGGACAGGAGGCGAACTCTGGGCCCATCTTCCTTCTTAGGCTGGTGGCTGGATGATCCGGAGGAGAGCCGTGAGGCTGTTGAAGCCTGGCCTTGGACTTCCTCGATGCCGCTTACAGCTGGCCATAGTTGGTATCATCACAGAGGTGAGCTCCAGAGTATGTCCTCCATTTGGGGCTGGGGCTAGATGGTCAAAGGTCTGTGAGCCAGCTTTTAAAGATGCCTCTCTCACAGGCACGCTTCCTTTCAAGCGGCAAGGCTGGAGTAGTGTTCCTGGATAATCCTGGGTCATCCCCAAAGAAAACACTCTCTCAGCCTTAAGGGAAAGCAACAGCAAACCTCCTCTGAGCAAGTCTTGCCAAGAAAACTCTTAGGGTTGCCATGAGTCAGAAACGATTTGAAGGCACACAACCATGTCTCGCTTCTTGGCCTCAGCAAATGGACAAACGTATCCCAAGTCAGGGCAAGTTTCTTCCTTCCCAGAGGACCTTTGGGACTAGATTGAGCTATATATTTATATATGCATGTATGTGTGAATTAATTAAATTGGCTGGCTCTCAAGTGGTCAGATGCCCAGATGTGGGAAGAACATTTCTGTTGTCCCTTTTCCTGGGAGGAAAGGATGTTCTTCTTAAATAGCAGACTTCTCTGTTGAAGACCTGCCCCGTGTTTTTGGACAAGAGAGGAAGACTGCAATGAGGAGATGAGGAGGATTTCCCAGTGAGCAATTAGCAACTCCATCTCTTATGGCATGGCTCCTCCTAAAGCAGATGAACAGAGGAGGAGGAGGAGGAGATCAATGTCCACCTTTTCCCCCGTCCAAAGGTGGCTTGCAAAAGTTAGATAAGAGCCAAACACTTGCATGGCAAGGAGTTGGACTGGGTGGCCCTAATGGATTCTCTACATAGTATACAAAAATTAAAAGTGTAATTAAACCGTGTGTGCCTTCAAGTCGATTTATGGCAATTCTAAGGCGATCCTATCACAAGGTTTTCTTGCCGGGTTTCTTCAGGGTCGGTTTGCCATGGCCATCCTCTGAGGCTGAGAGTGCCTGGCCTGCCCAAGGTGGGTTTCGTGGCCCAGAACGGAATCGAACCCTGGTCTCCAGAGTCATACAACAACAACAACAACACCAGTAATAACAACCACAAAACAGACCAGCAGCCAGGGGGAGCTGTTGCAACAGGGAAGTTGTGTGTGTGTCTGCTAAGTACTGAAGGGGAGGAATGATGGTGAATAAGTCTTGCATTGCATCCAGCAACCTGGACCTCCAAAAAAGCCTTGTTTCCAACACCTGATCTCCTTCCTCTGCCTTTCCTCAGCAAAGAACACAAGAGGGAGCTCAAACGTATGCCAACATTTTGTACACAGATACGGTGGTGCTACAACACTTGGGGCCCCTTCCCACAAGACACACTGGGGTAGGTTTTGAGTTTTAAAAGGAAAATGTTGGATTTCTTAGGTGTTTACTAGAAGTACCTCCTTGACCTGTCAGTGCCATGCTTGTGGCGGTGCTACAAAACCCGGTACCACCCATGCGAATATACAGTAATATGAAGAGAAGGCTTAGAGTCAGGAAAAAGAAGAGTGAAAAGAAGGCCAGGAATGGGAAGGGCAGCCATGGAAGAATTGGGTAAGGTCCTAAAGTGTAAAGATATACAACTGAGCATGAAAGTCACAATTGTCCAAGCCATTGTATTTCCTGTCAACATGGACTGATGCGAGAGCAGGACAGTGAGGAAAACATAAGCAGGAAATGAATTGATTTGAGATATGGAGCTGGAGAAGAGCACTGAGGAGACCATGGATGACCAAGAAAACCACGAAATGGGTCTTTGAACAGATCAAGCCTGAAATCTTCCTGGAAGCTAGGATGGTCAAGCTGAGTCTCTCATACCTTGGCCACATCATGAGAAGGAACAACTCATTGGAAAAGATAATACAGTAATGCTAGGAAAGATGGAGGGATATAAAGACCTCATTCTAGATGGATGGACTAAATTAAGGAGGTCACAAGTATGACATTGCAGGACCTGAGCAGAGCATTTGAGGACAGGGGGTTCTAGCGATGTCTCATCCAGAGGGTCGCCATGAGTCCTGGTAGACTCAAGGGCAGTTAACAACAACAACAAACCCCCAAGTTACAAAGCCACTCTAAAACTTTGGCAACAGAGGTGTGGAGGGAATTCCCAGCTTTGGGAGCTGTCATTTCATCTCTCCTAAGGCATTCCTGCTCCTCCTCAGGTTGTCCTGCGCCAAGCCTGCCAGGAGTGAGTTCATCCTTCTTGGCCTCCTCCTCCTGGGAGAAAGCAGGCAGGGAGAGGAGGTGGGGGAAATCCCCGGCTGCTACTGTGTGCTCACCCACGTTCTTTGCTCATGGAGTCATCATAATAACAATCATCGCCACCACCATCATCATCATCGTCCCCGGCCAGGAAAGTCTCTGGTTTCGCTCCGCCAAAACCAACAGAGTCCAGGAAGAAACAAATCACCCTCATGCTTGGGCTTTTGCTCTTGATTGTGAGATTTATGAGCCTCTGTGCTGCGATTAGAGATGAAAGGGACACATTCCAGGGCAGAGACCTGGGCATTACTGAGGTCTCATGTGCTCTTGGCCTTCGGCCCGATTTACTATATTAAAAAAGAAGGCTGGGTGGGAAGCAAAGGGAAAATTACAAGGGGACCCCTCCTCCTCCTCCTCCTCCTCAGCGGATGCACCAGACAGACCCCCATGGCCTGGCTACTGCTGCCTGACATTGAGGAAAACCCCGTTTCCAGTCCTGAACATCTACTAAGCCCTGCTGGGAACAACTAGCTGTAGTGCTTTCATTAAAAAACAACCCTATTCTATTCTATTCTGGATTTGCATTTACTGAGTTTGTTAATAACGTACAGTATCAGAATTTGCACTCCTGGCAAGATCACATGTTTATTTATGAAGCACATTAACTTATGAAGCAATGCAATTTCCAGAAGGAACCCAGGGTCAAGTATGTGATTAGAATTTCTCAACGGACTCTTCTTGTTGTTGTTTTTAACTTTTGTATTATGACTGTTTTAAATAATGTTTTTTTTTTTGGGGGGGGAGAGATTATCTAGATTTGAAAGCAAGTGACTTTGTTGCTGATAAGTGAACCATCAATAGCATAAGATATTTTGAGTCTTTTGGTTGGCTGATGAAAATTATCACCAGGATATGTATTTTGGATTTTATGATAGACTTGGAAGTGACCCCCCAAATCCCCAAACACCCGCCAAGGCAGGAATATACATCAAAAGCATCCCCGACAGATGGTCCTCTGCTTAAAACTTCCAAACACGGGAAAGAGCAACACCTCTGGAGAAGTCCATTCCACTCTTGGACAGTTTGAGGAAGCTCTTCTTGATGTTTAGCTTAAACCCTTTGTTCTTGTAATTCGAATCCAGTGGTTCAGACCTGACCCTCTGGAGCTTTAGAAAACAAGTGTGCTCCATCATCTCTGCATGACAGCCCTTCAGATATTTCAAGATGGCTATCACAGTTTACCAGTCTTCTCTGCCCCAGGCTAAGTGTATTCATAACCCTCTACTCTCCCACAGAGGACTTGCTTTCCAAACCCTTTACTATCTTGGTGGCCCTTCCATGGACATGTCCCAGCTTGACAATATCCCCTTTCAACTGTGGTGCCTAGAAGACAGACTCCATGGGGTAACTGTCCAAACAGAACAAAACAGTACTATCGCTTCCCATGATCTAAACTTTTGTTGATGCAGATGAGAATTGTGTTGGCTTTTTTGATGCCACATCAAACTGTTGACTCATGTTTAGGTACTGGTCTGCTAAGACCTTCTAGATCCTACCGATGATGAGTGTGTTGTTGATCTCAGCCAAGTGCCACCAGTCTTCCTTCAGCACCCATTTGAGCCATGGCTGTGGTCTGACAAGAAGGGTCAAACTTGGATTTTACTAGCTGTTATCACATAAACACACATCATAAGGCAGAGGTTCTCTGTCTTTGATCCTTCGGCTGCTTTGTAGTTCAGGTCCCAGAAGCATGGCCAATGAAGACAGATTCCAAGAGACAAAATCCAAAGCTTCTGGAGGATGAAAGGTTGAGAAGCATGAACATAATGAGAAGAGCAGCCTTCCAGTAGCGATCCTGTACTACTAAATCAGAAGGCAAAACCAGGCATTACATTAATTTGCCTGAATGCAAATGGCACACACAGTTTTTGTTCTGCAAATGGAAGCTCTAGGTAGGGCTGATTTTTAGTAAAGTTGGGGAGGATAACCCTGTGCTGATGAGGTTCAAGATGCCCCACAGTTACTATTCGGATCACTCACAAAGGGTGGTTTTGTGCAATTAACTCTGCGTTTTCTTGTTCCCAAGAAATTATAAATATGGTGTGAGGATGCCTATTGCTACACAGAAGGGCAATCCGTGTAGGAAACCGCTCCCTCTGCCCTGCTTTTGCCAGGGCAGTCCTGAGGACAATGCGTCATCCCATGTTTGAATCTGCTTTAAAGAAGTTCCAGTTTCTCTCTCCCTCTCCTCTTCCTTTATGCCTTTGTCCTTGGGTCACTTCAGCTGGTGCAAACTCATTTCAAAGTACAAAAGGTCTCATCTAAGGATAAATGTGTGATACTCAATTAAATATATAATGATTAAAGTAATTTGCACTCAGCTAACTGAGCTGAAGGGAGTGGAGTGGTGCAGGCAGAATCTGTCCCTTCTCAGTCAGCTCAGGTAAAAGCAAACTGTTCTTCCTGATGAATAACTTCTGCCATCTTGACCCACTTGATGTTCCTTAGCCACTTGTGTCCACAGCTAATTCCAGTTAGTATGTAGTCTAGGGATGGGAGAGTTATTGCTAGCCTTTAGCTCCCATCATCATCATCCCTAGCCATTGGCCCTACTGGCTGGGGCGGATTGGCTGGATGAGCTGATCTGCTCCAGAAGGTACCAAAGGTGGAAAGTCAGAGATCAGAGGGATTCTATTGAAGTCTTAAGTAACATCAGAGACAGATCTCTGTGCAGAAGAATTATGGAGAAGGAGCTGCAAATGTCTTCTTCCCCATTTGGTCTTTGTGGCATCCCATGCACTGCCTTGTTGGTGTCCTGACGTGCGTTTTGCTACCAACTCCAACCAACTTCCAGGACCCAGTCAAGGGGAAAATAAAGTTGCCTTTGTTGAAAGTGATAAGACTCTTTTACGGACGCTGCTATCATCTGCTCCATAAGCGTATCCAGATATGAGATAATGTCTGACGTGGACCAAATGGGTCACCGCTGTGTCTTTTTTCCTAGCAAACTTACTGTGCAATTCCTGTTGGATCATGATGACGCTGGTGATGGAGATGATAATCTGAATGGTTGGGTCTCCCATTCTTGTGACTAGCGCTCAAAATCTAAGTCTGTTAAAGTGCAAACTTTGTGAGATGACCATAAATACACTTCTACCTGCCTGTATCTGAAGCAAGGGAACTGTGGTCAGTCTGTGGACCAGAGCTCCCAGGATCTCCCCAAATGACACATTTTGTGATGTCTTGCCAGTAGGGTTGGTACAGATTTCAAATTTGTGTGCATATTTGTGGGGACGGGGCAACATTTCAGCAGGAGAGAAGCAAGACTGAAGAATGGCCCAACAGTCAAATTTCAGATACATTTGGGTGGGTGGTGGATGGGAGGATTTGTGCCTTTCAGATGCAAACATCACACATAGAATATGCTGGAATAATTCATCACAGACACAGTAATCTGGCTAGAAAGAGAGATGCTCAGCACTATATGAGACTATATGAACTGAGAGATTATAGAGGATAACTTTAAAACTACATGGTGTCTGTTCTGTTTGCATCAGAAACATACTTTGTCCACGATCCTCTACTTTAGAGTCGCACATTGTAACTCAAACTTTTGTGTGTGCATTTAACTGGATTGCCTTGGTAACCATATTTGTACAATTAGCAACACAAAGCATTAATAACATTCATATTATTAATACAAATGACTGGTTTAAAATACTATAACTGATTAGATAGATGTTTGAGAAAACATCACTCCTTTGTGTGGCTGAAAGAAGAGAAAAACAACCCCCCCCCCCAATCTGAAATGTCCCAAAAGCGTTGTCCATCGTGTGTCATCTCTCGGCAAATAACCAAATTGCTGCAATGAAGGGGAAAGATTTGCCCTCCTCCCTGCATTCTTTGTGTTTATGACTGCAGATAAGAGGGAGCCACTGTGCAGATAGAGCAGCGCTGAGGCTCCTAACCCTGTCCTTATTATCTCTGCTCTCTCCAGCTCTCTCTAACTTGGTGGTTACAAACATATAGCAATAAAAACGGCTGAGGCAGTCAGGCTGGCCTCCAGCTCATGTGGCCTGACTGGCTGGACTGGAAAATAAAGAAGGAGAGCAACAATGAACGCTTCCTGTGAAAAAGGACACCTTTCCGCACATCCTGCCTGCCACAGTTCGGCCATAACCACCACCTGAACATATTTCCTGTGACTGAATAAACAGAGATCAGGAAGGCAAAGGGCGCATGTAGATGCATGCTTAATATCTGGGCTCAGGAGGCCCCTTCTCCCGGCTCAGAGAGAGAGAGAGAGAGATCAGGGCTGCCTCCGCAATGCAGGAGCAATCCAGGCTGAGGCCACTGTCACTGCCTTGGCTCCAAAATGTTAATTCTATTCAGGCTGACTCTCCCTCGGATCGAATCCCATAAACATGCTTGCCTTTTCTAAACGTCGTATGAGGCCTTCAGGGTCATTGCCTGAAACGCTGCTGTGAAAGACGTGTCTTTGGGTAAAATATGCAGATAATCCCTGGTCATAAGTGTTGTTTTCTTGAAGTTCAGGAGTAAACGTCATCATGCTCTTCTGCCTTGACTTCCTTCAGTAATCGGATATTTTCGGCTGCTATTGAATACTCAGGATCAAGAGAGACAGTGTTTGAGTGAATCTGACAGACTTGGGTTCGGTTCCCTGTTCAGCCTTGGAAACCCAGTCACACTCTCTCAGCCTCAGAGGAAGGCAGCCATTGGCCTCCTTGGGAAGGCTGAGGCCCACCTCTTCAGACACGCTTTCATTTTAAAGTGTTTTATACAGTTTTTGTTCTTTTAATCACTGTCTATTTTACACATTGCAATAATTTAATTCCTTTTTAATGCACCTCTTTTCTATATTTTGAATCGTATTGCATTTTATTTAATATGGTGAAGCCGCTCTGAGTCTATAATAGTTCTATAATGATAAATATAATATAATATAATAATAATTATTATTATATGGATATATATTATTTATTTATATTATATTATTTATTTTATATTATAATAATTTATTTATAATAATTATATATAATATATAATTTATATTATTTATTAACATTAATGTTATTAATAATATAATTTTATATATTATATATAATTATTATAAATAAATTATTATAATATAAAATAAATAATATATATTAATATAAATAAAGAACTAATACGATTGGAAGCAACGTGGCCAAGGAAAGGGAGGTGCAATGGTTGGAGCGTTGGAGCAGGCCTTTGGGAGACCTTATAGTCTCTCTCAGCCTCCTCAGGGGAAGAAGGCAATGAAGGCAAACCTCCTCCTCTGAAGGAATCTTGCCAAGGAAGCCCCATGAGGGCAGGGTCTCTGGAGGGTCAGTGTAACTCCGAAGGCCCAGCATGACCGCAGCCATTTTTTGTACTCCAAAAAAAGTAACTTTTCCAGGCTGACAGGAAGCTGGCTCTGATGTTTTCACCCTTTTAGCTACTCTGGTTCTTACTGGCAATAGCACACACACACATATATATCTATATATAGGGTAAGGTGTAAGAAATATACTTGCTGCTTCACCTTCAACAAGGGAAGCCTGCCTCTGGCCCCAAACTGCTCAGAGACTGACAGCTGTCAATCAACAATCCATTAGCCGGAAGTGGCAGGCGGTGATCAGAAAAGGCCCGTATGGAGGACGCTCTAGCCTGATCGGCTTCCATAGAGCGGCTCAGGAGAGGAAAGCGCTCTCCAAGCGCCTCTTTGAACTCGGCCTCTTATTGGCCGAGACGGGGAAGAGCGTGCGCCTCCGATTGGCCTCTCTGAACCAAGGCCCACCTTCCCCTCAGCCAGCCAGCCAATGGCTTGAAGGCCCCGCCCCTCAGCCCAGCCGGCAAGTGGGCGTGGCTTGAGGTACGGCGGGCGAAGTCCGGGATGGGGACTCCGGAGGGCCGCGGGTCGGAGCCCCAGGCTCAGGGCGGGCCCTTCTTCACCTTGGCCGAAGTGGCGAAGCGGAACACCAGCAAGGAGACCTGGCTGGTCATCCACGGCCGCGTCTACGACGTCACCCGCTTCCTCGACGAGGTCCTTACGCCAAGTCAGGCGAAGGGGGGCGGCGGGAGAGACCCGGATGTGGGCGGGGCCTGGCACGTGACAGAAGGGGCGGGGCTAAGGGGCCCAGCCCAAAAGGACTTTCAGGTGGTCATGGCCTTGGAGAAGTTACTCCTGAGTAAAGTAGGCCCAGTGATTGGGGCTCCTCCAGTGGGGCGCCCCTCCCAGCATCCTCCTTTGGCCACGCTGCAGAGGGGCTTCTGGGGGGACCAAAGGGGTGGCAGGGGAAGCCTGCAGCCTTATTGGCTGTGCTGGCAAAGGGAGGCTGGGACTGGCAGCCTCCAAAGACACCGCAGGACCCTTCCCCCTGGTTTCAAGGTTAAGCTGGGGCTTCAGGAGGAGGATGATGTCCTGGAGGCCCAAAGTGAAAGCAATGGGCCCGAACTCTCCCTGGGAGCCAAGGTGTCAGGAGAAGGAAAGGCTCCTCCTGGAAAGAGAAGGATGCTGGGGGAGATGGAGGGATGCAGCAAGGAAGGCAGGCAGGCAGGGACTCTGTTGCGGAGGTGACTTTGCAGGACCTGAGGAGCAGAGCCTTTCAGGGTCAGGACTGAGTTGGAGGTGGCTAACAACAGCAACAAGCCAGAGAAGAGTGCAGAGGATGTCAAACGAATGGGGGGGGGGGCCTAGAATGAGTCCATCCTCACCTCTCCCTGGAAGAAGCCAAGATGATTGAACTGAGTCTGTCATGAGAGGACAGGATGCAGGCAAAGAGAAGGTAGAAGACAGTAGAAAGAGAGGAAGGAAGGCCTCATGCCAGATGGAGGGGCTCTTTGAAGGAGCTCACAGGTATGGATTTGCAGGACCTGAGCAGAGCCATGGAGGACGGACCGGGGCCTTGGAGATGCCTCATGCGCCGCCTCAGCATGAATCAGGATTAACTTGGAAGCAGTGAACAAGAAAAAGACAGAGAGCAACAAGCTTCAAAGCCTAGCATTCCATAAGATGGAGCCATGACAGTTAAAACTGTCTCAAACTGCATTAACTCTGCAGTGTAGATGCAGCCGATGTGGACTGAGCCCAGACAAGATTGTCTCACACAAAAAGTGTTCATGTTGCCCACAACCAGCAAAAAAGGGATGCTTGCTGAACGTTATGCCCAGTTAGAGTCAATGACACGTGCCAACAGTTGTTGCTGCTCAGTTTGTTTATACCCTCCCTCCCAGTACAGGGACTCAAGGCAGTTAGGACCCACAGAGCGGATGTGAAAATAGGTGCAGGAGGGATCATCCAAAGCTTGGTTTCCCAAAAGACAGCCAAATCTGTCTGTTTCAGCATCAGGGAAAGTGAAGACAAATCGTCTCAGCCGCTTTGAGATGAAATGATTGATCTTAGTGTGAGCTTTTGTGGATTCCAATCTGCTTCTTCAGCTGCGACAGTGGAGTGGAAAATTAATGCCATGGGTTGTATACTTGGTTATATGCAAATGTTTGGGCTATACAAAAGAGTCTTTCATGCTATCCACACTTTAAAGCCACCTTCTCCAGCTTGGTGCCTTCCTTCCACATGTTTTGGCTTACGATTCTTGACTACCAGTCATGATGGATAAGGCTGATGGGAATCGAAGGCAGCAGTTTGGGGGAAGGACACTGTAAAGGCTGTAAGTGGTCCCTTTTTGTGGGAACATCTGTAGGGGCAGTTTTGTGTCGGGGTTGTCTGTCTTTCAGGCCCTGGTGCCAGGGCTGGAAAATGGCCTTAATTTGTCAAGAGAGATGCTGCTAGCTGTCTTCATTGCGTTTTAAGACAAGAACAAACAAGAAGGGGAAAAACAGCCCCAGATTTCTGGTCTTTGAGGAAAGGCTCCCCACGGCCAGATTGAGATCTAGATTAGGATTGGGGAAAATGGTGTGTGTGGCCTGAACCCGGGGGACTCTGGGAGGTCTGCATTATTGCTGCTGCTGTTGTTGTTACTTTTTCAATGAGATTTGACGCGTTGAGTCCACTCTTCCCTGCCTGCTTAAGACAACTCACCAATAGCACATAAAAGCAACACAAATGGATGATTATAAAAGGACTCGGTGCTTGGTAAGAAACCCGTAGGGCCTATAGAGATCAAAAACAATACACACAAACACACACACTTCTTTCATTCTTGATGGCATTTTCTCACTATTTAACTCAGGCAGAGTTTTGCAAGCCTCTCTGTGTCTGGTGTGTGTCTGGTGTGTGTGTGTGTGTGTGTGTGTGTGGAGGGGGGATGACTACTTGGAACCAGTTTTGTTGATAATGTTATGCAATAGACAGTGAAGACATTGGACTCTCATGCGGCAGAAGCTCACTGGAATGAGGGAGACCCGGTGGCTCAAGAAACCTCAGGAGTGATTTGCTCAGATGCCACCCTTTGCTTGCTTTTAGTGTTTTTAAAAGAATCTCTTTAAAATGCCCTTTGTCCCCGTAGATAACAGGGCAATATACAGTGGGCATGTCTGGACAGAATCACACCATGATAAAGAGGGGAGAAAATACCATACAGTAAAACAGGACTGTCATAACAGCCAGTTAAATCAATAGATTAACCAGCATGACCAAACTTGGAACACTTGAGCAGATAAAAAGGCTTTGATCAGGTGCCAAAAAAAGCCTGTAATGTTGATGCCAGTTGTACCTCTGGGGAGAGAGTGTGTATGGAGGTAGTCCACATTGGTGTGCCAACGCAGTGAAGACCCTGCCTTTTGTTGCTACATGATGGCCTTCCCTTAGTGAGAATCCACAAAGTAGATCCTCAACTGGGGATCTTAAAACTAACTGTGAAGGGAGTGTCCCAAATATATTTCTGGACTGCAGGGCAAGGTAGGGGTGGGATGTAGGGGAAATGTACTCATTTCTGTAGTCCTTCCCTGTGCGCCAAGGACTGTTGTCTTGCTTGAAGGCCACACGATCTTGTTCTTTACCCAAGTGAACATCTGCAAGAGCCTGGATGCTTTAAACTGAGACCTATCTAGCATGAGCCCAGCAAAAAGGCCCTGAGGTCTAGCGTTTTGCCATTTCAGTTCCAGCTTTGCTTGGACTGTGCCGTTCTACATTCTCTTTGCTAGACCACTTGGAGAAATGATTATTCTGGATGCGAATGGGTGAATCCAGCTTCCACATTTGTTTGTGTATCTTTCTCTCATATGTATCCAGGTTTCTAAGCCGCGTGGAACACCGAGCTATTGATCCAAACAGGGCTGTCCCTTTTCTTTACAGAAAAGCATCAAGCCAGAACATACTAAGAAGTTAAGGCAACACGATACAAAGCACGATACAGAGAGATTACTCAGGGCCATATGTCCTCCACTCTCAGCAAAGCTGATGGAATTTGTTTTAGCCTTTTTTCTAGGTCTGTTCTTAACTCTGAAGTCCAAGAACACACAGGGAGAGAACAAAGCCAGTTGTTGATGGCTTAACTCAAGCCCTCGCGGTGTGTTGCCTGCGTTTAACTCCCTGTCCGTCTGCACCTTCTGTATCATTTGGGGGAGAAACATGAGATCTGCCAAAGGGGGAAGCTGCCTGACGTCAATCGGAGATGACTCCCTTCACCTCTGCTCCCTGCCTCACCCAGAGAGGAGTTTTGCCCAAGGAGCCAAACCTACTTCAGGGTTCTTTCCAGCTTCTTACAGGCTTGTCTTGGCCTGTTTTCCCAGCTTTGCACCTTCTGACCTGAGACACTGTATGTAGCTACTGTGTTATTGAAAGCTGGTGGAATTGACAACCTCGGGGCTTGGAGGCAAGCGTCATTTGGAAGCAAAACAGAGGAAATATCAGAAACAGCCTTCTATCCAAGGAAGCTGGTTTGTCCAGTATTTAGTCCGCTACTGTCTTTCCAGGGATCATGCAACTCCTACTTCCAGCAGCTCCACTGGCTGCCATTCTTTTTTCCAGGTGTAATTCAAAGTATTGATTATAACCTTGTTGTTTTTTGCTGTCAACTTCCACTTATGATGGCTGTATGAACGAGAGCCCTCCAAGAGCCCTGGTCATCTACAGCTTCACTCAGGTCTTGCAAACTCATGGTTGTGGCTTCCTTGACGGAATCAATCCACCTTTAGTGCAGTCTCCTCTTTCTACTTCACTAAGCATTAGCATCATGCCATCTGGTGATAGGTCATGTCAAGATATGTCCAAAGTATGACAGCCTCAGTTGAGTCATCTTCACTTCTAGTGAAGCATTCAGGCTTAAAAAAATCTTTGGCCCATTATCTTGTCTTTTTAAAAACATTGTCAGCAGTTTAATTGTATTTTAATGTTGATCTTGTGTGGGTTTTTTAGTTTGTAAGCCACCTTGAGTCCCAATTTAGGAGGAAAGCCAGGATATAAATAAAGATGATGATAATCATTGCCTAAATGGTCCTGCATCCTGTGTTTTGGGACTGGAGTCACGGAGTGGCTAATGGTTGCCTCGACTCCCAGAATCCCTTGCCTGGAAAAAACAGGTTTTAGAAGCTCTGGTGGGCTCACCCATCAAGTCAGTATATAAACAGTTCAAAACTGGAACAGTAACTATGGAAAACAAAAGGAAAACAATTCAAATATTCTAAAAACAAATGAACCCATTAAATCATTTAAAGGTTAAAAGAATATATATTCCATAAAAGCTTGTTTAATGTTTGGACTAAGGCCTGGAGCGGATGCAGGCCACCCACTGACTTGGAAGTCACTTGCTGCCAGTGGTTACAATTCCTGTTGGACTCAAGGGTGCTTACTTTCAGCTAAGGATTTGGGACTGTGGCCTTGGATCCTTTTGTATGTACTTTGATACTGCTTCAAGAAACACAGCAACCTTCTATGGATTTGCAGTTTGGGGGGAGGTACTTGGAATTCCCTCCAAGAGGGTCTTTCTAAACTACAAGTCCCAGGATTCCATTGAATGCAGCCATGGCCATTAAAGTGGAATCATAGTGCCATCACTGGGTGGCATGAAAGGGCCTGTTCTTCTTCCTCCTGTGTTTCTCTTCTTGTTCACCCTTTCTTGGCTGATTCCTTCCAGCATCCCGGCGGAGAGGAGGTTTTGCTTGAACAAGCTGGCCGAGATGCTACCGAAAGCTTTGACGATGTTGGGCACTCCATGGATGCCAAGGAGATGCTCAAGCAGTACCTCATAGGAGAGGTTCACCCGGTGAGCCCTCATTACAGCAGATAAAGCTGTGCATAGCGGGAAGGAAGGCATGTGTGGGTTCTGGGGGGGGGGTTCCATGGCTGAGCGGGGATTCATACCTTGCTCTCCAGGGTCCTAGACCAGTGCTCAAACCACTCTCCTATGGGCTGTGCCAATAACACAGAGAGGAATTATCATCTCCCATTTGAAAAACTGGTATTTTTGATCTTAAGCCATGTAAAGGAGACTTGCAGCCTACTGGAAAAGTGCTTTGCTGATCTGGTAGGCTTCCACAGGAAGGAATTCACTTCCCCTTCCCCATTTTTAGGCCAGACAAAAGGTGACCCAGAGAGTCTTGGGGCGTGGAAGGCCTAAGAACCAGCCTTGAGGAGAGGCCCACTGTTTGCCAACCCGGCTTTTGTTCAAGGCCTCAGCTTTTAAGTTGCCTCTCCTTTTGTTTTCTCTCCACAGTCTGACCAGAAGCCGGACCCCTCCAAGGTAAGGCCCAATGCTGGCAGTCTTATTTTGCCCCTCGTTCTGGAATGGCAGAGTTCTTTGGGGGTCTGCAAAAATGGCCTAGGGCTGTTGCTCAGGGGCAGGCAAGTGTCTGGGATGAAGGGGCTACGTTGGACCCAGGGAAATGGGGTCTTCCAGATAGCCTGGATCCAAGTTGCATCAGGCTTTATGAGTCAGGTGTTGGAGTCCATAAATAAAGAAGACCTTTCCCGAGCTCTTTGATGAGTCCATGTGCAACAGCGGCTGCTAGCTGCAGAGGAAATATCCACATTCGGAGGTGACACTGCCTCCGAACACCAGTTACTTGGCTCCTACCAGTTGGAAGCGCTTTTCGTCCTCGTGACTTGCCCATGGGCTTCCCAGGAGCATCTCTTTGGCCACAGCGTGAAAGAGGTTGCTGGACTCGCTGGGCGCCTTGCAGCCTGACCCAACTTCAGAGTTCCTCCTCTTTTGTGCTTAGTAGGAAAAAAGGCTCTGGAGCAAAGGTGCCCCTCTGGGTCTCAGGGCTGTTTACCTTTGCCAAAGCAGCTGGGAATTCCTCATTCATCAGAGTTACAAGCATCCAGGTGGAGTTGGTGGGAAAGGAGAAGGCAGTCCTCTGTGCATAGTTGGCCCAGTGGCAGGCATGGTGGATCCTCATGCGCTATATGCATTGTGTGTGTGCATCCTATTGTTTATTTAATTTCTCCCAAATGGAACCCTGTGTGGCTCATGCATAATAATAATAATAATAATAATAATAATAATAATAATAATACGTTTTATTTGTATTTCCCGCTTCTCCCGGTGGATTGAAGCCGATTACAACAAAGTATAAAACAACAAGACAATACTGTATACAATTACAGTTAAAAATACAATTTGGCATAATATCAACAGTAATTAATAAAAACAATTTATAAAAAATAATATCTATCTGCAAAACATGCAATGTGCCAGTCCTAATTAGGGACTTGATTTAATTTCTGTAGAGGGATAGACTTTAAAAAGAGTTGGGAGGATATGCTAATTGGAAGAGATAAGTTTTTAATGCCTTCTTTAAGGTTTCCAATGTAGGGATGCAGCATATCTCTTCTGGGAGGTTATTCCAATGTGTGGGGGCCATGGCCAAGAAGGTCCTATGATGGGTAGATGTTAATCTTACCCTAGGATGCTCAAGTAGATACTTCCCTGTTGTTCTGAGAGTGTGGGGCGGATTATGTAGGGAGAGGCGTTCCCTCAAGTAACTCGGGCCCAAGCCATGTAGGGCTTTATAAGTAACAACCAACACTTTGTATTGGTCCCGGAAGCTAATTGGCAGCCAGTGAAGAGATTTTAGTACCGGTGTTATATGGTCTTGCCTTGAGGATCCGGTGACCAATCAGGCTGCAGCATTTTGAACTAGCTGAAGCTTCCGAACTTGGTACAAAGGTAGCCCCATGTAGAGCGCATTACAGAAATCCAAGCGAGAGGTTACCAGTGCATGTACTACTGTTTCAAGGTCCTTTTGGTCCAGACAGGGACGCAGCTGGCGTATCAGCCGAAGCTGGTACCAAGCATGAATCAAAACAAGGTACAATTAAAAATTAAAAATGAGTAGATAAAAACATTTTTAAAAAAGAAATAAGCTACCAAGGGTGTCACGTTTTCAAATATTTTAGAACTCTAACAGCCAAGATTGGATTGTGGTGGTGGTTGGCAGCGGTGGTGGCGGAGGAGCATTGGAACAGTTCCAAAACCGGGGTCTCTTTGCTGCCCTCGGGTGATCCATTTTGGCAGGGCTGGAACAGAGAAATGAAGCCAGTTGACAATACAGGAGTTTGGGGAAGGGATGGGGGGAGGCAGGAACGCTCTCCCCAGCACTGGGTCCCCAGCCAGAGATGGGCAGGAGCAATCGCCCCAGGTGAACCATTGATAATCTGGCCCTGGGCAGTGATGCGTTCACTGGGACTGGGAGATGTCTGAGTCCAAGGTTGGCAAGAGTAGTTTCCCACGTTTTGGGGGGAAGGGGGGATGCAGGCAGGAGGAACTATCCTCTGCCTGTATCAACAGACCTGTGGGTTGCCCTGGACACACTGCGCAGATGCCCAGCAGATCAATCATTGACCGGGGGAGCTGCTTTAAAACATCCCCCCTACTAGCTTGATGCCTGGCCTGAGTATTGTCCTCTCCCCGTCTCCCTCCCTGGTTTGTGTCAACAAAGGCTTGGAACTGGCATGAGGTCCCAGCCGGCAGTGGCTGACTAAACTTGCCCTGAGCAGCCTCACCTTTTGGATTCTGTCCGTAGGGAAAGGCCTCTGGTCATCCAGGGAGGCCCTGAGTCCATCCTCTGCAGCCTCCTGGGTTTGGGAAGGGCCTTGTGCAAGAAGGAACCCTCTCCATCTCTCTCCCTCTCCTCCCCCTGTGCGAGATTAATGTCTCAGGAATCCAAACAGCCCATACCTTTCTGTGATTTACGATACTCACAGACAGCCTTGACAATGTTATTCCTACAAACATAAAAACAGGGCTACAGTAGTTTCATTTATAGAACCACCTAGATTTAAAGTTTCACAGGAACAGAGGAGTTCATAAAATATGCCTCCCTTTGTGTGTGTGCTAGCTGACTTGTGAAGGAGTGTTGTTCCTATGGCTTGATGCAAATCCCTGTTTATTGTGGTGTGGCGAGCGGGTTTACTGTATTTTCTAATGCAACCTCTGCCTCATTTTTTAAAAATACAAGATACCCAAACAGCCTATGTGTGACATGGTCTTCTGCGTTTTGACACAAGAAGGAATGCCAGACAAATATCAGTGGTTTTGGTGGGGCTTTTTGTGGGGTGGTGGGGGTCCCAATTCCCTTTTGTTCATGTGTTTGGTGTTTGCCCTTCTGAGAAGTGGGATTCTTGGCCAGGAGAGGATACTCTGTGGCTAGTTTGGACCTCAGCCTAGGAGAAAGAAGCCCAAACAAAGCCCAGTACACCTGTCATCTGGGCAGGACTGGGAGCAGTTATTTTGGGGACTGCAACTCCCAGAACCCCCTAGCCAGTTTGGCCACAGGCTGGGGGATTCTGGGTATTGCAGTAAAACAAAAAGATTCTGCTAAACACTGGCAAAGTCTGTATCTGAGAACAGGTTACCACAGGTAAAGCTGGGGCCATCTCCAGTGTCTTATAGCTCCCTATAGTCTGAAAAAGGGTTTGGACACTGAGGGAAAAGCTGGCAGGTATACCTGCGCCCTGGTTGACCCTTGCCTCCCCCGTAACATCTCCATCACGAAAGGAAGGGGCTTCCTGATGGGTATCACAATTTTCTGCTAGGGCCATTTCCAGCACTAAAGTGAACCAAATGCAAACTGAGCTTTCCAGGAGAGCCCTGGGTTTGCATTGCTCCTTTTTTAAAATGGGTTGCCTTGAGTTGTCTCAGCTGATACCTGCCCCATGCTGCAGGTTTTAAGGGAAGCCTGCTCTCAAGCCTGCCTTTGTGTCTGTTTTGTGTCTTTTCTCCCTTTGCCAGGCCTAACCGAGGGCTGCTTTTGCATGCTTGCCACTTGTTCTTCCTCCTCCTTCTCCCCGCTTGTTCAGTGTTGGCTTTCTCACTTTCTCTGCCTGCGCAGCCAGAGCAACTTCTGTGAGTCTCAAGTACTAATCACACCTTGTCTGAGGGCAAATGAAATGGGACCAGTGATGCTTAGTCCTACATTTTCCCTGTTTTTTTCGGTGGTGGGAAATGTTTTGGCTTTGGGATTACAACTCCTAGAAGGTACCCTGTCATCAATAGCCTTGCTCAGGTCTTCCAGACTAAGGGCATCCATTGTGGCTTCCTTGATGGAGTCACTTCATCTGCATTGTGGCCTTTAATGTTTCCCAGCATTTTCATCCTTGCCATTGACTCACGTTGTCTTGTGATGTGCCCAAAGTATGATATCCTCAGTATAGTCACCATCGCTTCTAGTGAGAGTTTAGGCTTGACTTGCTCTTGGCCGTTTCAGTAATCCTTCGTATCTGCAGAGCTCTCCTCCAGCACCGTATTTCAAAGGAGTTGATTTTCTTCTTGTCAGCTTTCTACTCTCACTACAGTATCTGGTACATAGAAATGAAAAATACTATGGCCTGGTTGAGACCAGGGTTTGATTCCCCTCTGCTGGGCTCTGAAACCCACTGGGTGATGTTAGGCAAGTCACACACTCTCAGCCTGAGAGGAAGGCATTGGCAAACCTTCTGTGAACAAATCTTGCCAAGAAAACCTCATGATACATTAGCCTTAGGGTTGCCATAAACTGGTAATGACTTGAAGGTACACAACAACAACAAATGATGGAGGACATAGCAGAGTGACATCCATGAGCAAAGAAGTTTGTCTTCCATTAGCCCCATGGGAAGACTCATGTTATCTACAGACTCTGTTTTTCTTCCACTTGGCAACACATAAATTGGGAGCACAGTTCCAGTGTAGTTGTTCTTCTTCATTTATCCAGCATGGGTCGTCTTCTCTGGGTCTCCTGTATGAACCTTTGGAAAATAGTTGGTATTTGAAAAGTAATAACACCAGTTGCTATTCACATATGCCCTCATCTCCTGCCTCAGTATGGAAACTTGAGTTGCAGCATTTCCTCAATGTAGAAATGTTAGAAAGGCCTCAAAGACCGATGAGTTCTGCGGCCTGGGCATGGTTTGGCCTATGGACAGTAGCAGAAGTTGTGACTCTTGGCTGCTGAGGTTGATGAAGCCATCAAAGTTTTGGTCAGGCTCAGCCTTTGATGCATTCCCAGTTGGGTTGGTTTCATAGAATTGTACAAATGGAAGAGACCACAAAGGCCATCCAGTCCTGTTTGATCAAAAAGTGGCTTGTGTAGTGTTGACATCTGGTCAAAGGGAAGTGTCCTGCCAAACATAGTGGAGCCCCTGCAGTGGGCTAAGGGCAACACAGGACCCAAACACACTGTGATTTTGCCTGGAGAATAGTCTAAACAAGGAAGTGGTGACGCTGTACAGCACTAAAATGGAAGGAGTAGGAAAGTGTAAGGAGAGGGAAGGAAGGAAGGAAGGAAGGAAGGAAGGAAGGAGAGTGAAGGGGAAGTGGTCAGGGTTTGGGACATCTACACTTGGATCCTTTGGAGAAAACCTGGTGACACCTTGTTTTCTGCTTTTGCTGCAAAGGATAAGGTCCCACTCAATGGTTCAAGTAACAAGAATGCAGATTCCAGTTCAACATCAGGAAGAACTTCCTGTTGGTCAGAGCTGTTTGAGAGTAGAAGAAGGTCCCTCAAAAGATGGTGGGCTGTCTGCCTTTAGATGTTTTTAAACAGAGGTTGGGTAGTGCCCTGAGTAAGGGATGCACACTTTAGGCATAGATGCCTGCAATGCCAGGCCTCTGGACTAGAAGACCTTTCATGGTCTCGCAACTCTCTAGTTCTATGATCTTCCACTCCAGACTTGTGAGGTATGTTGCTTTTGTCACAGAAATGCTTTGATCAGATTGCCTGGATGTAAACATGGATCTCTTGCTAATACTTATGCATTTCTCTGTGCTCTCCCCAGTCTGCTGATGTCCATTGTCTGTTGTGAATAGTGACCAAAATATGTGACTCTTGCTTAATTGCCTTCCCGCTCTTGGGTTGGGTTTATCTGTTGGTGCAGCAAAGTTTCTGTTTGCTCAAAGCCTTGCTTGGTTTCAAAAGCCAGCTCATGGAGGCAGCTTGAAACGGCCAATGCCTCTTCTTTGCAAAGTGGCTCAGAGTTCCAGCTGTGGAATTCTGCTTGGTGGCATTCAAAACATCTCTTCCCAGATCGTTGCATCTCTTTCTAGAGACACACATGCCTTTTCGCCATCTCCATTAAAACAAAAAACATTGTTCGATCTGTATGTTTGATGCTTATTATGGATTCCCCTTAGCCATCTCTGCAGCTTTTGTTCTCCCAGGTTACAGAGCAGAAATATATCGGGGAGAGGTTCCTCCTTGCCCAGCCTTACTGGTCTCCTGAATCGTAGCCACAGTCGCTGTCTTGAACAAACATATTGGGCAAGAGAAGAAGCAAGATGCTCCTGGAGACTTGGGGGGGGGGACTCCAACCCTTTTTGTTTGTTGCACTCCAGACTGCCATACTTCCTGCATCCATGCCTACATTGATATCCTGGAACTTTTAACACTTGAGTCGTAACAGGCTCCTCCAAGCCTCTGTCTGGAACCTCCCTTTGTGAAAACCACCTGTCTTGTCTTGATGTTTGCACAGAAGAAACACTGCATATAGAAAGACCTGGGGCCTTTCACATTCCATAGCGATAGCACTTCGATTCTACTTTACCTGTCATGATTGCATCCTATGCAGTCCTGGGGCATGCAGCCTTGTTGTTGTGTGCCTTCAAGTCATTTCTGACTTATGGCATCCCTATCACAGGGATTTCTTGGTTTGTTCAGAGGGTTTTGCCATTGCCTTCCTCCAAAGCTGAGAGAGTGTGATTTGCCCAAGTGACCCAGTGGCTTTCCACAGCCGGGTGGGAAATTGAGCCCTATTCTCCAGAGTCCTGGTCCACTGCTCAAACCTCTACACCAGGCTGGCCCTTGCCTTGAACCTTGCCACTTGGGATAGTTGGCAGGAGAGATTGGAGGAAGGTGTGAGAGTATGTGAAAGTGTGTGTGAGTGTGAAAAGGGACAAGGGAAGGCTTAGCGGCTGGGGAAGAGGAGTGTGAAATGGAATCTCATTAAGGAGCCACTGGCTTCTCTTCACGCTACGCTGGCAGATTTGGCCAGGGAACAGCGGCTGCTTCAGCTGGCCCTTGGCACAAGGCTTTTGCTTCTGTCGCTTGGCATTTGCAGCTTAGCAAGGGGGGCGCGGAGGGAGCAAGACACATATTAAAGGCAAAGGGGCCTTTTCTAACTTTTCTCTGTGGTTGCCCGGGGTCTCTTCTTCCTCCAGCCAGCCTTGAGCCTGGTGAGACATCTTAGCCCTCCCTGTTTGGAGTCAAAAGGAAACAGGGCAACACATGTTTTAAAAAAGGAAATGAAATAAAAGGTGTGTCCTTGGAGCTGCTGGGCCTGGCTGCAGAAAGGAACCCAGCTCCTTGGGAAGGACTGGATGTTGAGGGGCCTTTGGAGGACCCTTCCATGAGGATCCTCAGGGGTAACGGTATATCATTAAATATCAAAGAATTCTCCAGGCCGTTTCTGATTTCTGTGCATGGCTGTGAAAGCGAAGCAGTGGGAAAAGCTGATGAGAGGAAGAGAACCAACTCATTTGAGATGTGGGGCTGGAGAGGAGTTTGACAGAAATGGTGGACTGATAAAAAGACTAATAAATGGGTCTTAGAGCAAATCAAGATTGAATTCTCCCTAGAAGCCAAAATGACTGTACTGAGTCTCTCATATTTTGGCCATATCATGAGATGACATTTCAACTGGAAAAGAACTGACTTTTGCAAAACCTGAGCAGGGCTTTTGATGACTGAGGGGGTCTTGGAGGTCTGTCTTTTGCAAGCTTGCCATAAGTCAAAGTGAACTTGACATGGCAGATGGCAAAAACAGCAGTCGTGAGGAATCCCCAAGCTGACAGCAGCAAATAGTACTGTGGCAAATGGGTCTTGCAATGGGGTTGTTTTGGAAGTCCTCCCCATTACCCACTGTCCAGGCAGTAGATGACATTATTCAGTGCGGCAAAGGGAAAGTGGAGTGAATGGTCAGTTCTAACTGGGGCTGAAAGACTATGTGTTGTGACTCATTTCCCAGCCAGGAAATGGTTTTCCCAACCCTTGAGAAACCCCATTGGGAAGAATAATGCAGCAGGGAGAATTTTGTGAAGTCACACATCCAGAAGTGTTCTGGGGAATTATTTTGTGCAGAAATAGACAGTAGTTTTCCTGCGCACAAAGGAACATGTTTGAAGGCATTTGCACAGAACAACCGGGGGCATTTCTGCACAGAATAGTTCCAAGAATGTATGAAGGTAAGGTGAGCACTGCTCAGAAATGTCCATTTTACTCCCTTAGTGGGCAGAGACTTTGGTAATGCACCCCGCAGAGGCCAAGGAGCAGTTGAAGTATACAATCTCTGCCGGTTTGTCTAATAGGGCCATCCCAACCTGGTGAACTCTGGACATGTTGTGCCCTCTCCCGCATCATCCCCAACCAATAAGACCACTGGGCAATAGCTTGAAGAAGGCCAGTCTAATGGCCTCCCCCAGAAAGGACTTGTGGGATATGAGAGACTGCAGAGGATGATGGGACAGGGTGATCTTCACAAGAGAGTAGTAGCTAAAGTTAAGGCAAAAGTGGGCACCCCAGGGAAGAAAGTGAGCAAACGAGGGCAAAATCTTCTGAATGAAGACCAATTGTTTTCTTCCCTGCTAAGAAGGCCAAAAGGAATCCTTTACTAAAATCTGTTCCTTCCAGGAGGGGGCTAAAATGGCTTCCTTGGCAGGCAAAAACCTTCTTTATTCCAACTGGCATTTGAGAACAAACCGTTCAAAAGGAATAGCTTTTAGTCAGGTGCTCTCCTGTTTTGGTTGCTTGAATAGTACTGTTTCTCTTTTTAAACTGCTTTTTTTAACCATATGTTTTTAAAATTGTTTTTAAATGTCCCAATTGGTAAGCTGCCTTGTGTCCCTGTTTTTTGGGGAAAGTGGGATCTAAATAATGTTAACCATCATCGTAATCATTGTTATCATCATTACCATCACCACTGGACATGAAATCCCTGTTGGTTTGGTTTTCTTCCCAGGTTCCGAACCAATCTCCCTCCAACGAATCAAGGTAAAGTAATCTGTCAATATGAGAGTAAAACGATGCATGCTCAGTTTTTGAAGTTATCTTGGTTTTAAAAAGAATCATAGATTCAAAAAGCCCTTTCTCACACCTGCTATGTCAAACTTGCTCCTCCATCTCACTATCCTGTACATGCTGTTAGGTGCCTTCAGATGGTTCCCAAATTATGGCAACCATAAGGTGAACCTATCTGAGGGTTTTCTTGGCCAGATTTGTTCACAGACAGACAGACAGACACTTTCAGGTGTGGTGAGCAATAAATAATTGGAGGAAATTTAATCTTTGGATGGTCTCTGTGGATGTTCCCTGTCCTGCCTTTGACTGTGACTGATTGCAGCTTTGGGTCATGGCTGCTGCTTCCATATACAGAGGACGGATTCTGTGCTGCCAAAGCGAGCCTGGTCTGAATCCCGTGGTCTATACAAGAGTCCCACCGAATCCACAGAACTTGCCTACTAATTTATTGCTCCAGCTGGGACTAGTCAATAGCACTTACCGTGTTTGCAACTGGCTCCATTGACCTGTGTACAAAGTTCCAGAAGCTGCTTCCCTGACACAGTATGTGTCAACTGCCCCAAGGGTGGATCTGCCCCCACCAACTAATAGCTGAACAGTCCCAGATTTAGTCAAGGGTCACAGTGACAGCTACAAGGACAGGAAGAATGGCTGAGTACATTTTTCACCATTTGCAATCACTTTTCTGTTCCGGGAAGTGATTATTGGATTTAGCATTTGCAATGCAGATTCTCCTGGTGAAGGACTTTCTTCTTAATTGGTCCTCTCTCCAGTAAAGCTGAGTCTGAAAAGAATTAAGTGTGTGCCTAGTTTGCATTAAAAATGTAATTTCCAGCCCTTCTTTTTCTCTCTCTTCCTTTGATTTAAGAAAAGTCAAAATTACATGACTTAAAGAGTTTTCACTTAGCAATTGCTGGGATGTCATTTGGGCGAATGGACGGGTGAATGAAGTCAAAAAAGCAGGCAGCTGGGGGTATAGTTTCCTAGTCCCTAACAGAACTTCATCTCCTAGGACTTGGTTGTAAGAACTGCTTTAAGATTATATGTAGATGCACACAGAGTCACTGAGTCACTGTCTCTGTGAACAGAAACCCGATCTTGTATGCTCCGGCTCAGCGCACCTGACAGAAGAACATTCTAGAAGAGATCTTTCCTGTTTCGTGTAAGTGGTGTTTAGCATTTATATGTTTTAACCCCTCCGTTCCTCTCTCTCTCTCTCTGCAGTTTCTGGACTGTCTGGTTGATACCCGTTGTTGGAGCACTGGTCCTGGGCTTAATGTATCGCTTCTACATGATGGACGGGAAGTCCTCCTGATTGTGAACAGAACCAGTAGAACTGGAAAGCCACGCCATGCTGTTGGGAGTTGTGGGGGTTTGCGGAAATACTGGCAAAGCTCACTTTCATCCATCAGCCTGGCCAAGAAGGGCTCTGGAGGACCCACCATGACTTTTCTTGTAACTAGATATAAACCATAACTTCCCTCCATTCCAGGGCATGTCTTTGTTGGCTGTGAGTTGTTTCTCATGTGGCAGCCTCAGGGTTTGTGGCAGCGGGTGCTTCTGGCCTCTGCCAGTCTGTCTAAGTCCCAGCAGAAGGGGTTAATCAGAATTCCTTCTCTCTAGAGAAAAGGGGCTCTGCTAACAGCACAGCCTGACCACAGAGTCAGGAACAGCAACAACACAGCTATCTCTGGTGGTATTTCCTCCTCAGCTGTCTCTTTCTGTTTGCCGTTTTAGAAATAGTTAAAGAGATGTTCTCACTAGTCCTTTAATTTACATAGTCCTGATTGACTGTATGCCTTTTTAATCGGCCTGTTCTGTAATAAAGGAGGCTTCAATTACTCTGAATCCGCATCCCATTTATTCCTGGCTTGAAAAATAACACTCTCACACCTCTGACAACATTTGGATGGCCTATGCATCTCCATCTTTCTGGTCTTAATGCTGATGTCTTCTTGCTTAAATTTACAGCTCAAGGAATATGGTGTGGCAAGAAAGGTTGTCTCTTCTGCCCATTTTGTGCCAGGCAAGAGTTCCTTGAGTTACAAATGCATGCAAGAGGGTGTCAGCACCAAGGCAGAGGGAAGTGGCTGGGAATTGTGCCTCTGGGCTTGAAACACAAGACAGTTGCTCTTAAGGAAGGGGCGTCCTTCCTTACTTAGAGGTTGGGCTCTGGTGCCAGTCTCAAATTGTACAAACAAACAGCACAAAACAGCATTGTTCTGGAGCACAGGGATAAGTCTGCTCTCTCTTTTACCACTTCTCTTAGGCTCCCATAATTTCAGAGCATGCTGGCTGGAGGGCTCTGGCAGTTGTCTTTAATAACAAGTGGTTTTCCAAGCTCTGGACCAGTTTGCATGTTGGTTCTAAGTTTGAATCTAGGATTCAAGAAGCAGCCCTGAAGCTAAAGATGCCTCCTGGTGTCATTTTTGCATTCCCCCTCTTCAAGGGAGGCCAGAAATTACAGCTTCTCACAAGAACATTTCAATCATATATGCTTGCAGATCAGTGCGTTTGCCCAGCAGAACCCAAACCTCAACTGAGATTAATACAAAGAAGTGCAGCCAATGGTGAAATTGGTTGCATGGCTGACTCTTTTGTGAAGGTTGGCTGCTTGCAGGCTCAGGTCTGTTCTTGTGCATTTGTTGAATTTAGCTGATAAGGGGGGAACAAGGTATGTGTGTGTGTGTGTCTCAACTCCAGTCTGTCTCTGTCTGTAAATCCAGAGTTCAGATCTTGTTGTCTTGGAAACTGATCCATCTGGAATAGTGGTTATGATGGGAAACACTTAAGATGCTGCTCTCTGGTTCTGGGAAAACGTTGGGTGTTGCAAACGTTCTGCATCAAAACTCTTGAGGGTGAAAGCCTTTTTTGCTTCAAGTAAAGGAGTGGGGGGGGGGGGGGGGGGTGCTGTTGTTATTATTATTATTATTATTATTATTATTGATTTCATTTATATCCTCCCCTTTCCCCCACAAGGCCTGGGACTCAAGGTGGCTCACGCATTTAAAAGATTACAATTCAGAAGGTGCAAAAAGTCAACGTTAAAACCGATTTAATCTATTAACCATATTGAAAACACACACTCCGAAACGGTTTTTAAAAAGTCCAACTGCAAATGTACTCACAGCCCTTGCAGTTGCACAAGAGTCATGGCACTGATTCAAGTCCTGCAGGAGACATGGAAAACAAAGAGAATTGGTTCCTTTATTTTAGTTGGCCTACAGAGAGCACAACCCTTTTATTATTCACAATAACAATAACAACAACAATAATAATACATTTTCTTTATATTTCCCGCCTCTCCCTGTGGATCAAGGTGGGATTACAGCAAAAATTTCAACAATACAAAATGCAAATACAATGTTATCTAAAAATACAAACAATAAAACGACCATTAATACTGCTACCAATCATTACAATATCCCATTGTTGTCTGTTCCCATACTATTGAGTCGGAAGCGGGGGTGCTCTTTAGGATCAGTTCTAGCAGATCAAATGGATAGGCCCAACGGAAGAGATCCCTCACAACAGCAGTGAAGTCAAAGAAGCAGCAGAGTGTTGGGATGGTGGGCATTCTCTATCCAGCCTCTCATCTCATCCCACATCTCCCTCTCCTGGCTTTCTGCATGTTTTCCTCCAAGTCAACCAACATTTTGTGTCAACTGAACATGCCTAGTCTTCTCCAGTTACTTTGGGTTCCCTCAGCCTCCTTCCCCACACCTTAAAATGTGTTTGTCCCTCTGCAAATCTTGGGGTTGTCCAAGCCTGCTGACGCTTGGGGATGGTGCCATTGCTGGCAGTGCAAGTGCTATGGGGAGTGAGCTTGCCCTCTTTGTGTGGGCTGAGTGCCCATGGCTCTGCCAAAGGCAACCCTAGCCCCCCTCCGCTCCTCCCTTGGCTTCCTAATGGGGTCCACTCTCAGGCCCACTGAGGGGGAAGTGGTTATCTTCAAGGGCTCAGCATCCCTTCAGGCCGCTGCAGGCAAGGCCAGGCAGAACAGGCTGGGCAAGGTTTGGGCTCTCAGTCTCCTCCAGTGGCAGCTGGTCCTTGCCATGCCAGTTTAGCCAGGGCCGGAGGAAAGGCGCTATCCAAGGTGCTGATTCCCCAAACAGGCCCATTGCTTTGGCAAGGGTCTTTAAAGTTCAGCCTAAAACCCAGCGTGGACTCCCTGCACTGCTGGGGCTGGAGACTTTGCAGGCTCCTGTTGTTGTTGTTGTTGTTGTTGTTGTGGCTGCCTCCCAGTGGTCCAGAGGAGGCTTGCCTTGCCTTGCCTTGCCTTCCTCTGAGGCCGAGAGAGTGTGCCTGGCCCAGTCCTGGGAGGGTCCCTCCAGTCCTGCCTGCCTTCCTGGGCAGAGGAGGAGGAGGGCCAAGAAGAGGGAAAGGGGCCGGCCTCAGGGGCAGCTCCTCCCGGCGAGTGACCCACGCTCCTCGCCGGACTCAGCGGCCGGAGGGAGAGCAGGAGGAGCAGGAGCAGCACCGGGAAGCGAGGCAAGCCCTGTCCTTGGCTCAAGCTGGCGGCCCCTCCGAGGGCCTTGCGGCGGTGGGGCCCTCCTCCTCCGGCCCCGCTGGCCCCCCGCTGGCCCCCTCCGGCCATGGCCCTCCGGCCCCCGCCGCCCGGACCGCCTTGGCCCTGGAGCCCCGGCCGCTGCCTCGGAACAACGGCGGCAGGTAAGCAGGCCCCCGGAGAGGCCCCAGCATCCCCCCTCCCCCCGCTCTCGCCTGGCCCTCTCTGGGCCTTGGAGCCCTTCTGGCTCGAGTCTCCTTCGTCCTCGGAGGCTGAGAGACAGGGCTGAGCGGAGGGGACTCAAAGCGCCGCTTCATTGCTCCAGGCCTCAAGTCGGCTTTCTTGTTTGTTTGTTGTTGTGTGCCATGGTTCTTTCTTCTGCCATGGCCCCCTGCCCCCCGATCACCGAGCCAGGATTCGAACCCGGGTCTCCCAGTGGGCTGGGCCAGTGCTGGGGCCACCCCAAATGCACACGGCAAACGTGCATAACGTATAACAAGCTTGCAATGTCCATCAATGTGCATTTCGGTTGTTCCAATAAAGGTAGGGCCGTTTTGTGGATTTGGGGTGTTGCTGTTCTTTGCCACGTTTTGTGAAATGCCAAGTGACCGCAGGCCTAGAAATGGGGGCAAAGGAGGGAAATGTAATGCGATGGGGTTTTCCTGCCTGGCTGAATGGGGCTGGACTGGGGGACCCTCTATGGAGTTGGGCAGCAGAAGTCTTACTTGGGGGCTCCATGTCCTAATTTTGGCCTCCTCCCCACAGCCCCCCTTGGCCTCGGGGGGGGGGATAAGGCCGGGGATTCTGGGTCATGCTGCACATTCCCATCCAGACACCAGCCCTTTCTCTCCCATGGATTTCCGACCAGGGAGGGAGATGGTGTGGTTGCTCCCTTTTCTGTCCTTGCAAGATGGCAAGAGAGATGAGAAATCCCAAGCCTTGCTCTTGTTTCATATCCGCCTGCAGTCAGTAGCGCCAGAAGCGCATTGACCACTAGGCAGCAGTGCCAGCGCGCACACTTCGGACACACCTTCTGCTTCCAATGGGGGGAAAGGTCCAATTGTTGCACTGAGTTGGGGCACAAATACTGTCTCTACAGACCCTCCTCCTTAAATGCTGGGTTTACAAGGCTGGGCATTTACAAGGAACATGGCCCTGCAATCAATCAATCAATCAATCAATCAATCAATGGTCATGCAGAATGGCTCTTTATATGCGCTTTTAAATGTTTTATCTGTGAGCCGCCTTGGGTCCCTCTGGGGAGAAAGGCAACATATATGTAAACAAATTCTTAGATTGTACGCCAAGGGAAGGTTTACTCTTATCTTATTGTTTGTATGTAAAGCGCTGTGCAAATCTACAGCACTATATAAATAAAGCATAATAATAATGATAATAATAATAACAATGTAAACAAAGATCTTCTAATGGTTGCAAGAAGTTGGTGCGCAAACAGGCAGGAGGGATGCTGAAGATCTTGTTCTCCTGATAGTCATTAATTGATAAAACTGGTGGATGATAATAATAATAATAATAATAAATATTTATTTATATCCTGCCTCTTCCGTTTGGGGATCGAGGCGGATAACAACAGAGTTTATGATACACAATATAAGACCCACAAAACCCACAAAACCCTGACCCAAGACTCCCCCCCGAACTATAAAATTAACATAAAACATGATTAAAAGATATAACAAAACTCCACTACAAATCTAACCTGAATCCAGTTGGCTCTCCAGGTTTGTGGCTTTGACTTTTGTAGATGTGATCATTTGCAGTCTTGAGTAATATGTCCTCTCTAGGGATCTCTAGGCCCTCCAACTCTGCCAGAAGTTGACCATAGAGTTGTGTTGGAGAACCTAAAAGTTCCCAGAGAAAACACTTCTCTCGGCGTTTGTAGACTTTTGGCAGATGTTGACCACAGAGTTTCACTGGAGGAGCCAGAGATTCTCTTAGGTAAAAAGAATAAAGTGAAGTCTTTCTCTGAAGATGCCAGAAGCCACAGATGCTGCTGGAGAAACTCTTCCAGAATATGGCCACAGAGCCCCACGGAAACCCCCCCCCCCAAATAGAGTTTTATGAAATTCAATGGGGTCCTTCCCCCCTAAGACCAGAGAATGTGGGGGGTAATGGTTATTGTTGTTACCTGCCCTTGAGTTGACTCTGACTTATGGCGACCCTATGGATCAGACATCTCCAAGATCCCATCGTCCACTGGCCAAGTCTTGTCAATCTGTACCTGCGTCCGCCTTAATAGAGTCCATCCATCTGGCTTGCGCTCTCCTTCCTTCTATGCCTTCCATCTTTCCTAGCATCATTGCCTTTTCTAATTCTCATTTTCCTCCAAGCGCAAGGGCCTCCTCGGTTTAGCCATCTTGGCAATGAGCCTTGGAAACGGAAGGAAGCTGGTACATTTCCCTTCGGTCAGTATTTATCATGGCTCCTTTGAACAATCCCTGCCACTCCTCTCTCTGGGTCAGTGGCAACAGAGATTCAGATGGTTCTTCCAAATTAATAAGATCATCCACAAGTGCCTGTTCATTTTTAGAAGCTGGCTCACATCTATGGATCCCGTGTTGGTGGAAGCTTATCAGGGATAAAGGGGAAGCCATATTTTTATAGTACCTAGCTACAGATATAGCCAAGGCCTGTAGCTCCTGTCTCTTCTCATAAACCTTTTTAGCTGCAGTGCTGTTCTCAGAAGCCACTACTGCTCTTGCCTGAGAATAGTTATAGAACAAGTATTCAACCTTCAGGATTTTTGATGGTGTTTGTACCTCAGGAAGGTTAGCTTGTCATGTTTTGGTTAAGTGTAGTTTGCGATTATGTTGACTGAGCATTCCCTTTTCTTTGGGGGATCCAACAAACACCAGCAATTTTAATTTCCTGTTGTCATGACATTTTGGTTGTACTGAGAGTTGGGATGTCTGATTACTCTTGCTATTGCTATTCCTTAGGGCATCCGCCCATGGATCTTGTCCTTCCTTCTTAGTAGTACTGTCTGAAACTGTGGGGTTATAAGGACTTTTATGATGTATGTCTTTTTAAGTTTGATGTCTTTTGGGGGGAGTCTGAATGGGGTGTTTTTTTAAGCTTCTTGGCTTTCTGCTATCAGTTTGAATAGATGACTACTGTATAATTAAATTTACAAGCTGATTTTTTAGCTTTATTTGGATGCTTAATATTTTTGCTCTTCTTATATTTTAATATCTCAGTTTTACTTTTCTTTCGCTGAGTTCTTTTCATTTTAGGTATGCTCTTTATAGTCTTCTTTGCTGGTTTTTCCTGGCCAAGGAGATCCTCTTCAGGGGTTACAGTGTCATTGTCAGCTTGTATATTAGTATTCCTAGCTATCTTATTTAAGTCAGTTAATATAATTAGCAACTCATATGATTCAGAAAGAAAGGATTTTATCAACTTCATTTCTTCCAGGATATCTTTAACCCACTGAAAGAATGAGTTGGGTATGGCATTGTGCCAGTGCATCTATTTGCTCTGTCATAAAACCATCTCTCTCCTCTGGTCCCATCCTAGGAATGAGAGGAGCATTTTCTGCAGTTGCCAACTCTAGTGCTAAATTCATGGCAGCCTCTTCTGAGCCCATCTCATGTCTTGAGTAGCTATGATCAACTGACCAATCTAGAGTAGGCTCTGGGGATGGTAAGTGTAGATCCTCAGCAACTGCCTCCTTTCTTTGTGAGGGGAAAAAGTTTGTGGTTTTCTTTTGTGTTCCTTTATTACCTGGTGAATCGCCAGAAACTAACTGGAGCCCCTTTTGCTTATAGCCCTGTCTGGTAAAAACCATTTTCAAATACAAAATATAATTAAAAAGTGGAACCTAAAATAACCAGAGCAATAATCTCAATCAGACTAGAAGCATAAAATATAGGACGTAACATCAACCTCAAAGACTTCCCTGCCTCCTTCAGTCTGGTAATGTAAGCAGCCAGCAGGCAAATGTAGGGAAGAAGAGTTGTTATACCAGCAGCCTTGGCGTTAGAGGGAAGGCCTCTGGAGCCAAGCCTCAAGGTCCTCCTTATCCTCCACAAACAGGAGCTGAGGGAAGAAGAGCAGTTTTATAATAGCAGAAGAACAGGTGGGTTTCCGAGGCAATCGCTCAACACTAGATCATTGTTTTGTATTATGTCATTTCATACACAAATATGTCAGATTAAAACGAAAGCATTTATACCTTGCATTTATTGATTTTTCAGCAGCCTTTGACTCCATCAGTAGAGAACACTTTTGGGAAAAACTAAGTAAAACATCCATAGATAAAAGATTGCAGAAGCTGATAGAAGCCCTTCACTCTGATACTAAAATTCAAGTCAGATTGGATTCTGCTGGCTTGCTTTCAAACCCAATATCAACTACTCCTGGTGTCCACCAAGGCTGCCTGTTAGCTCCAGCGTTGTTTAACGTTTATGTTAATTCACTAATTACTGATTTAAGGGATAATGACAACTATGTACCCCCTAAATTGCGACCCAGGAAAATATCAGTTCTCATGTATGCAGATGATACTATTTTATTGTCACAAACACAGCAAGGTTTAAGGAGATTATTGAAGGCGTTTAGTCAATTAGCAACACAAGGCAAGCTGAAAATTAATCACAAAAACCCAGACATACTAGTTTTTGCCAATGAGCATAAAAAGCATAGATGGCGAACTGAGGGGCAACCGATAGAACAAGTGAAGTCCTTCAGATATTTAGGACTAAATTTCTCCTCAGCTGGATCTTGGAGTTGTCATTTTGAAAATACAAAAACAGTTGCTATTAATACAGCCAACTCTCTATTAAGATTCTCCTGGAGCAGAAGTGGTCAACAGTTCCCTCCGGCCATTACAATCTTTGAGGCTAAAGTTATATCTCAGTTGCATTATGGGGCTGAAATTTGGGGGACTAACATAAAATCTAACTTGGAAACAGTCCAAAATAATTTTAGGTCTTCCCAAAGGAACCGAGACCGCTATCCTTCGGTCGGAAGGTGGTCTCCGTACTGTTAAGGCTATAACTCAGGTTCAAGCCATTAAATACTGGCCCAAACTTACTAATGGGATAGGACCAGCCCTTGTATTGACTGCTTTCAAAGAAATGTTGAAGTTTGAAAACAAAACACTTAGATCTTGGAATCAAGAAATCCTGCAACTTATTGATTTGTATGGGCTCTCAAAGGACTCTTTGTGCTCTTTAAATTATGATAAAGCTGTAAAATATATGAAGTCCCATATTTTGAAACACAACTTTCAGTTAGATTGTACTTCTGTTGGCCCATCAAAATGTGCTCCTTGGTATACCAAACTCCCTTCCCAAATACATTATCCACAACATCTAAATAATATAACTGATTTCAAACAGAGATATGCCTTCACAGCCTTACGTTGTCAGTCAATGACCACAGCTGCGGTGCAAGGGCATTATCAAAGGACCATCTGGGAAGAAAGAGTTTGTCCATGTGGCTCCAACTCAGTTGAAGATCTAAGTCATGACTTATTAGAGTGACCAATTTATAAAGATCTAAGAAATGCTTTATACAAAGACTTAGGCTTGGTATCAAACAACTCTGATTCATATCTGATCACTCTATTATTAGGGGATACTGAAACAAGCATTTCTGAAAAGGTAGCCTGTTGTGCCTTTAAAGCTTCAGTGTTAAGGAGGAAGTTCTGTAAAGACGATGGCTGCGTCACAGGATAGTTTTGAAGCCCAACTATTCTTGAATATCCTCAGCTCTGTAAACCAATGTTATAGAGCTTTAGTGTATCTGGCCCCATATGCCTCTTTAGATCCATCTTACATGTTGTTGTTGTTGTTGTTTTCAAAAGACAATTTTAATCCTGCAATGCAATGTATATCTTACAGTGTAGCTGCTGCTTCTATTTTATGTTTATATGTTTTTTATATGAACTACTTTTTGTAATGGTATACGCTATGCAAAAATAAACATCATTATTATTATTAGTCTTCTTGGCTTCCAAGGAGAATTCAGTCTTGATCTGTTGAAGGACCCATTTGTTTGTCTTTTTGACCATCCACAATCTCCTCAACGTTCTCCTCCAGCATCAGATCTCAAAGGAGTTAATCTTCTAAACAATACAAGGAGATTCAAAAAGAATGGTGCATTTCGGTATTGCCTTCCGCAATGGCACTTGCAACGAGAGATTTGAGAAATACAGGGCGATTCAGAAAGGATGGTGCAATTTACCCTTGTGCCATTCTTTTTGAATCACCCTGCATTTCCCAAATCTCCCAAAAACAAGTGCCGCTGGGGAAAGGGATATTCAAATGAAAACCCAAGGGAAAACTAAAATATGTTTCCAAAATAACCCGAATGCTGTGATTCTTTGCCATGTGAGAGAACAGAAAGGAACGGCTCTGGATGTGATGAGAGAGAATGAATATCACTCTGCTTCCTGAAGCATCCGCTGCCTCTTCATCTGTGCATTAGTCCCCCTGAACCTTTTGGAAATAAAGGCAATGGCCCTCAGCTTTTGTGTGTGCGCATGTGTACTTTTTGTGTTTATATTCGGCTTTGGCTTTGGCTGAGCTGAGACCAGTTGAAGAAGGTTTTTGTGGGGTTTTTCAGGCTCTGTGGCCATGTTCTAGAAGAGTTTCTTCCTGACGTTTCGCCAGCAGCATCTCTTCTAGAACATGGCCACAGAGCCCGAAAAAACCCACAAAAACTATGGACACCAGCCATGAAAGCCTTCGACTCCAGTTGAAGAAGTTGGCGCCAAATGCAATATTGGAGGGAACAACTGATGGAGGGAACCATTGCCCCCAGAGCCTGCTTTGGGATTTGATCCCATGGGAGCAGTTGATTGTCAACAGGATGATGGACTGCCTTGTCATCTCCTGATGAGGATGATCCTGTTTATATATTTAGGCATATCCCACTGTATTTCCCAGCCCTGGCATTCAAGGCGGTTTACACAAAATTCCAATAGATGCAGGTGAAAGTTCACATCAAGGAAAACCATACAAAAGTCAAAATATAATTAATCAACGAAATTGAAGGTTTTCCCTACTTCAGAGGAAATGTCTTTTAGGTCTTTGCTTGAACAGCTCACGACTAACAGACTGGTTGCTTCACAGCTCTGGCAAGTTTCACTCAACTCTTTGAAGGTTTATGGCCAAGGTTTCAATTTGCACCGTTGTTCTGTGTCTCGTTCCACTCTGATCCAAACTATGTGCTTAAATACCTGTGGCATTAGCAGAATTTAGAGACCTAGATTGGAGTATCAGTAAGCAAAGGCATCTTCTGGCACCCTTGAGACTAACTATGCAAAAGGGGTTGGAGCATAAGATTTTGTGAACTTTCTCAGATGCATGGAGTGAATTTGGTAAAATCTTTCTGAGGCTTGGTCTTCTTCTTCCTGAAATGCATTAAGTGAAGTAGTGTCCAGGAAGAACTGTTACCATCACTTTGTGTGAATAGCCATAGAAATGCAAAACTTGTCACCACATCACCATACCCTCAAGTTTTGCATTTCTATGGCTATTCATACAGTCTGATTCTGAAGTTCACTCCATGCATCTAAGAAAGTAGACCAAACCTATTAAATCTTAGGCTATTTTTGCAGTCAGTCTCAAAGGTGCTACAAGATCCTTGCGGCATTAGCATTATACTCCATCAGAGCATTGGAAGGAGTGGATTGAAATCTACAAAAGCTCATGCTAAAACAAATCATTCTCAAATGTACTCCTAGATTTCTCCTCTGCCACCCTTTCTTAAAATTAAAAGCAATTTTTAAAAACCTATCCATTAAAAAGCAAGACACACACAGAAGACACCAGATTATTAAGAGCCCTTTGCCCATAAAGAGTCACTTCTCTCAAAGACTTTGGGGCTGTAGGTCTCCCTTTTATATTCTTAACTGTGCAGTGGCCATTTTACTCTTGTGGAAGCCATAGCTATATCACAGAATTGAAAGAGACATAGCTATATAGACCCCAGAGCCTCCCTCTTTATTGGACTCCACTACATCTCCTGAATGATTTTGCATTGGAAGTTGTGTCCCTTAGACGGTTGTATTGTTTGCTTTTGTGTGCCAGAACCAGCACCAGGAAGCCTCAGCCCAGAAGGACAAAAGCAGCCAACCTACAAGGCTGTTAAAGGGTTTGGTGATGATGGTGGCCACAGGATGTGGCTTCAAGGCATTACACAACTCTGAAAGCTTTTCTACTTCAATAAAGCTCTGTTTGAAGAGATAACAGTGTCTTAAGGAGAGCCATAACTGCCTCCTAAACAGAGGCCATTGCCCTGGGAGAGTTTTACAGCTCCTGACAGTTGTTTGGTGCCAACTACTTCCAGCAAACCCTTGGCAAATGGATCCAGGTGAAGGTGGCCAAAGTGTGGCCCTGTAGTCTGCAAGGCTGTTTTGCCCTCAGAAAAAAACCCTTTCTTGGGAAAAAACAATCTAACAGGGCACACTGTCCTTCTTTGACTCCTGTGCCAGCATTGAAAACCACTATTCTCCAACAACGCTAGGAAGAATGTGCAAGATGAAGGAAAGGTTTGCATAAACTGGAGGCCTATTGGTCCCGAACAGACAGGCCAAAATAAAGCTGCTTTGTGTCACTTGGGAGGTATGCTGTTTAAATGATGCATGCATCCCAAGAGGCCAGAAGCCATGGCAAAGCCATGCTCCCGTACTAAGGACTGGAGCATGGCTTTGGCACAGTTTCTGGCCTCTTAAGATGTGTGTGTCATTTAAACAACATACCTCCAAAGTGACACGAAGCAGTTTTATTTTGGCCTGTCTGTTCAGGCCCATTGCTTTGTCTGGTAAACTCTTGGGTGCTCCTCAGAAAGAAATGGTCCCTTGTCTCTTTTAAGAACAAGTTTGGAAACATTGGTGGCAAACCTTTTACATGATGCTGGCCTTAAACAAGGCAGCAGCAAGCACAAAAGGTGCTGGTAGTTTTGGCCACACAGGCCACACACCCATTGGCCATCCTCAATGGGTGCTGGCAGCATACCCTCCCAAGATGAAAACCAGGACCCACATGGCCAAGAAACATCAGAGAGTGGTAAAGACAACAAAAGCTATAAATGCAAAAGAACAGACAAGCAAGGAGAGGCTGCAGCAATTTCCCTTTGCCTGAACCAACTGGGAAGGTCAAGGTTCTCCTTTTCTCTCTCCTTTGCTGAGTTAACTGAATGCAAACTCCTTTCACATATTGAACTCAGTTTGCAACGAATGAAATAAGTTGAAGACGAACGGGAAAAAGTGGGAAGAGGACTGAGAGAAACTGGGACAATTTTAAAACCTTGAATGTAAACTGTTTGCATTTTTAACTCAGTTGGTAATAACTAAAGTAAGGTAAGGACAAATGGAGAAAGTGGGAGGAGAGAGAAGCTGGGACATTTTAAAAGTAGCTGAAAAAGTGGGACAAGAAAGGATTAATTTGGACTTTCCTTGTAGTGTATATGTTCTAGGAGCCAAAAAGTAATACTACAATACACAACACACACACTCCTTCTCTGCCAAGCTTAGCAATGAGTCAGGAAGCACCATCCTGACCATTCTCATTATTTCCTGACATATTTTTTTCCAAATGGTCATTGGAAAAGAATCGGCCGCTTTACCCAGAAACCCATTAAGGAAGCACCTGCTAATTCTCTCTTTCCTGGCTGTCTCAGGTTAAAATAACAGCTGGCTTAAAAATATTAATTACCTTGTCCTAATTTGCCAACACACGTAGAGAACGTGGGCACCCTCTTTCTGGTCCTTCTCTGTGGACTCCTGAAAAATACAAAGAGAAAGGCCAGAGTGTCCAGGAGCCCACTTCTTGTTCCCAGATTACACAGAGTACAGAGAGGCTGCGCAACCTAATTAAATGGGGTTTTTTGCTCTTAGAGCAGCAGCAATTCAGCCTATTTTGGGGGGCAGGAAAAGGTTTTGTTCAGAGGAGGTTTGCCATTGCCTTCCCCTGAGGCTGAGAGACTGTGACTTGCCCAAGGTCATCCAGTGGGTTTTGTGCTTGAGCAGGGAATCAAGCCCTGTTTTCCTGGAGATGACCCATGAAAACTGGGTGCTTAAGGTCAGGCAAATGAGATCTGGCAATAACAATTTGGCAATATCATTATTACTACAACCACCACCTCCTCTGCTTTACTGAGGTTTTTTCAACACATAAGAAGAATGGGAAAAGAAAATAGACAAATGCACAATCAAAATGTCACCATTTCAAAATGCACTCTGCCCATAAACGCCAGGAGGAAACAATTCACGCACAAATCAAATATGGTCCATTATTATGGTTTTGTTGCGATATTTGCAACTTTTTTTGTCACTTCCCTAGCAGTTACAGAAAGAAATAGCTATCATATGTGCCAGCTTTAAAAAAACAAAACCATAAGCAAGCCCTCAGAGAAGGCGGCAGGGAAATATGCAGCCTTCGCATCCCAAACTTTGGAGGAGGCACAGAACGGGGAAAGATAGCAGAGATTGGCTTTGTTTCTTTTAGAAAGGGACAAAAAATCCGAAGTGATGAATGGGACAGAGAAAACCCATTGCAACCTTTTGTTTGTTTGTTTAAAAAAACTCATGAACAACCCTGGGAACCGTCTCAGAAAAAGAGAGAAGAAGAAGAAGAATGGCCAAGGATTCAGAACTGATAAAAAAGGAAACATTTCTCCCACTGCATTCCAGTCAAGAGCTGTGGGATGCAAGCAGCCAAACTGGGGAGGGAGGGAGGGAGAATGGATTCCAGAAGGAGAGGAATGGCCAGCAAGTTAACATTTCCTGATGCTGAATGATGAGGCTCAGAGAACCAGGGCTTCCAGGGCTTGGTGCTTATGTTTCCCTGGACTTTTTGCTACCCTAGACTGGGAGCAAAGGAAATTCTGCTTTCTCACATGCGTCTCTTTGAGTTCTAGGGCTGCTGGGAGAAGTCCTTCTTCTCCCCATCCCACCATCTTCTCTGGTTTGTTTGGTGGAAAAAAGTGAGATGACAGGGCCTTCTTGGTGGCTGCACCCAATCTTTACAAACCCTTCCCAAGGAAAGCCAGGGAGTTCTTGCTCCCCTTCTGCTTGCAGGCTTTTTGTTCTTGTTGTGTGCCTACAAGCATTTCCAACTTATGGCAACCCTAAGGAGAACCTATCATGGGGTTTTCTTGACAATTTTCTTCAGAGGGGGTTTGCCATTGCCTTCCTTGAGGCTGAGAGAGCATGACTTGCCCAAGGTCTCCCAACAGGTTTCCATGGCCAAGCTGGGAATTGAACGCTGGTCTCCAGAGTTAGTCCAGCACTCAAACCACTATGTTACACTGGCTCTCAACAGGATTTAAGGAATCAACTCTTATGTGTGTGTGTGTGTGTACTGTGCTGTCGAATTTTTAGATACTGCCTTTTAATGAATGTTTAACATTTTAAAAATAGTGTATGTGTGTATCAGGGGCATCTCTAGGAGGATGCAGAAGACACCAGAAAGTGGGGGTGACAGCACTGTTCCCAAAATATCTACCTTTGGGCAGAAATGCACACACACAAATATAGAGTGTGTGTGTGTGTGTATACATATACATATATATAGTATGTGTATACAGTATATTTAGAGTATTTTACCCCACTTTGAAACCACAAGGGCTCTCAGAAGAGCTTACAGATGGGTCGCTGCATCTTCTGTGTGAATGGATCAAGGTTTGGTGCGAAGAGAAAGGAGAGGCCCCAGTTGTTTTTTAAAAAAGGAATTTTAAACATTTAAATTTTAAAAAAGTTTAAAATTAAAACCTGTTTAAATCTTTCTTTAAAACGCACACACACATCACATCTTAGCAAATGTGCCCTTCAACCATATGAAACTATGTACATGGAAATGCATTTAGGCTGTGCGTATGATACTGTAACTCAAAGCTATAATTTTACCTTTGCTAGTTGTTTAATGTCACAACTTTTGCAACCATTGCATTTGGCGATAGACAGGAATTACAATTTACGAGTTACACGGGTACAAAAGACATGGCTAAGGATTTTTATATGGTGTGGTAAGTGAAGAGATGAATGGGTGGGTAACACCATGAGTTATCGCACTCTGTGTGTGTGCGTGTGTGTAAAGAACTGACTTTTTGTAGGACTTTTGACCTGAAGTAGTTTTAATCAATTGAGCCCCATTATTGAAGAAAAAGGCAGGTCATAAACGAATAAAGCAATAGTTAATAACGATGCTGCAATGTGTGTGTGTGTGTGTGTGTTGTGCGTGTGACTCAGTCATGCAAAGCATGTGGTTTTGGAGTCATCTCCTGTCTGCGGCTGGGAGGCCCGCCTGCTGAGGACTGGGGTTTCGGGAGTCACACACGGCAATGACGACAGACAGAAGCTGTTGGCACAGACACACACATCCCTCCGCGTCCCCACCTCCGCTCTTTCCCAAAATAAAACCGTAAGGCAGGCACACACCTGACTATCGCAGGGCCAAAGCAGCTCAGGCTCATCTGACCAGATCCCGGTTGACATGTTGTGGTGGCGGGAGAGAGGGACAACGGCTAAGACCCCTCTCCTTGGAAAAGCTTCACAGGCCGACACAACAGGATGACCTGGAGCTGGTCCGAGTGGCCCTCTGGCCCAGAGTCAACATGGCTGCGTTCGGCTGTTTCTCAGGACTTGAGAACAGGTTTCAGCGTTTGGTCCAACCATCGTCTTCTCTCCCTTGCGCCCGCCTGCTGCCCTTGATGTCGGATGAACAAGGCAGTTTCTCTACGAAAGGACACAAATCTGACATTAGAAAGACAGTACAGTGAGCCCTCCATATCCATGGGTTTGTTTTATCCACAGAGTCAAGCATCCAGAGTTTGAAAATACCTTTAAAATAGATCATTCCAAAGAAAGCAAACCTTGATTGTACCATTTTATACAAGGGACGCCATCTTAATGTGGCGGTGTACTTAATGGGATTTGAGCATCCAAAGGTTTTGGTCTCCATGGGGGCCCTGAACCCAAACCCCAGCCAAGGATGCCAAGGGCCTACTGTAATAATAAGAACAACAACAACAATAATAATACCCATTGTATTTAATGGGACTTGTGTACCCATGGACTTTGGTATCTGTGGGGGTCCTGAAACCAAACCTCAGGGGACACCAAGGACCCACCACATATTGCAAAAAGCAAACTTTGATTGTTGCCATCCTATATAATAAGGGGCGCCATTTTAGCATCTCCTTGTATATCATGGGTCATGAGCACCCAGGATTTGAGTATCCATGGGAGGGTCCTGGCACCAAACCCAGGTCCAGATACCAAGGGCTCCAACTGGAATGATCACCCCCATTGTATGTAATGGGACGACAACTGAGCATCGGTGCGTTTTAGGGGCCTCGGGTCCAAGCCAATTCTTCTTTGCAGGAAGGCACCAGATCCATCCCAAGGGAACCTTTCACTTGCATCCTGGGAGGCTAAAAGCAATGCCAAGCAGGCTCAGGGCAATCAAAAGAAGGAATACAGTTAAAACAGAACCAAGGAAAACATGTGAATTAATTAAATGAGAAAAGCGAATTAAAACTCTCTCTTTGCTGCTGCTGCTGCTTTTGATTCTGATTCATTGCCCTGGCTCTTCCAGGCTCCTCCCTCCCTTGCTTGCTTTGAGAGGACGCTGTTCCAAGAATGCTCCTTCCCTCCCTCCACTTTTCACCAAGAGCCTGGGGCGCATGCGCACAAACACCGACTCCTCGCATCTCAGAGGGCCTGGAGGCGCGCGCATGCGCTCTCTTAATACGCTCGCTTCCATTCTTCTCGCTCTCTCCTTTCCCCCTCGGTAGCAGCGCGCATGCGTAGTAGGGAGGGGAGATGCCGGACGCGCATGCGTACATCCAATTCACTATCTCCCCTCTCATACATCTGAAGAAATAGAACGTTACTTTAGGAAAGCTCACGCTGCCAATTTCTTACTTTCAGTTAGCGTCAAAGGGGCTACAAGTTCTCTCCGTGTACTGGTTCCACAGACTTTCAGGGATATATCTTTGAATTCCCCCCTCAGTGTGGGCTGGAGCCGCGGCGCATGCGCAGCACACTCAACTCTCTTCCCTCTCAGTGTGGGCTCGAGTCGCGACGCATGCGCACATTCAAGTCCTTCAGTGTGGGCTCGAGTCGCGACGCATGCGCACACCCAACTCTCTTTCCCCTCATCCTGGGCATGCGCACACAGCCCTCTCTCCCTCCGCCGCGCATGCGCCCGAGCGTCTCCGTCGCCATCCCTAATCCGTTCCTCTCCTCCTTTACCGTTCCGCCCGCGCATGCGCAGTGCCGGCGGCGAGGGGGCGGTCCCGTTGGGCGGATTTCTGTCAGGAGAAGAAGGCGAAGGAACGGCGGCGGCGGCGGCGGCTGAAGAGGAGCCCTTCCGGCCCTCTGTCCCTCCCCGCTCCGTCCGTTGCTGTTCTTCTTGCCGTCGTTATTGCTATCGTTGTCATTCCTCGGCGCGGAGCTGCGATGCCCTCGGACTTCATCTCTCTCCTCAGCGCCGACCTCGACCTCGAGTCCCCGAAGTCTCTCTATTCCAAGGGTGAGTCTAGGCCTTGGCAGTCGGCCTCTCTCCTGAGAGCGAAGGCGGCACTCTGCACGCGCTCAGAGGCAGCCTCTCCGGGGAAAGAGAGGGGAGAAAAGAGGGAGAAGCGGCGCTCGGGGGAGGGGGAGGTGGCGCTCTGCACTCGCTCAGAGGCCCCTCGGCCGAAGGGAAGCAGGGCAAGGAAAGGGAAGGGAAGGTGGAGCGGATTTGGGGGTAAGAGAAGGAGGGAAGGAGGGAAGGGAGGGCGGCACTCTGCACTCGCTCAGAGGCCCTCTCTTAGGTCCTGGGGGAAGAATACAAAGAAAGAAAGAGAGAAGGAAAGGGGGAAAGAAAGAGTGGCGCTTTTTTCAGGGCTCCCCTTATAACTATCCCTCCCTTTTGGAGCTCCTTGAGGGGGAGGGGGAGGAGGACGGCGCTCTGTACGCCCCCAGAGGCACTCTTTCTTTCTTTCTTTCTTTCTTTCTTTCTCCTTCCCCATCCCTTTTCTCCTCCCTTATTCCTCCTTTGACAGATCCACACTTTCAGACACGAAGCCTTTTGGAGTCTCAAGGGTTCAAAGCAGACTTCAGAAAGGGTCCTTTGTGGGTTTCTCAGGCCATCTTCTGGAAGAGTTGCTTCCTGCTCTTTTGTTGCCTTGGCCTAGAAGGGAGTGGTGCTGGCGGCTGTGAGGCCTAAGGGCCGGCTCCTTCCCTCTTCCCCACCGGCAATGGCAGTCGCGGCGCCTGATGGGACAGGAACCCACAAGGACCCCAGAGACACCGTTGGCCTGTCTCTGTGGTCACAACCCGGTCTATAAGACAGGGGTGGAAAGTCGTCTCATACGCCGGAAAATACGGTATCTGTCTGTCTGTCTGTCTGTCTGTCTCTCTCCCACTCTCTTCCATGCCAGCATTCTCTGAAGCTGCCAGGCACAGATGCTGGTGAAATGTCAGGAATCAATGCTCCTAGAACATATGGCCACAGAGCCAGAAAGAAGTATGGATGCTGACCATGAAAGCCTTTGACTTCACTTTGATCAGTGCTATGGGAATGCTGGGAACTGTAGTTCGCTCCGGCAGAGAAGGCCAGATGTCTCACGAAACAGAGAGGGATCTTGTAGCAGCGCCTTTGAAACGCACTACATTTTGAAACCTCTTTTGTGCCTAGGACAAAGTTTGTGGCCTCATGTTGCCACTCAAAAAAGGTTTTGGATCAGGGATGTTCAACCCATAACACTATTACTTGCATCTGGGCAGAAATGGAAGTCCGCTGACTGGTTTACACTGTCTTTGGAGGTTGTCCCAGTCCATCAGTGCTATTACTGTTAATACTGCTTCTCTCACTACCTTTGCTCCCTTTTCTCATTGCAAAGTAGCCTTCAAAAGCAGTGGCTCAGAGTCTTGGAAATCATAATGGCTGAAGCCCTGTTGGTTCATTCCAGCAAGAGTAGACCCATTAAACCAATGGCTGGATAGTGAGTCAACACACATTGGATAAATCCAGCTGATTCAATGGCTCTGCTGTAGTTGGGACTAGCAAGAGGAATTAGGTCCAGATGTTGTTACTGCTGCTGCTGTCGTCGTCGTTGTTGTTGTTGCTTTCTTTTCCCATCGTAAAACCCCCTTCAAAAGAACCTGCTCATGGTCCCAGTCTTGGGAGAAGTGGGATGAATTAAATGAATTGAAAATGACACCCCGATTTCTGTTACTCCGGCTGTTAATGCTGCTGTTGTTATTACTGTTCTCCTTGCTCAGCTTTTCCACTCCAAAATACTGTACCTTTAGAAAGCAACAGCTCAGAGTCCCAGCGTTGGGGGAAATGTAATAGGAGTAGTAGTAGTAATAATAATAATAATAACAAAGATGACGATGATGCTACCACTGTTACTGCCATTATTATTCCTGTTACTGCTCAGTTTTTCCATTGCAAAATGCCCTTTAAAAAGCAACAATCTCAGATTAACTTTTCCAAGGTGTGTGTTTTGGGTCTCGGAGGAGGCCAGGAGACTGTATGCTTTCCTCAGAGGAAGTGTGGCACAGGAACGTAAGAAGATTTTGATGACCGGTCTTTCTACCCTTTCCCCCCATGTTTTCTTTCTCTATCCAGATGGTGCCTGTAGCCCTGGCCAGTCCCTGGGGGAGAGAAAACAGATACAGAAATAGGGCAGCTGATTGCCCCCTTTAAACTAGTTTGTGTCCGTTGTCATTGCCATGGCCTTGTGCCCTGTTGCTTGGAAGCCCCAGCAGGCCTTTCTTCTTGAAAAGTACAGCGCAAAGTAGTTAACCAGAAAGGCTTCTCCTCCGTAAGGTGAGGTGGAAGGTCTTTAGAAATCCAGTGGGATGGTGTCTGACGCGGGATGAGAAGACAAAGAGATTCTGTTTAAAGTTGAGCACGGAGGGTCGGATCACAGGCCTTGAGCAGTTGCCTCCAAACAAGCGCCGTAGAGTCCAAAACAGAGGTCTAATTCAGCTGGCCTTTCCACCAACACAAAACACAAGAGTGATTTCGCTGCATGCCCACAAGGAAAAATAATTGCATGAACTAGAAACATAGGTCAGACTTAGCCACACTCTTGTGAAATATGGGACTCTAACATGCTTATGACACGACGGAGGAGCGTGGGTGGCTGGCATCCATGTCTCAGTTTCCTCACTGTCCTGTGTATGATATATATATATATATATATATATATATATATCCCCCCCTCAGAATTTCCTCTTGTGTCTTTCCAGCAACATTTGAATGGGCTCTAAAGGCTAAAACAAACCGTGGAGCCGGAGCAACCCCCGCTGGCCCACCTCCATGCCTTGGGCCTTCTCTGTAGTAGTTTCTGTTCCATTACACAGAGGTTTGACCTCCTTTTGCTTCTGCTATCAAGATAGGGCAGGCCTGTGATTCTTAACATATGAAGGTGTCCCCACAAAAAAGAGCATAGGCAATTTCTCAGGGTGGGATGAATTTCTTCCCGTTTGGAGTGAGAAATTGGAAGCCCCCTCATCCCTGCTGTCTGTCAGGGGAAGGCAACAGCTGCATACTTGGTTGGTTTTGCTTCTGTTTAGAAGGGGAAAGGAGCATGCCAGCTCTTTGAATGAAGAACTCATTTCAGCCCCAGCTTCTCAGCAGCATGGGGCTTGTTCTTTTCCCCGAGGGCTACAGGCAGGAGCCGCGAGTGGCTGGTCAGTGCTTTTGGGGGGGTAGACTGGACTGGCCCTGTGGGTTGCCTCAGCATGAACAGAAGCGATAGAGGGGAGCGGCTAAGGGATGAGTAAGACGGAGGAGGCCTAGTGGTTGCTCTTTTTTGTAAGATGAGAAACTCAAGTCATTTCTCGGGGGAGGGCCAGAGTGTGCCTAGTAAATATAGACTTCTGCTGCCAAAATATGTCAGAGGTCAAAATTAAGAGAGATTAGATTAAGAAAGGCATGTAAAGCTTCTGATAACAAGAACAGTGACATTTATGCGCTTTGTTTTGTTTTCAGCCTTCTTGGCTCAAGGTATAAACAAGAAAATGGACCAGGCTAGAGGCAAAGTCAGAGCAGGTTGAAAGGGCCTCGGAGGTGTTTGGGCCTTGCTTTCTTGTGAACAGATAGTTTTGATGAGGACACTTGTAGATACTAGACCTCTCTTATCATCATATATATAAATAAAACAAAATTCTGCCTATTTCTCATCACACAGAATTCCATGGAAACTGCTCCCAGGGACATAAGTCCTGGAGGAGTAGTAGTAGTAGTAGAGGTTGGCAGCATGGCTGGCATCTAGCTGCTTTACCGAGTATAAAATAAGTTAGCATGGTGCAAATACTTAATGAAGCCTAAGAAATAGGCTTTTTTGCTGTTGTGACTAACTAGTATTGGCGCTGCTCTCCAAACCATGTTGGTTTTAGGAGTCTGGTCAGTCAGAGTCAGGCTGTGAACTTAGCAGTGATTCAAAAGGCTGAGGCAGTAGTACTGAAACCTTACTGTCAGGGTAATAGCCTTGGGTGGTCAGGGATGTTTTAGGAGTCCAGCTCAGAACATGCATTTGTTTGATAGCAATATAAATGGTTGTGTTTACTCTTTATTGTATTTAACTGCAGTCTCTTTTTATTCACTTTAGTCAACTTGCCCTGGTGGCGCAGCGGTTCAATGCCTGTACTGCAGCCATTCACTCGAAACCAGAAGGTTGCGAGTTCAAGACCAGCAAAAGGGCCCAAGCTCGACTCAGGCTTGCATCCTTCCGAGGAGGAAGCTAAAATGAGTACCCAGACTGTTGGGGGCAAATTAGCTTACTTGCTGTTCACCGCTATGATCTCTGGAATAGCGGTATATAAATAAAACTTATTATTATTATTATTATTGTTATTGTTATTGTTATTGTTATTATTTGTGTCTGGGCTTCTGCATCAGTAGCTGCTCTTGCGAACAGGTTAGCCGTTGCCTTTCTCTGTCTAGCCTGGATCCTTCATCAGTGCAAATGCCCTTCTCAAGCCTTACTCTGATTCTCTTTGGTACAGAATGCTCTTTGAACATGGATGACATCTTTGATGTTCAGCAGCAGTTTCTGAATGATGAGTAAAGCTTATTCTCAATACCTAGAGATAACCATTTGTTTATTTTTATTAGGCCTCTGTCAGTTATCATAGACTTGGAGCACTTGGCTGTTGTAACCCAGCAAATAAATGTAATCTTAGAACGTGTTTGCTCTTAGAAATAGTTTTGAATGAATGAAGACAGATATTGCCCAAATGCCCTAAGTAAATAAAAATGCTGGTTGGGTGCAGGTATTACTTATTGTAAGCCAGCCAGAGAACTTTCCTATGGGGCAGCATACAAATGCCATAAAGAAATAAAATGTAAGCCAAGCCCTTTTAAGAGAGCATTTAAGAGACCATTTAAAATGAAAATGACTTCTTAAAACTCTGCAGAATGATCCCTCCAGATAAGCCAGAATTTTGTCATCAAAGGGAACTCAAAGCAAATTAATGGACTGCCTCAAACTGGCTTCAGGAGGGCTTGGGGTACCTTTGACCCTCAGCGATCTGGGATTACAACTCCCACAATCCCTTACCATTGGTCCTGCCTTTTGAGGCTTTGGGGAGCCTAATTTGTCTGGAGAGCCAAGGTTTTCTCCCCTATTCTAGTTTGAAAGATTTGAAATCCTATTTTGAGGGTGTAGATTATTTAGAAAACGGATGGCTACTGGTCATTTTTATGGGTCACATTTAAATAAATGCGCACATTACCAGCTGTTAATGTTGGTGCCTTTTGGGGTTAGCTCAGTTTACCAATCCAATGTTATTTTTGTGGTCATACCAGAAGTAAAGTAGTCTGAATCATGAACAAATGAAATTGCCTTGACAGGTTATCTCAAATGGCTAAACCTAATTGTTCACTCTTTATTGTATTTAACCTGCAGTCTCTTTTTATTCACTTTAGTCATTTGTACCTAATGTACCTAATTGTACATTTGAACAACAGAGTTCTGTGACATGTTAAACGCTAAGACATTTAGTATGGCTTAAGTATTCCTGGACTGTGTAAGTATGTGCAAGTCACCTGTCAACTTACGGCAGCCCCATTAATTTCATAGGGTTTCCTTAAGCAAAGATTGCTTGGGTTTTTGCAGAGATTATTCTTCTCATCAGTCCTTTACCTTGTTCTAGTTTTCATAGTCATGAGTGTATTGCATGAGTCAAGTTGGGAAATACGGCAGTTGCTTCTGGCGGTGCTACTGTTGAAGCCCATCAGCTGCTGGTTGCCAGCATACTTCCAGGAAACGGTGTGCTTAGGGTAATAATAGGGGCCCAATTTGGTTCTGGGCCCTGGCCCATTTGGGAAGAAATTATGGGGTGCTTGCAATTAGGATGCTTGGTTAGATCTGACCTGTATGTGAAACATTTCATACTGTGCGGAAGCTAGATTTCTCTCTTAGGTTTTGGAGGATGTACAGAGTTAAGAGAAGGAAATGGTTAAGATTGGTTGGGCTCTATTTCCTCTCCCTTGCGGCTCCTAGGTGTTATTAATTCACTATTTGTTTTTTAAAAGTGTGAACTAGATGAAGAAGTTAGATGTAAGTGTTTCAAGAAATGGCCAAGAAACTTAAACGGCCATCATCCAAATAAATAAATAAATTGAAAGGGCTCTTTTGGACCTAGATGGAAGATGGCCTTCTGCCTGAAGTGCCCCTCAGCAGCTCATGTGAGCCAGCTAAGGCAAACTCCAGCCAGAGAGGATGGTTTTAGGAGCACCATAAAGAGTAGCTAGCCCTTGGTTCATGGAACCTTATGCCCTAACTAACCTGTTTGTTAGTCTTTAAGGTGTTGCAGAACTCTTGGGCTTCCAACAGTGCAATTCTTCAAAGCTTGCACTTTTAAAACAGTTAAAGCAACACTGGGTGAGAGAATAAACTTTGAGGCAGCATTTGTTGGGTGAGGGGAAAACATCAGTCTTGGCATCCCTTCCCATGGAGCACAGCCTTGGCTCTGGAGCTCATTGCTGCCCATCTCTTGTAAGTTCCTGGAGGGCACTGACAACTGTGCTATTCCACTTGGCCTTTTGGCTCTTAAAATTAAGGGTATCCCCTCTGGCTGTGGGTCGAGAGATGCCTTAAATGAATGCATATATAAATAACTGTTTACTTGGCTTAAAAATGTAAAAAGTTGTGAAATCCCCAACACAACTCTTGCTGGAAGGACAGTTGTGGGGTGCGAGTCCTGGCTTGTCTTGTTCTTGCATAAATGTGAAACTGCAACATTTTTCTCCTCGCCAGTGAGATGGGGAGATATTGCCCTTCAAAATCACAGAGTTTTTGTATTTGCAATAATGCATTTTAGATGGGTTGTCCACAACTTTTTCATCCATTAGCAGCCTGTTGGCTTAGGATGACCCTATTAATGTCATAGGGTTTCCTTAGGCAAGGAAGACTCAGAGGTGGTTTTGCCGGTTCCTTCCTCTGGTATATAGCCGACAGCATCCGTATGCCTTGGTAATCTCCCATTCACGTCCAAACCCTATAACTGCCTGAATCCAGCTGACACTATGGGGATGGTGAATTACGTTTTTTCAGATTGGGGCCTAAATTGAGTTGTTATTTCCAGCCGGAGGAGACATCCAGTCATTTTAAAGGCAGAACTAAGTATATCTGAGTAACTGTCTCAACAGGGAACCATTCTTGTCAAAGATGTCAGTGTGGCAAAGGGCTGGTATACCCTACACAGACCAAGGTACTTGTCATCTTTTTTCAATGAAAGCATATAAATTAGATGGATTTTAAAAAGCTTGCCTCAGTGTTAGTGCGTTTTAAACAAGGTGATCCAATTATTTGTCTAATTGAAAGGCAGCTGACAGGGAAGATGCCATTGTAGTTGCTGAGAACAACAGTAAGTGCTGTCCTGTTACTTCAAGGAGCCCAGGCTTGAACTGGCACTATCTTTCAGTGTTTTCATACAGCGGCCCTTTGGTGTCTGCTGGGGCTTGGTTCCTTGACCGCCCCTCCATGGCTACCTAAATCTGTGGATGCTCAGTTCCCATTGAATACAGTGGCACAGTGAAATGGTGCCCCTCATATAAAATGGCAAAATCAAGGCTTGGGGTTTTTTGGGGGGGGGATTTATATCTTTTGGGGATCTTTTCAAGCCATGAATGGTTGAATCCTTGCATGAAGAACCCATGGATATAAAAAGGAGCCCTGGTGGCGCAGTGGTTAAATGCCTGTTCTGCAGCCACTCACTCAAAACCACAAGAAGGTTGCAAGTTCAAGACCAGCAAAAGGGCCCAAGCTCGACTCAGGCTTGCATCCTTCCGAGGAGGAAGCTAAAATGAGTACCCAGACTGTTGGGGGCAAATTAGCTTACTTGCTGTTCACCGCTATGATCTTTGGAATAGCGGTATATAAATAAATAAAAAAATAAAAACATATGGATATGGAGGCCGACTATACCTGGAGCCCTCCTCACTCTCAAAAGTCCCCGTAAATACCTGGGTCATTCTTGTATCTCTTAAAAAAGAAATAGTAAAGTCAAGCATGCCCATGTTTTCCCGGCATCCCTAGTCATCCAAAGCCAGAGGCAAATCTTGGCATTGGAGGAAAGTGACATTGATGGACTTGCTAATGTGAGCGATGTTTACTACACAACGGGAGACCATAACCTGGCAAGTGCTTGAGTGATAGTGAGTGCTATTTATAGGCACCTATGCTGAGAAGCAGAGATTGCCAAGTCTGGCAAGGCTTTAGGCTTTCTGGGAATGTTGGCCTCTCTTTTGCTCGGTCCTCCGTCACGGAGAAGGGAAATCTGGTGTCCTGACTGTCATTACCGGAGAGCAAAGCAGAGTTGGACATAAAAGCTTTAGTAGCTGGGGAATCGGTGCCTTCCTTTGGAAGGGTGCTCTCCCGACTGCCTTGGTGCTTATGTTTTAGAGCTGAGCTTTGAAAAAATACTTCTCTTGCCTTGCTTTTAACCTTTGTCTCGGCAGACAGGACATTTCAGCCCTTTAGAGTCATGTTTTCTTTTAGAATCCCACAGAACTAGACCTACAAGTAGGCATTTTCCAATATTGTCAGTAGAAGAGTTGTAAACAATGCTGCTGTTAGCTGCTTGCTGTGTATGTTCCCCTCCTCAGACCAAATAATAGTATTTTGAAGACACATTTTTAAAACATCACCATTCTTTCTTTCAGCGGTGCTTCCTGGATTCCTCTCCCCCCAAATTCACAGTTGTTTGCCCAGATAAATGGGTAGTACGGCAAGGAGGTCAATGCATGCATGCCTGGGGGTTATAATAGGATGGTGGCGTAAAAGGGCTCACTGTTCCAGGGTGGTTAGTTTTTATGTATTTACTTAACATTTGTCTTTAGGTTCTCCCAGGATTGCGATGCAAGGCAGCTTCTGACATAAAACCAAGGTGCCAGAGTGATTTAGCCCCTTCTCCCCATTAGCAGCAAAGCCTCAGCCATCAGTCCAGGGCGCTTCTGATAACTCAACAGTTAACTAAACTCGGCTTCCTGGGAGGGCAGAGATGGCCAGCGCAGTTCCAAGCTGAATGGCTTCCTGGTTAGACTACTGCAGAGCCCTGTCTCTGGGGCTGAGTCACAAAAGGGTTCAGAAGTCACAGCTGTGACAAATGGCAGCAGCTAGGTTGCTCACACAGCGCTGCTTCTGAACTCAATTCAAGCTGTTGGTATTGACCTACAAAGCCCTAAATGGCATCAGGCCAGGCTATCTGATAAAGCGCCTTCTTCCATAAGAGTCTGCCCAGAATTTGAGATCTTCAGCAAAGGGCTGTAGCATTTCCTCCAAGCCTGAGAAGCTGGAGAGGGGCTTCTCTGTAGGGGCACTTCTTCCCAGGGCTGCTAAAAATGGACAAGGAGAAAGGCTTGAATTAGAATATTTGGGAATGGTTCATTACTTTTCTGCAGTCTCATTGGGGGAAGACGTTGTTGTTGTTGTTATTAGAACAAAAACAACTTTTGTTTATATCTCACCTACTCCGGCTAGGATATCAGTTTTAGGTTTCATAAAGTAAGCAGAGTTTGCATGTTGTTGGAGCATAACTATATTTGCATATAAAGGAAGCACTGTATAGGAATAGAGGAATGTATCCATCAGGGGCGGAAAGTTAGAACTGTAACTATTGCCTAGTTTAGTTTAGTGTAGTTGTTTAGTTTAGTTGGTTCATTTGTAAGGTGTGGTTGTGTTGATGTACAAATCTTTAGAAGCCAACCAGAATGAACTCTCTTCTGGGGGAAGTCTAGCTCCTTCCCTGCCTCTTGCTCTTCTGGCTGCTAGCCAGGTCTCCTCTTCTCGGGTGACGTTTGCTTCTTAAAACCTGGGTGGTTTTTCTCATCAATCTAGTTGTGTGTATATTTTTAAAAACTGTTTTGTAAATTAGTTGTAGTTTGTTTTTAAAGCGTTTATTTTTAACTTGTTTCTCATTGTTATGCGTCGACTCCAGGCTGAGAGGCGATAAAACAAATACCTCAATTAATAAACAACTGTATGATATACAGAAGTGTCAGAATGACTTAAGGGCTAGAAATGTGTAGAAAGAGAAATGGGAAGCTTCAGATCTTTTTAGCATCTTGTTTCATCTTAAAAGCCACCCGCGGAGGCACTTGTCCCCCTTCCTCAAAGCGGCTTTCTTGCTGCGCATGCCTTTTCACATGCCTGCTAGGCATTTAGCTGGAACAGCGTTGCCGGCTCCAGTGTTAGCGTTTTGTTTTATTTGTTGTGAAAACCATTCTTAGTGAAGCGTTCAGGTGCCTTGAAAAGGTAGAATGCACAATAGTACGTTCATAGTAAACCATAGTTTCTTGCTCCAGCAAAGAAAAGTGAAGTGTTAAAATGAGTTTCTGCACTAGAGCTTGAAGTCATTGGCTTGAAGATAAATAGGTTTAATGTTCCCTTGCGTTAGTCCAGTGAGCATCCATGCAGCAAAGGCTAGACTCCGTTGGCTTTTAGGCAGCTCTCTTGGTCTCCGTTAATACAGACGAATTGGCTTTCTCTGGTACTCCCTCATGACATAATTGTATTCAGACCGTGTGCCTTGTTTATGCTGAAATATATAGCTTATTTTTAGGGCATATAGCCCATCACAGCAAGTAAACTTACAATGGAAGCACATTATAAGAAATTAGAGAAGGTAGGGATAGGAGATGGTTGTGTGGGTCAAATGTATTTCTTGACCCTGAATTTCAGATTCTGTTTCCAACTTAGAAGAGCTTTACATTTCAGAAGAAGGACAATAATGGGAAAGGATAGTTGGGGTACTTACTTGGAAGTGGAAGTATAAAGGGAGAACTCTGGGCCTTGTTTCAAAGAGAGGTGTGTGGCAATAAAGATTTTGGCAGTCTTGGACATATCAGGAAGGAACTATCCTAAGCGTTGTGGTGACAAAAGATGATTGTACGTTTGATACGACAATTTATCAGTTTAAAAATGCAGCCCACTGAATCAGATGTAGTCCATAAAGGTTTGTGCCAAATGAAGTTTATTTTTTTAAGCGCTCTATTAATTTTTCATGGTTTTACTGCCACAGATTAATAGCTCCCTGTCTGGAAACTGATTAAATTCATATTTGGTGATACTAGCTCAATATGAAGCTTTGGTCCTATTTTTATCAGCTGTGCATATGACAGACATTGTACCTTTTTAATGTAGCTACCTGGATATAAGTGTTTAATTTATCAAGCAATGCTATAGCAATATGTCTTTAACCTTGCCAGATATTCTTGGCCCTTATGATTTTGAGAAAGCTAATGTGCAGCAGGCATGCCATGGACGGTTTTCCAGTGGAGTTGCCAACCCAGACCCAAGTTTACAGGAATGCTGCGTTACACATCACAGGAACGGTTGAAAGGGTGAATGTTCCAAAACAGTTGTTTTCAGCATTTGTTAATAAAGATTGGCCACTGATAACATTTTGCTAATTGAGAATGAAATACTTAAAACACCGAAACCATTTTAAGTAGTGGCTATTCACATACCATGCACTAGTAAACTCCCCGCACCGAATGAAGTGCTTTTCCTTTTTAATCTTTAATTTAATTAGGTTCTTGGCCTGCTAAGGGTCCATAAATGTTGTAAACCTTATAATACAACCTTCTGTAACGGCAGAACGTTGGGACATTGCTTTGGCTCCTGAGTAAGGCCAAGCTAAGCCGCTGAAATGGTACCATCGTGTCCTTTTCAGGCAATACTTTGCTTCCAGCAGTTGCCTGACCACCATATTACTTCTTTGCGTTTGTGACTCAGTTGTACTGAATTGTAAGATGTGCGTAAAACCCTAACCTTGCTCTTATTTTCTAAGCATGCGTTTGTCTAGTGGTTTGGCTACATCCTCTTGAACCTGGTTTCTGCAAAATGTGACTTTGAATAATAAATAGAAAGATTCTTGTTCAAATTAAAGTTGCCACTCATCTTTCTCACTAGGGAATTATTTTAGTGCTTGGATCCAGCTTTCATGGTGGCTTGGTTCTAAATTGAGGCATTTTTAATCACAAAAATTAATTAAAGCCCCCTGGTTTTCCACTCCATCCGATGCATCTGAGGAAGTAGACTTAAGTCTAGGAAAGCTCCTGCTGCCAACCTCTTTCTTTCAGTGAGATCTCTCTATACACAAAAATAAGGTTTATGTTAAATTATTTGTGATCTCTACGCTGTCGCAGACATAGACGGATGGGAGAATTTTGTGCCTGATAGGAGCAGTTTTTGGAATATTCTAACATCTTGGCCAGGGGGCAAAAACTCACCTCTCCTTCCCCATAAGTAGTGATGGCACATCACTCAAGGGGAAGGGAGAGCAACTTCCCACTCAGTAGTACTGCTGGACAGAGTTCAAAAGCTATGTAACTAGTTTCATTGCTCTTTGTCACAAGTGTGGCTTTATTCCACTGCTTCCCTTTCATCTTGTCAAGCCTGAAGAGAATGTCTGACTTGTGGTGGAGAATACTTACAGTATTTAGTAGTTAGGTAGAAGGTAGCAAGAACTGAACGGACTGTTCGTTCCAAATTTAAATTTGAGCCAGAGAAGAATCCAGGCCTTTGCGAAGCTCGCCTCTCTGCTGAAGTTCAGTAGCATTTCTTGTCAGGGCTGGAGGTGAGGCCTCTTGTGCAAATCCTTCCCTCGTGTACCTTAACTAGGATTGGTGTCTGTTCATGGAGACTCAAGGCCTAGATGAATATAGACTCACCAAGGAATAAAAATGGGCTGCTATGATTATAGTTATCTATCTTGACAGGTTTTTAATGTTCAAGTTGCACAACTTGAATAGAAGTGGCCTGAACCCTCTTCCTGGCGGTGGAGACACCAAAAGGAATAAAGGTTGTGTAAGCAACTGCTTATTTCAGTGGGATGCTTAGGTAACCTGACCCAGAAAAGCTATGAGAAGTCTTGCAAGCCTTTTCCAAGGAGGAGTATTTTGCTTTTTACTATATCCCATTTTACAGAGTCCTAGTACTCAAAATGGCATCCCTGTCACAGCTTTTCTTCCGTTAGTCTTGCACCATGTATACCATTAAGTTCTGAGTAGTCACCGGACTCTAAAATGTTTTTGTGCCTTGATTTCTGTTGCTGAGGTATATGCCAACACTACTTGTCTTCTTTTGGTTCTGATTTCACCCATCAGAAATTGTAATTTTATAGCAACAGCAAATACATTTCTATACTGCTTATCAGTGCACTGAAGCACTCCTGAAGCAGTTTACAAAGTCTGTAGTAAGCTAATTGCCCCCAACAACCTGGGGACTCATTTTATCAAGCTAGGGAAGCATGCCAGGCTGAGTTGACCCTGAGCCCCTGCCTGGTCTCGAACTCACAATCTTGTGGCTGTGAGCGAGTGGCTGCAGGACTGGCATTTAACCACTGCACCACAGGAATTTGTTGACATTTCCATGAGTGGTTCCTCAGTTATGGAACTGCCTTGTGTTTGAGATCTGGTTGTCTCCTGAATTCTTGCCAGTTAAAAAAACATATCCATTTGTAGAAGCTTGTGCAGAATAAGGAAGTGCTTGACTTGTCTTTTATTGTTACTTGTGTACATGGCTTTTATTGTACTTAAGTGGACATTTGTACCCTGTGGTTTTAGACATCTGCAACTGGAGATTTAGGTGTGCGTTTATGTGGCCTGTTAACTTTCCTGAGCAATTCTGAGGAGGGGCTGGAATAAATGAAACCGATAGCAATCACGGTAATAAAAATGAAAAGGAGGGAGGCAGGAATGAGGAGGGGAAAAATGTGACAGCGCATTTAAGACTAATAGGTTTTTCTCTTTTCATCAGCTTTCATGGATATAAACGCACTTCTTTTTTTCTCCTTAGAATCTGTCTATGACCTTCTCCCCAAGGAGCTGCAGTTGCCCCCTTCCAGAGAACTCTCGGCCGCGTCCATGAGTCAAACAAGTGGCGGCGAGGCAGGCTCACCCCCGCCGGGTGTAGTTGCTGCTGGTAAGTACTTCTCTTCCATCAAACAAGCTCTTAAACACACATGGATGTTACTGTCATCATGAGCAGTGCTGGGAAAGTTTTACTCTTGAAATAACTAAACAGGGGTGGGCAAAAGGCATACTGGACTGTTCATCCTTTGCCCTAATGGCAGTGCTCTGGTCCTCAGATGTATTCTTTTGGAATATATAGTAACTTAGCACATTCCAGTTTGCAATGGAAATTAAATGTTAAATGTGTCAGAAAACACAGATTTACTTTGCAGTGATGTTCTGGCCTTGTGGTTTCTCTTCTACTGCGTGAAAACAAATTCTTACCTCACGCCTACGCACCAGGTTTTGGTTAAAGCATGTTACTTGTTGTTTGAAGCCCCAATTACTTGGAAAGTGTAAATGTGACAATTGATGCCAGCTAAACTGAGGTATGTTTAGTAGCCCCCCCCCCCCGCCGCCCATAACTTTTAAACTTATTAAATAAAGAGGTTTCGTCAGTACTATTTAGTACATATAGATTTTAAAAGTAAGCATTCCTTTGGCATTTTTTTCTTTCACTTTGTTTAAAACGAAAAATGTGAACCGTGTATTTACTGGGAGCAAGCTTAATTTGGGCAAGCTCTTATGAGCACTGGCTTTACATCTAGAACATCTCCACCTTGAGCTCCACCCAGACAATATAGTTTCATTGATTCCCTTCATGGGCCAAAAATTCTTCATAGAGACCGTATTGAGCTTATTATCTTTGTAACAGAACATCACTTATGTACAAAGACAAATGCTTCTACGTAATACTACTGTCAAAATGTAATGAGCTAAGGAATTTAAGTGATGCCTGATGCTTTGCTAGTGTCTTCTTCAGTATGGTTCAACATTGAAGACAAGCCCTTGGTTTGAAAGTACAGGGCTTAAGCCTAGGATAGGAACTTTACAGCACTGCTCAATGCTGATGTATTTGATGATTTTTTCTAATGAAATCTGTGGATTTATTTGTGTATTAGTGAAGATTGGATAAAACAGTAACAAATTATTCTGTGCAATTTGTACTTCAAAGTTAATTGAGTCAAAAGTAAATAACCATTGCAAATCTTTTGAAAACTGCTAACAACTCAAGTCCACAGATTTTACCGTAGAATTTATGTATTTTAAAATCATTTTCAAGCGTTTGCAGGACTTGACAAGGAGAACTAGGTGTCTGTTACTTTTGGGCTTCAGGTGTCTGACAGTCAATCCATTTCCTTACAAAAACTGAAGAAAACATAGTTCATATTAAAGGAAAAAAGAGAAAACTAGTTTTGTGAGCATCAATAGCTTGCATTATATTGCTTGAATACATAAGATTTTTTAATCTTCTCAAAATAATCCATCTTCAGAATAATATACTTCTTTTTCAATTTTAATAAAGTTTAAATGCCCTACCTCTAAAGAATTAAATCAGATCGCCACAGTCTACATTTCATTACATTGTTTCTGAAGTGGTAATATACATTTAATATCTTTAATATTGTTTTAAATGTTCTTAGCTGCCTTGGGTTCCATTATCAGGAGAAATGCAGGATATAAATAAATGAGATGACGATGACGACGACGACAATGATGATGATGATGATGATGATGATGATGACTATTCATAATCACAAAGACACAAAGAGAATCCATGCCCCAGACATGGGATGAGCTGATATCCCAGTTGAAATTTGGAGCCAGGGCATCCATGTGACTCTCCTTTCCTTCAAGCAAATGGAACAGAGAGTTGTCCTGAGAAGTAGCTGCGTTTCAGAGGAACAAGTTCTAGAATGTCATCATGTCATGTCATGTGCTCTGTCACCTTTCTCCTGGCGAGACTCTTCCCAGGCATAGTTCCCATTTCCAAGTGAAGGTCTCTTGCCATTTCCCAACACACTTTTCTTCTATTGGAGGAAGGGTTTGCCCACCAGCCCAGAATTTAGATGGGAGAAGTAGCTCTGGTTGTTCTTCAGCCAGTTTTAAGAGAATCTTCAAAGACAAACTAGAGGGGAACACAAGCCAGCTTCCACTTTAAAGGCATAAACTGGCTCCTTCTCTGTGCAGCGCTGTTGTTCCTGGCCTTGCCTTCTGCAGAGGGCTATAGAGAATGGCTGTGGACACTCTTCCTGCTGTTGAGAAACCAGGGAGCTATAGCAACAGGAACAGGGAGGGCGCTTGGGGGATCGTATCCAGGAGCCACTCTTCTCACCTCCTAGACTTCTGCTAGGCAGACAGGGAGAAAGTCCAGTCAGCCATATTGTCAGGCCTCTGGGAGGGGAAGGTGACCTTTGGCGAAGCAGAGCCCATTCCTTTATATCCTAAAACCAACCCTCTTCATTGTTTTTATACATATCTTATATTCTCTTTTGTTTATCCTGATGCAATAGGTGTTTTAAAACCATAGATGATTGGTTGACCTTTTTAAAAATCTGAGTGCAGTTCTTTCATGAAGAACTAAAGTGGTGTCCTATATTTTGGCTTCATGCGAAGCCTCCCCTCTTCTCTCCCCCAGTCAAGCTCTCTGACGCAGTTGCCTCTACTGGTGCCAGTGACTAGATTAAGAAGCCAGGGCTGGTGAAAAAATAGTTTCCTTATTTAAGGCTTAACTTCATTTGTTCCCTGCTTCTCTAGCCACAGGCTGACACAGTATCTGGCTGCAAATCAGATTGCCCCAGGTTTTCCTTTCAATGCTTTGATGTGAGGTTCTGAGACACATAAATGGGTTACATAAAGATTTGCTGCAGTTAACTTCAGGTTTCTGGAGGAACAGGATTGGCTGATCTCAGGTATGAGGGCCTGCAGGAACAGACTGCTAGTTCTGCTTTGACTGTTTGTTTTACCATTTGCAAAACTGTCTAAACCACTTTAAAACTGAGTCTCGGTAAATGGTCTTAGAAAGAGCACATCTGATTATTTTGAGACAGAAATGGGTGTTTCATATTCATGAGTCCGAACACTGAAGTCATTCCTTCATCAATCCAACCAACTAGCAATGCTGAATTGTCAGATTGTCCTCTGTTTCTTTGAGAATCTTCTCGCTGTGTAGCTAATGTGGAAGGAAGCGCCCCTCTCTCGAAGCCAGATTGGCCCTGATAGAACCAGCACCACCTTTGTGTCTGAGAGAACCCAAACCAAGGTGTAAGTGCTTTGTAACCTGATGCTTCTATGCTTCTATGATTCTAATTCTCAGCAATGGGAATTCCTCTTGGTTGTGTTTAGGATGCTGGTAAGAGCCGGGGCGGGGGGTAGCAGCAAGAAAGTGCGGTACCAAGGGGTCTGAGGATGGCCGGAGACAAGCTGTGGGGTCTGATACCGCCAGCCTTTCCCACCAAGCAGAAGGTAATGATGGGAGAACTCCCTGGCCTGGCCCTTCTGCCAGGCACACAATTGGCATTGGTAGACTGGTTCCTGAGAGGTGATAGTGGCTTGTCCCAGCGTTGTGGTATGGTTAAGGAGGTGCCAATGTGGGGGTGACAGATCTGGTCAGCTGGCTAGTGTCAAGTCTAGCTTTCCCAATGTGGGGCCTGGTGTCCCCCCTGCTGGGTGCTCAGCCTCAGAGTCTGTCCAGACCATGGAGAATGACACCATGTTGTTATCAGAATGGCTCTGACATTTGCCCCAGCTCTTTCTGACTGTCCTTGAGGTCTTTACAAAGCAACTTATGTAACTATATATGATACGGGTGTATCAGATCAAATTGTTCCTTTGGATCCAGGCTGAAATCTTGCATAGAGTCATAGACCCACTGAGAGGCATTGAGAATTGTGCAGCCCTCCAGTTATTGTTGGATGGCAGCTCCCAGCTTCCTTCACCATTGCCTGTGCTAGCTACTGTTGCTGGGAGTCATAATTCAACAGCATCAAGAAGGCGAGGCAGTTTCCACTCCATTACTCATACTTACTCCTGTGGCCTCCGTGGTTTTACTACAAGCGTGACTTAAATTCAAATCCAATACAATTTACTTTTCATTCTTGGCATAGATTCTGAGTTGATAGTGAAACTGATTTTCCCCCCTAATCAGTTGGCATGTCTTCATAAAATATTCTGACCAAAAATGACAGCCTCTGTCATATGGGGCATATGTCCCCTTTAGCACAGAGGAAATGTGGGTATTGTTACTTCATGGCCATTTAAAGCAGAAGTGGGTGGACATAGACCTGCTCTAGATGGTCTTTGTAAATCCTGGAATGTATTCCTTTCCTTTGGGTACAACCTGTGTGATGCCAGAGTACCTCCTTGAGCATCCAGAGTTAGAAGGTGATTCTGGTAAAGTTTCCAGTTTTATTTAGTTGCTTTAAAAATGTCATTCCCTAAGTCCTGTAGCAAACACAGTTGTTGTGTAGCAGCTGTTGCTTTCAGCATATTTATTCCTTGTTGGTTTTTGCTTCCACTAGCAGTAGTTGCAGTGCTTTCTTAAGGCAAGCATTCCATGCCCCTTACTAACTTCAGAAAATGGCAGCTCTAGTGGCTCTATGTCTATTGTAAAATACACAAAACAGAGCAGAATGGTTTGGAGTGCCTGGGCCTGATAGGTCAGACATTTCCCATTTGTGAGAGTATTACATCTGACCAGCCAAGACACTGTAACTGTATTCATCTGCTTTGGGTCTTGGGGTTGCAAGTGGGAGAAAGGCAAAGGTCTTGAGTTCAGGCTTGCTGGTTGGTTGTTCTGATGTGTCAGGCCTTCTGGTCTGAACTGGTGAACATGAAACACTCAGCAAAAGTTCCAGGTAAGAAATAACCACTTGTGCATCTGCGAACATGAGTATCATGATAGATTTTCTGTCTGTCAGTGCAGACTGAGTCCTGTCTTTATTCTGTCAATTGTTTTGGCATGAGAACATAAGGGAGATTTTTAAATGGTTTGGGGGTTAATGTAAGTAACCAAGCTACTTTGAATTTGCCTTGAACCTTTTAAAGTAAGTTGGATTGCTTTATGATATTTGCTGGGATGCTAGTTGTTTTCTCTATTAATACACTTAACTTGCATTCTAGCTCCGCCATTCAGAGACAGGCATCGTGTGGTGGGTTGTGTGACAGTGTCTGTCAGTAGTGAAGACAAATAGTACCAGAGACACTTAACCCATCCAATCTCACCCAGGGTGTAGGTCGGTCTTGTTTTCAGACTTCTTCATAAGTCTCTTTCCTTTCTTTGTTTTTGTTTCATTTATAAATAGTGAATTGACTGAAGTTAAACTCTGATAATAAAGTTCTTGACTTGACATCAATAAGTGAAGCTGAAGAAAAGTAGAAAGCTCAAAATTGAGATGGAAGGTGTCGGAAGCAGGTTTGCAGCCACTTTGTATGTCCTGGTCCACCTTTATCTGCCTTTGACAAGCCAAGGGTTCATTTCCTTCTGACTCTGCTCCTGAACTGTGCCTCTGTGTTCACTAGTCCTTCATAAATTAACCCATAGAAAGACTTGGGCAGCCCTGGGAGCAGAGGCTGCCAAGAGCAAAACACGCAAGGTTCAGGAATGACCGACCCTTCTGGGGGATACGCTTCTGGGGACTGGACCTATCAGAGATCCCAGGCATTCACCCCTGTGTTCTTGAATGCACATCCTTTGCATTCTCTTTCCTGGACAGCAAGGAGCAAGTGGGCTAGGCTCTGCCATTGGCTGCTTGCTCACAGTTGTGCTTTGCACAAAGAGGGCTAGAAATGGAGAAAAGGTTGACTTTCAATCTCTAATGCTTTCCACTGAGTGGAAAGGGTAAGCTGCCACTCCATTGCTTTATGTTTTCTAGACAGATGTTCTGCTCCACTTTGAAAAGCCCTGTGGCCCTGAAGGGGTCCACTGAGAGACTGACAGAAGTCTCTTAGAGAAAAGAAATGGCTTCATTTAAGCTCAGCCTAAAAATAACAAATTCCTACATGGCTAGCTAGCACTGGGCTGATGGACAAAGACAGTAGAAGAGCTTAAGATCTTACAGTCTCCCACCGTTCTAGAAGGTTAATACGGAGCCGGTAACTCATAACCCTTTTGACAAGCCACTTGCTCAGCTCTGATTCAGAGGACAGGCTTTTAAAACCTCTGCCTCACTGCCATAAAAACGAAGTGTTAAAAGCTGCTGCTAGTGCATGCATGAGCAGGGAGATAAACTGGGGCTGTAGCACAGATGAGGGGCTGGTCCTGGGCTGTTGCCTTTCCTAACACAAAGCTGAAGGAGAATAACCCTCTGGGCAGTGCCAGCCAAGCATGCTGTGTGTTCTTGGGAATACTGATGACAATGGGAGCTCAAAGGGCTTTAAATTTCCAGTGTGATTTCTCCTTCAAGTCTTGGATGAGCTGAATTTTAGCAAATGACTTCCACTGATGCTGTGTATTGCGGGTCTTGTCACCATGCCCCCAAAGGCTGTCATAAAACAAAGCTGGCCTGCGATTGTAATTCTCACACGGCTTTAAGATGTAACTGATTCTTGCTAGTCTGTATTACTTGTATTTCACACAATACAGTAAAAAAAATACCCAACCCTCCCCCAGGACTGAGTTTGTGCTTATTGGGCTGTGTCTCATGAGTTCGAGAGAATAATTTCTGTCCTGGAAGTAAAAGAGGAATGTATCAAGAGGGAGCTCTTTAGGTTAAAGTTGCTGAGTGAGATGTGCCTCAGTAACCTTTTGGGGACCACCTTCCTAGATTAAGCCCATTTTCTCTTGTTTGGACATGGCTGGTACTTTTGGGGAAGGACAAATAGTACGCTGGCTGTCCTGACTCTGATGAAGTACTTTTCTTCCTAAGTTACTTCAAGACTGCTTCAGTGCTGCAGAGTATGACCACTGAACAATTTTCCACTCCATTTTAAACTCTGAGGCTCGCATGGCTTCACATCGTGTTTACATTTATTTAAAAAACCAGTAACGCACCGAACAATTGCTGGATCTTATTCGCCTTCAAAAGTAGGAAGTCTGCCTCCAGACTTCCAAGTACAGCAATAGGAGGTCAGCCCCAGGTTACTTACACTTAATCTCTCTGTCTGGTCACAGAATTGGTTCTTCTTAACAGGTGTGACTAAATTTGCTTACGTTTTTTAAGCTTTGGAAACCGTCAGTTATGACTTGGCACAAGTCAAATGAAATAAACCAAGCAATTGTTTAACTAGCCCTGGTCTTCCTTAGTTGCAGCACGTACGAGTAAAGCATAGGGTTGGCAAGTGAAAAGCAGGGAACTGATGGTCCCTAGGAGAGCGCAATCCTATTTCTTTCCAATTGCCCTTAAAGCAATTCCAATTAGGACAGGTTACCATTTGTGACATGTGCTCCTGGCTATTTTGCTTTGTGCTAATGTTTTAAAATGTAGGAACTATTGGCTTTCATTTCACACAGATTTCCCCTGTAAGGTATTAAACTTGCTTGGCATAATGCCCCAGCTTGGGCTGGTATGAAAATGCTAATGTCTTCCATGTTGGCTAAGCACACTGATGCTTTGGTTCCAGACCTGGCCTCTTTAACCAACATTATCCATTGAACAAAACATGCCAGCCTTGGTGGCTGAGCCCTCTTGCCCTTTGGGGCAGCCCTCCTGCTTGCCTGTCCCCTTGTGTGGCCATCTTTGCCATGAGCAGAAAACCAAAGATGGCCATCTTCTGCATGGCTTCCTTTGGGCAGAGTGCGCTGTCCGTGGCGATGCAAGATGGCAGCCTCCTTCCTGCATGCATTGCTTTCCACAGTGCATACCGAACATGGAGTGTATTTCAAAGTGGGTGACTGTTTAAAATCTGAATGGAAGCTAGTACTGTTTTTCACAGAAGGCAGATTAAACAAACATCCAGTAGCAACTTGTTCTCACTCAGAGTGGCTGCAAATCAGCAACTATAGTTACTGAAATAAAGTTTTACTTCTTTCTCAGGAAAGCACTGCATTTAATGCATGATATAAAGGATTTGAAAAAATGTTTTTTGTTTTTAAGTTAAAATGCAATTTTGAGTGACTGAATCTTCTGATTTCAGACACTGTGTTTGCCAAGAAACAAGCTAGAAAATGGAACTGGTATCAGTCAGTGGCTCCCGATTATTCTGAAGACTGGAGTGGGCAATGGGGTGGGAGGCTCCACAGCAATGGCGCTTGATAACTTTTCTTCTGAGACCTCCTGAGCCATTTCTTAATGCAATCCTAACATAGCAGTATTTTGTAGATTAAGATAAGCATATAGTATCTGTTAATTCAGACAGAACAAAATACCACAGTGATCTGAAATGATTAGAATTACCTTATTAGACAGAACTAATTCTGTTTCATTTCAGTGCATCATGCCTTCACTTTCATATTGTTAACTTAAGTGATACCCTCTTTTTTACTCTCTTCAATAGGTGTTACTGTCAATGGAGCTACTAGTTAGCTGAGTATTCTGGAATGGTTGCTGTATCAATTTAAGCTGCAGCTAAGAGGTTCAGCCCTGGTTAGTACTTGGATGAGAGACCGCCAAAGGATACCAGATGCTGTAGGCTGTATTTCAGAGGAAAGAGGGTAGCAAAACCACTTCTGCGTATTCCTTGCCTAAGAAAACCCTATGAAATTCATGGGGGTCGCCATAAGTGGGCAGCCAACTGGGAGGCATATACATATGCAAAGAGAGCCTTTCACTTAATTCAGCAGACTTCCTTTGACTCTGAGAGCCTTCTTTGGAGGCTTACTGAGCTGTTAATAATCTTATATGGAAGAACACTTCCTGGCTGTTCTTTCAGGAAGTCCTACTGACTCTTATAGTCTCAAAGAGATCTCTAAATATTAGTTGATCTGCTGTGCTTTCTGGCAGAATTATTTAGCTGCCATCCTTCAGCTTGTTTATTCTCTTGACATACAGGGCTCTGCCTCTCTTGCCAACCTCTCTGGGGTCTCAAACGCTTCCCTTTTGGAGATCTTTAGCTAACCCATTTTTAGGGCCCCTTCTTGCCTTTCAGTTCCCAACATGCTAGGATTTCAAATCTTAGCTGAATTATTTTTGAAAAGCCATAAGCAGTGATTGATACCAGATCCATTTTGTTGTGGTTAAGTTATTTTTATATTTCATTTCTCATTTTGTAATGGATTTCTGGAATAATCAGCAGCTCTCTTCTCATTTATTTTCTCATATTTTTATTCCAGGATTTGCCTCTGAAGCAGGGAGTGTCTGCATTAAAAATGACCTGTAGTTCTCTGCTTCATAGGTTAGAAACTTATTTTAATACTTTGTGGCTAAGCACAGTCCCATTTTTGGAGAGGAAAAAAAATTGCTCAACGATTGGCATTGAAATGTGGCCTAAAAGCGATATATCTTGCATTGGGATTTCTATCATTTTGTAGAAAATGGCTTAAATTGATAAACCAGCTGAGGCAATAAAAGCGCCCTTGTTTGCTTGCAGCCTTTGTATGACTTAATGGACATTTTTTTAAAAATCTGATTGCCACACGCACAAAAATGAAGCTCCCATTTGGACACTGTTTCTGAATATCACTGTGTTGCTTAAGCCTTTGTCGCTTGAAGTGTTTACATTTGAAAAAGCAAGCCAAATTCTAAAACATTCATTTGGGGGAAAGGAATTAGTCCACCAATCACGTTATTTCAAAGGGACTGCTATAGCCAGCACAGTTGGGATCATGTACCCTGTATTTACTTCTGAATTGTACACCGCAGATGCTTCTTCAGCTCCCTCCTCTTCCTCCATGGGCGGTGCTTGCAGCTCCTTTACCACCTCTTCCAGCCCCACCATTTACTCTACCTCAGTTACTGACAGCAAAGCTATGCAAGTGGAGAGCTGCTCCTCAGCCATGGGGGTAAGTAACCGAGGGGTAAGTGACAAGCAGTTAACCAATAACACAGTCCAGCAGCAGCAACAGCAGCAGCAGCAACTGTCCACACCGAAGAGGGACACAGTCCTGTACATCTCGCCGCCACCAGAGGATCTGCTGGACAACAGCCAGATGTCCTGCCAGGACGAGGGGTGCGGATTGGAGTCCGAGCAGAGCTGCAGTATGTGGGTGGAGGATTCCCCCTCCAACTTCAGTAACATGAGCACCAGTTCCTACAATGATAACACTGAGGTGCCGCGTAAATCACGTAAAAGAAATCCAAAGCAAAGGCCGGGGATCAAACGGCGGGATTGTGAAGAGTCAACCATGGATATCTTTGATGCTGACAGTGCCAAAGCGCCTCATTATGTCCTTTCTCAGCTCAGCACGGACAACAAAAGCAACCTGAAAGCAGGAAATGGGTTGGTATCTGCCTTTACGTTCTATCAACATATATTTTTAAAAACCACTAAAAACATTATCTTGACTTTTTCATAAGAGTTCAGCTCAGGTTCTCACTCAGAAGTAAAGGAGAGCTGATATGTGGAACTAAGTTCAGTGGTTTCTTACGCTAACACAAGGTGTACATTTGTGGCATTAGAACTGTTTTCTAGGATGGTTATCTGGCATTGAATTAACCAGTCCTGGAACAGCTGTCTGTCATTTTCCTTTGGAACCTAGTTAGCGCATAGGAAGCTTGTCGATAAAACTTAATGCTAAAAGCATAAACCTTGAAGCTAAGATCGGCTCTTCCATGTCTTCCTCAACAGTACAGGAGCTAAGTCTACACTTCGCCTACTTCTGTTTCACCCTCTCCATCAATTAAAGACAGCTGATTTTGATCTTTATATTAACACTTACTAAAATGTTAAGAGATGCTGATCTAAGTATGTGTTCCATGTCACTTCAGTCCTGTATTTGATTTTTCAGAAATAAATCTCTAATCCTGTTTTGCTGTGTGCTTCTCGGTTGGGTGTGTGTATGTGTGTGTGGGTGTGTGCCCGCACACAAGTTGTATGAAGTCATGCCTGGGTGGTGGTTTTTCATCTTTTCCACTTCATGCCCCTCACTTAATTGCATCTCAGTTTAGAGATAAAGGCTTAGATCCAAAGAACAGGAGGGGAAACCCTTTTACTTATGTGGATGTATGCCTGTTGCAGGTTCCTCCCTCTGCTGCAGACCCCATGGCCCTTAAAGACAGGCATCAGTGCATCATGGGTTCCCCATCAGGTTGCACATGGGTCTGTCTGCGCATGCACAGTGCATCTAAAGATGCCTGAAAAATCAGTCACATCCCCCAACCAGATACAAAATACTTTCTGCTCATACAGGGAAATCTTTGGATCTAAGTATTATCCAGTGGGATTAGAATATTGTTTATTCTCGTGGCCCCTAATCAAATAGTGGGCTTATTTTACATTCTCTTTGTATTTGTGATAATATTTTTCATATCCATATTTTTGAGTTAGTAAATATATGAGAGGAAAAGCTCATCTAAAGGAATAGTAACTTTAGCTTATGTTATTTTGTTATGCCAGTTCCATACTTAAAATATCACTTTGCAAAGAAAGAAACTCTCCAGAGTAGTTGTTTTAAGATGCTGAGAGAAGCCTTTTGGGATTCAATTGGGGAGCCTTTCCCATGCAACATGACCTGTACTCTGGTGTTAACTTCTGTTCCACGCAGCTGGTAAAAGCGCCTAGAGACTAAGAGGACAAAATAAGAGTGAAAAATGTTTGTGTATGCCCTGTAGGTTCCAAAATGGGCACAATAGGACACAAGAATTAGACAGTGTTTACAGGCTATGCAGTGGTGTTCATCTGGCATTGGGGTGAGAATCATGCAGCCCTCTGGATGTGGTTGGACTGCAGTTCCTAGCAGCCCTTTCCAGCAAAGCCAATTTTAAGGACTGATGGGAATTGAAGTCCAGCAGCAACATCCAGAGCACCACACAATTCCCATCCCTAATTTTGAAAGTAAGTTCAGTTCCTGAAGTCCAAATGGCATGGTTGCATGCATATTTACTCAGTAGCCAGTCCTACTAAGTTCAGTGAGATGAATTTCCAGGTAAGTTGGTGCAAGACTGAAGCCTAACATTCTGCATAGACTCTCTTCTGCCAGATCTAAGAGACTCTGATGTGTATAAATAAATGACTCCAGTATTAGCTAGCAAAGGGGCTGCTTGAATTCAGTGATGGGATTCTTTTGCTTTTTTTTAGCAGCAAGTCTTTCTACCCCATCACAAGGATGCTGAGGTTATGCTGTAATGTGGGTACTGCAATAACCACGCAAAGGCCGGCATCCTGTCAGTGATATGTGGAAGCGTAAGTCCACCATACACCAACATATGGCCTTTTTTGGTCATTGCAGAGGCTGGTATTCTCCTCTTGCCCCTGAAATGACCAAAGCCTCCCCAAGCTCACTCTTTTGCTGTGATAGCCCTTCCCTCCACAGCCAATCTGTAGCTAGTGGAGGGCTAGGTGGATCAGAGAAACATCTGGCAATGTCCTCCTCACTAGAAGGAGACTGATTAAATCCTCCACCAAGACTTCCAGAGGGCCACAGTGGGTCTCAGGCAATCATGTTGTTGGGTACACAGCCAGGCACTTCTCCAATCTCCCCTCCTCTCCACCAGCTTCTGCAGGGGCTATGCTTTGCAATATAGGCTCTCTGCCAAAACCTAATCAAAGCCTGGTCAGAGGAATATTTTTCTTCTTTTAATGTGATCAAAAAGAAAAGGTAGTTAGGCACACACAGTGAAGCTTCTTTAAATGCTGTTCACTTTAGTAAGAGAAGTACATAGAGGATGATAATCCCCCTTTGAAATGAATATGAAGCCCTAAGTGCTGCTGGATTGAGCCCTATGTATGTATGTACGTATGTATATGTGTGTGTGTGTATTGGAAACAGAAGTACAGTGGACAGTTGTTATCTGCTGGGGTTTGGTTCCAAGATCCCCATGGATAACAAAATTTGTATATGCTCAAGTCCTATTAAATATAATGACATAGCAAAATGGTGTCCCTTATAAAGAATAATGGAAAATCAAGGTTTGATATTTGAAATTTATACTTTTTTTGACTATTTTCAAACGGTGGATGCTTGAATCCGTGTATAAAAAAATCCATGTATAAGAAGGGCTGACTGTAATTTCCAGCATCCATATGATCTGGGTCATGGCACACATGTCAGTGGTACAAATAGTTTTGTCACAGTCATCATTGTTATTAAAGAGACATTATGTTTGGATAAAGTGTTTACCCAAGCATATGTTTAGATAAATGAATTCTAAAGTGAATTCATTATGTTATTGTGGCCTTATTATACATCATCAAAATCTGTTCTTCCTTTAGTGTACCCAGAGGGTTTAACACCCCATGTGGAAAATGTGCATTCTCCTCAGTTCTATGTGTTTGTTTACATTATTAGCATCTAGATGAGGTTCTGCAAATATGTGATAACCACTGTTTGTTAAAAATGGTCACATTTAGTGAGGAAATGCATGGCAAACAGTTTCAAGATGGCTAATATCTCATGCCAGCTTACTGGATTTATGCAGGTATTGTCACCTATACATCAGTGTAACCTTTTTCTTGCACATTGGTGTAAAACAAGATTAAAGGTTTAAGGCTATCTGCTGTTTAATTACAGCATGGTTTAATGCTTGTTATGGTGAAAGCGCAAGAAATCTCACATCACCCCTCTTCTTGTCTTCCAGCCTACAGGCTTGGTCTGTAACATAGAGATTGTCCAAGTCTCTTTTTTGATTTTATTCCCACCCCCAGCCAGGCCTTGCTAATTTTGGAAGGAAAGCATCTGGTAACATGTTCACTTATTCTGCTTTAACACCCCAGGACATCGGAAGCCCCCAAAACAACAAGTGGGAAGAAGAGCCCCATGTTATGTGGCCAGTACCCTAGCAAAAACGAGGGCAAGGAGCTGAAGATAGTGGTGCAGCCGGAGACCCAGCACAGAGCTCGCTATCTGACGGAAGGCAGCCGGGGCTCAGTGAAAGACAGGACGCAGCAAGGATTCCCCACTGTCAAGGTATGGCAACCTTGCCCCTGCCCTCCGCCCAGCCCCCTTGAGTCTCAGGCAGCAGGGCAAAAGGGCTGGTCCCCAGGGGCCTTTGTGGGCTTCTGTGCTGTGGCAGAATGGTTGCTCAGTACTGTGTGGTGTTGCTTTGCACCAAATTTGTCATCCAAACTGAATTAGAACTTGTGTGTACATTTCCATATTCCACAAGGATGTGGCTATTTTGTTGTTTGGAGAGAACTGCATGTTTCTTGGCTTAGTACAGGGATACCTTTCTTGCTGAGGGAAGGAGGAGGGTGTGTAAACACAGTGCAGTAGCTGCTCCTGGCTCTTAAGCTTCAGATGAATGCACAGAGCACTGTCTGTGAGATGCTTAATCCAAATGCAGGCAGACGGTGATGTGCCCATGTATACTTGTGCTTCAGGAAAGTATGAGGAAGCCCTCAGAGGCTGCAACTGGGAAGCCCAGAGCCCACAAGGCCACCTTAAATCTGAATTGTAAGCAGCATTGTGGATTTTTAGCTCTGGGATGTCAGCTTGTAACTCTGTACTGCACCTAGGAAATGACACATGTTTCAAGTCCAGTAGGACTGTGTGCAATGAGTCATGACTTGTGTGCCCTACCTGGTTTCAAAGCATTGCAGATGTTGTACACAAAGCAGAACTCAAGATAGCATGAATAACCTGGGGAGAGTTGGTTAAAAGCAAACTTTTAAATAATGAGACTGTGCTGCATTCTCCCCCCCCCCTTTTTTTTTTTTTTAATTTCCTTTTCACTTTTCTTTTCTTTTCACATATTGGTATGGAGATTAAATTGCTTAGATGTGTATGCATTTCCGAAACAGTATATTAGAATTTTTGATTGTTCAGAACTTTTTGTGATAGGGTGCTTCTGTGTGAAGGTTTCATGTTTAAAAAGTACCTTCATCTTCACCGTTAACTTTTGAAGAAAAGTTGTGTTTTCTCTGAGGATGGGCACAATAAGGCTAATATTAATGAATTTCCCTTTGAGAATGTGTTAAAGATTTTATGGTGTGTATAAGCGAGGAAAGCCATTCCTATTTAGAATAGGAAATTCAACTGTTTTAAGACATTTTGTGCATCAGGTTTTAATACTTACTGCACATCTAATATTCAGAAATGCCCTTAGCATTGTAATGTTTGAAAGATTGTGGCATTGCCTGTTGCTTTCTATTAATCCTTGCCTGCTTTCCTTGTGGTTCTAGTTGGAAGGTCACAATGAGCCTGTGACACTGCAAGTGTTTGTGGGGAATGACTCTGGTCGAGTGAAGCCACATGGATTCTACCAGGCCTGCAGGGTTACAGGACGAAACACCACTCCCTGCAAAGAAGTGGACATAGAGGGCACCACTGTCATCGAGGTGGGCTTGGATCCGAGTAACAACATGACCCTGGCGTAAGTGGCTGCATATATCGTTTACGGATTGGTTACAGATACATAGGTGGAAAATCCAGCTGGTGCTGTCTTCTCAGCTCAGACATTTTGAAATTAGTATATCTGGGGAGGGCTTAAGACATAAAGTTTTCCTGCCGACTGGCTATTAGTCTCAAGTTGTGCAGGGCAAGTTTATTTCACACTCTTAAGAATGGGAGCTGCCTCTGTTCAGTTGTGTTAGTGGTTGATGCATGTGTTCTTTTTCCATGCATGTATTATTCTTTGCTACTGACCTGAATGTTAACAGCCCCAACCTTGCATGGGACTCAGTGCATATATAAGGGACCTTCATGTCCAAATAAACCATGGGAATTCCTGTTAGGATGCAGGATACAGAGGTTAGAATATCTGTGGTTGGATATCACACCAGACTAAGTTGTTTAGCAAAAAGTGAATGAGCTTTGTCTCTCCCAAGGGTCTTCCCTTTCGTCTACCCTCTCTTCCACCCAAGCAGCCACAAGAGAGTTCAGAAGCTTTATCTTTGGGTCAACCACTCCTAGCCATGTTTTTCAGGTCCGGAACTTTAACTTTTACTAGGGAGGCTTTTACACAGCCTGCTAACCTGAACTCATGTTGTGCACCTACCTTGAGAATTCTCTTCACATATTATTTAGTTACATTTCCTCGATCAGCAGAAGTGGCATGATGGAGGCTTTTCTGTGGAACAGTTTTTCCTCTCCCTGTTTTGGGTGAGGGGCTTCTCTTCTGCTGGTTCTAAAACATGGTAAGTGGAGGGAAAATGCCTTCCCAGTTAACACAACAGACACTTCAGAAGCTGCCAGTGAACTGGCTCGGCACTTATCAGCAGTGGCAAGGCCAGACACAGGCATCAGCTATGCTCTTGCCAAAAGGCTCTTTAAGTGGGCCGCTATCTGAAACTAGCAAAGTATCCTATGACGAGGGACTCTCTCAGTCTGGCTCTGAGATGGTCACTCTCCTGAAGTGACAAACAATCCAGCCTTTCAGCAAACACAAAGCTCTCGTAAACAGGGGTCACCATGCCAAGCTTTATGCATGCGTGATTGCAAGATGTGGAACAGCTTGTGACTCAGTCAGTCTCATCGGCTGGAATTGTAACTCTTTGATTTGGATTTGGATTCTTATAATTAAAATGGAACAACCTTGTAATTTAAAAACTGCTCTGGTTTAAGGAGAGAACATGTTATAATATTGGACTAAGTCCTGTGTTCAGCTTTTCCCTCAGCTGCTAGGTCGTTTTAAAATCAGCAGCTGTATGAAAAGTCACTATTAATAAATTGCTTTTTCCTGCTTTACATTGTGGATGGACCCAGGATTTAGAGAATAAGGAAACACCTTATGATATATTCCTGTTTATTTTGATATTGCTGCTGCATCCCATCCATCCAAGACTAGTTACCATTTCCCCCTGAATTCTTTCCTCATTTCAGCTTCAAAGGCTAGCTTTGGATTGTTGCAGATATATAAGAAACAGGAAGAACAGCCACTTTCTCACTCCCTCTGTAGCATATGAATTAAAAGCCTTGCAGTTCTCTTCCTTCTCTCTTAAATACCAAGATGTACTGTTAATCCATACAGTGAAACCTTGCACATCTTTCTGGGTGGGAGGTAAGCGATAGGAGGAGCCAGAAAATATCTCAGTCTCAAAGATAATAATTTGAATTGAAAAACCTGTTTTGGCACAGAAAATGCCCTCTTTGTTGAGGAGGTGGCTTTTGACCATCTGCGTTACAAATGCCTCTTGTTTGTTTTAAGTAGGAAAGAGATGTAAAATGGTCTTGGAATAGTGACTGGCTGATCAAACAGGAACACTTAGCCAGCCACTCAGCATAAAGAGATCTAATGGTGTCCCATATTTTACCCTTCCCTGCTTTGGCTCAATAGCACTGTCGTTTGAGTGCTTACTAGATGAGATGATTAGGGGTATATTGGGTGGGTTATTTCTTTCCATCGTTCTGCATAATGTCCTTTGTATCTGGCCTGAATAATGTGCAAAGTGATCCCCTTAACACTGTCTGGAAACAAGCCATTGCAATCCCCTTTTATTAGTAGGAAAATGATATTAAAGTCAGCCACTGAGTACCTGAGCTGGGATTTTAACATGGAACTCCAACATTCCAATTTAACACTGCATCTTCTCCTGGGGTAGCAGCACACTGAAGCCAGAATGCTTTCATATGGTTTCTTGTGTGGCTATCATCACAACAGGCATGAAAGCATGTGCATCTATGGCTCTTTTTACAATACCTGCATTTTTGGAGACCTCAGGGGGCTTGCTGCCTTTCATGCGTGGTTATGAATGTCAGGACGTAAGTGAAGACAAATGGAATCTTATGTTTCCAGGGTGGACTGTGTTGGGATACTGAAGCTGAGGAATGCAGATGTTGAAGCCCGAATAGGCATCGCTGGATCCAAGAAGAAAAGCACTCGGGCCAGGCTGGTGTTCCGCGTGAACATCCCTCGGAAGGATGGCTCCTCTCTCACCCTGCAGACGCCATCCTCACCTATTCTGTGCAGTAAGTGGCAAACTCAGAACTCCTGAGGGAGTCTCACTGTGACTTGCGGTCCCTTTGTTGGTTGAGCTGCTGTGCATCTCATGTTAACCTGCTCAAAAAACAAAATTGAACAACCCAAATAAATCAGAGATTTGATGGAACATAATGTTCAGAGAGTCTCAGTAAACCATCTTTTCAGTGGCAAGAGTGACAGAACATGAAGAAACAGGTCTACTGTGCAGATTTCTTCAGGATAGTGCAGAATTGATACTGTACCAGTACATCAAGTTATAATTACATTCTATTCAGAGAACACATCAGACACGTTTTAACAATGGGAGGTTCAAGCTCTGACACTGTTTTTGCTCCAGGGAGGGGAGAAGATACTGGGATTCATCACTAATTTTAGAGGACATGTACCATCAGAGCTACAACACGCAATAATTTTTGCTGTTGCTAGAGCTCCTGGAAGACACTTCTGGGGTGACACAGTGGACAGCAGCCCTAAGCAAGCACTTGGGTTGCTTGGATTATCTTGCAAGCCCTAATTGCAGTCAGCAGCAAATATGAGCCCCTTTCTTTGTGGCTGAGGCTGGAGAAACTGTTGCTTGTTAGCTGGGACTTCCTTCTGTTTGATTAGAGTAAATAATTTCATTTTGATGCTCAGAAGCACAAGCTAAGATAAGTTATACTTCGCTTGTACCCAGCAAGTCCTCCCAGAAGCCCATGTTGTTGCCATATTGAGCACATAAAGTGGCTCAGACATAGGCACCTGTGCAAAGGAAAAGGGATGTTCTGGTCTTAGGCAAGGTGTTTAATTTCTAAAGTCAGTATTCATCACTAGCTTCTATAGAGCAGAATATTTATTTATCATGGTCATGAGTCAAATTACTTCTTTTTTTCAGACGTGTTACGCTTGTGCTTAAGTTTCCAACTTTTCCCCCCCTCTAGGCAAAATGTCTTCCTTCTGTGTACTATAGTATTGTTCATTGGAGTTAGTTTATATTTGGGAATTTGCAAGGACACCAACCATTGTAATGCTTGCATGTGGACATCCAGCCAAGGGGGGCAGGTCTTTTTGCGAGGCAACTTTTAGGGGACTTTTCACCATGCAAAAATGTTTTGTAATGGCAATTGGTTGACTTTGAAGACTCCTGATGTTAGCCAAATTCAAATATCAGTACCAGTTCAATGTGGTATTACGTAGTGGTGAGGAATATAATAAGCACAGTTTCTAGGAGATAACAGTCACGTGCCGCCCCTTAGGAGAATTGTGCAGTGATTTACTCGAAAGGAAACATGGACATTAAAAAGAAATACTAGAGTGTGCTTTGCCCAATCAGACATTTTATAAATAATGTCCTGGTTTTGCACAAGCATCGCTTGCTAAAGGACTAGTTCATTATGGAGACCTTTGGGAACACTGTCAACTGCATGCATGCTATTAGTTGAAGAGCTGTTTCTTTTCTTCTCTCTTTCCCTCGCACTCCCCAAATCTGTAGCTCAACCAGCAGGTGTACCAGAGATCCTAAAGAAGAGTTTGCACACCTGTTCAGTGAAGGGAGAAGAAGAAGTCTTTCTGATTGGCAAGAATTTCTTGAAGGGAACCAAAGTGATCTTCCAAGAGAACATGTCTGGTAAGTACCCAGTTTTGCCTAAGCTTCACATCAGGAGATGAGTGCGGATGGTGTTGGACTGGTGGCCTCTATGCATACCTAAGGGGCAGCTGGCTTCTCTGCTTATGTCTCCCTTGGGGATGGTTCCAATAAACGTAGCCCAGCATTCACAGTAACGTGCCTCTCTTTTCCTTTCTAACAGATGAGAACTCTTGGAAGGCAGAAGCAGAAATAGACATGGAACTGTTTCATCAGGTATTGGTTTTTGGGGTGCACTGAAATACAGGCGTAAAAGCTTTCCTCTTCATTTTTGAAAACATTCCTTATTTGCTCTTGAAAGTATTTACTAAGAATTTATATATAAAGTCCTTCCTTTAATAATATGTTTGGAAGGAAAGGAAAGCATACTTTAGTCATTCAGATAGAAGTTATGAATATCTTACTCCCAAGCTAACTAGATGCTTTTGTTCTAAAACCTTGCCTTCATATGGCTGAACATTTGATTGACATTCACATGGCCAACAGACTGAATTTATATGCTTGGATAGATCATTAGACAATGATAATATTTGGCCAAGATGACTCCCTTTTTGTTGCGGACTGCCTGTGAACTAATTTCTTTCATTCCTGTGACAGATTTGTTGCTTTATTCTCTCAGTTAACCTTGACTTGCCAAGAGAATTATGGCTTTCACATTTTCCATAGCTAGGGCAAGCCCCTGTCTTCCATGCAGTAGCAGCTATCACAGTATTCAGGCATGGAGACTGTGTGAGTGCTGCACTTGTTCTGTTACCTTAGGTGATGATGATCTCCGTTTTTACCTCCAATTCCCTGTGATTAAAGGGGTAAAGGTGCTACATGTTCAAACAGTGGCCAATCCTTCACTTTGCAGGTGTAATGATCCTCATTTTAGGAGTGGGTTTCTGGACTTAGTTGCCTTAAGTGGCTGCTAAAGGCTTTGTCATTTTACAAGTGAACACGATGTGGCCTCTGCAAACCCTTGCTATGTGGCCTCAAGTCTACTGTGTGGGTTCCAGTTCCTTATTGCCTGTCATGTTACCCTTGTATATTTTATGGCTGGTTGCTAGTTCTGGACTCATAGACTGAGCTTGTCTGAGGTAGTCTGGTGAAAGAAGATAGCAAGCTGTAGCAAAAGAAAGGGAGGAGTTGATGAGTTTGTTTCTGTGCATGTGTGCGCATGCGTTTTGAAATTATGGTACATGCAGGAAGGCAAATGCTTAAGAGTGATCTCTTGTGTGCTTTCACCACTGTTGGGTATGCTCAGGAGGTCTAATGTCACAGTAATTTAATAGCTGTGTGGACTCCATAGATACATTTATGTTATGAATAGATCTTGCATTGTTAACAGTTGGTAAGTTCTTTAAACTTTCTAAATTCTGCTTTTGGTTTTAGAATCATCTAATTGTAAAGGTGCCCCCATATCATGACCAGAAAATAACTGCACCTGTTTCTGTGGGGATCTATGTGGTGACCAATGCTGGGCGATCCCATGACATACAGCCATTCACTTACACTCCGGACACATGTAAGTAAAAAGCAGTGAGGTTGTCAGGAGGGCTTTGGCCCATACTTGTGCATAGCCATTCCTCGCTTTGGTTTTTGAGTTCCTGGCAGAGGCTGAAGGAGAAAGCAGGACAGTTCAGTGGGCAGTACCACCTATTGCCCATCCTGATCTGGAGTGTTCTGCAGTAGGAGCATGCTCTGGGGCTCTGAAGTGGCACCCATGAAACCGGAAAATTGGGGGGAAGAAGGGGCCTCTGCTGTGCATGTTTGAGACCGGTGGTTAGAGCTTATTGTAGGGCTTTTCTTTGCTGTTTTTTGAAATGGGAAACAGAAAGTGGGGAGGAAAGAAAGAGAGACAGATTTCCTTGTATTTTTAAAAGTTTGATTACAAGGAAGAAAAAGAGTGGGAGGGGACAATAGGATATGAACATGAGATAGCCATTTGCATTAATAAATGCTGGAAAGTCATTTCCAGAGTGCATTTTCTCAAAGTTGGCCTCTATAAAACAAATAGTTAAAGCAGTGAGATCTACTGCTTTAGATGCTGAGCAATAGATGGAGAAGGTTTATCTTTCCAGCCTTGGAGTACAAATCTTTTAGCAACAGTAACAGCGCACAGGAGCCAGCCATGTTGAGCATTGGTTAAATCCCCCAAATGGGAAATGTCCTTTTTCACCTTTTTTTGAGTGTCAGTGATGTCTTTTGCTCCATCAACAGCCAGTACTCTGAATGTGAACGTGAAACAGGAAATATCTAGCCCGACACAGCCTTGCTCTTTTGATGACGCAATCAAAGGTATTTAATTCTTTCTAGCAGTATTAATCTTGCACTTTGGAGGTCTCCCAAGATGGAGGTGGACTCTCCATCTTCGGAGGTCTTTAAACAGAGGTTGGATGGGCATCTTTCAGGAGTGCTTTAGTTGTGTCTTCCTGCATGGCAGAATGGGGTTAGATTAGGTGGCCCTTGGGGTTCCTTCCAGCTCCAGGATTCTGTAATTCAAATCCCTTGAGTTCTTCTGCAGACCTTTTTTTAAAAACCACTTCATAAATTATGTTGTGATCACGTACATTCTTTTAATAGGGGAATGGTTTCTTTGGCAGATATGGCATTTTAGTCTAATTTGCTTATTTGTAATATGCGTCAGGATTCACAAAGTAGTAGCTAATTTTTTTCTGGGATTAATTAGGTGTGCAGTGATGGGAGGATGAGCAAAGGGGCAGTAGCAGCCATGATGTGCCTTCATGATGTGCCATAGGAATGAAAGTAATTTCTCTTGGGAATGCCAGACTCCTGAATGTACATAGCTACATTATGGGAGAGGGGTTTTTTGGGAGGGGAGGGATTTGGTAGAATTCTAGAGGACAAAATACCAAAGCACTCTTAGCTTAAAGCATGAAGCTGCTGCAAGATAAATCATTTCATGAGAAGGAAAATACAGCTTTAGTGTAATAAAAGAGATCACTGTTCAAGACACAGGATGACAGGCTTAGTTGTGAGTCCACAAATTCTTCATGGTTTTGCTTTGTTTTTGTCTTTTACTGCAATTGGCCCTATTACTGTGTGCAATCATTTACTAAAATAAGCTCATTAAGTTTCAGAAGGTGTTCAGGAGGATGTCAGTGTCTGAAACAGAGCAGCATAAATAGTAAAGTGAGATGTTTAACAGGCTTCCAGGTTTGCAGCTGAAAATTATCTAGCATGGCTGTTCTGGCTGCTGTTTCCAGCCTACTAGAAACACAAGATGCTGCCTTAAGACTACACTTGGTCTCTTATCCCGCTGCTGGCAGCTGCTTTCTGGGACTATCTCAGTCTTACTGGCCATGCTGCCCACTGAACCTTATTAGGTCTCCTGCATCCAGAGCAGCTGCCCTACCATGGAGCTGAGGCCTTCTCCAGTTATTGGCATGGATTCTTGCCATTAATCTGTTGCCTTTGTTCTTTACCAGTCACAGGGCAGTGTGGGTGCCTTTAACTCTAGTTCCCAGTACTGAAATTTGGCTCCTGTTTCTGGTGCTTGTGACTGTAGGTTTTAATCTTGTAGAGTTTCTGCGAAGGATTAGTTCCATAGCAAGCTAGGCTGCAGCTGATGGAGGATTCCAGAAAGTGTTTGCTGTTGTCTTTATAGCCTTATTTCCCCCGCTTTTCACCTGTGTTTTTCCCCCCTTACAAGCCTAACTATTTGAAAAGGGCTTGTGGGATCAGAACTTGGAAAAAGTTACTTTTTTTGGATAGCTTACAGTATCCTGCAACCAGCATGGCTGCTCTAAAAGCTCTGAGTGGGATAGAAAAGAGTAGGGGAATCTTAGTGGCCTACAAACAAATGGGACATTGAACTTTGAAGAACTGGTGATCTTTGTGCAATAACAACTTAATGGCTCCTTGTGTAATTAGAGCTGAAAGTAGAAACTGTTATCACTAGGCTTCCCAGGCATGCCATTTTGCACAGGACAGGCTCTGTTTGGAGTCCTGAAGTCAATTCTCTTATTGGGGTGATAGAAGATGCCCTAACCCCCCTATTTGACAGTAGGTGGTAGCATTGGGGATGTAGGCAGCAAAGTTATAGATACCAGGATTCATCTGCTGGGATCATGGCTGGCATGGTACCGCTTTTCTTCCTCCTCCTCATCTTGCTGGGCTGATGCCATCTCATGAGGGCTGGCCTTCTATCTTGAGAGATGAATGGGTTTGGAGGTTCCTGTGAAATTTGAAATGTCATGGGGCCCTGAGATCTCTGAAGGGGCCCTCCCCTCATGAGACTTGAGGTGACCTGGGAATCCTAATTGTCATACTACAGAAGAACTCATTTACTGTGGCACCTGCTTTCACGGGGCAGAGATTGCTGCGCCAGATGTATTTCATGAAGGAAGCTCTGGTCTGTGAAAGCTTGTGTTGCATTAAATGTATTTATTTTAATGTACCCAAGACTTACTGTTTATTGCTACAGACTCATATGAGCTTTGTCCTACAGATTTTACCAGCTGTAATGTCACCTGAAGGTTGTACTGCATATTCAGATGCTTATCCCAGTCTTTTTTTAGTCCAGGGGTTCTTTTAGTGCCATGGACCCCTTTGTCAGTCTTCTGACACCTATGGACTTCTTCTCAGAATAATGTTTTTAAAAGCATAAAAAGCTAAATTTCAGTTAGAGATGTTAGTAAAAATAAAGATGTAATTTCCCCCCATCCAAGTTCACAGACCCCCTGAAATATATTCCTGGACCCCTCTGGAGTTTGTGGATCCTAGATTAAGAACTCTTGCTTGATATTCCTCTCCTTTGGGAGAAAGAGTGGTATCCCAGTGTTGAATCCTGTCTCTGTCTCTTTCCCTTTTTTGTCTCTGGTGCTCTCTGCCCATCTCAGTCCCTGCACTTTAAGTCATGCCATTTTTCAGAACAGCACTTAATTCTGTGTTTATCTGTTGCAGTGAACCCCAGTGGCTGTAACCTGGACAAGGTAAATATTCTTCCCAGTGCCTTGATAACTCCACTCAGGCCAAACAATATCATTAAGAGCGAAGAGGCTGCTCCAATGGAGCTTGTGCCTGAAAAAAGATCCCCTTCAGTCTTTAAGGTAAGTGGTGTTGAGCAGTCATCTGTGGATTTTGGAGAGACATGAGTGCCTTATTCTTAGAGGCAGCGATGTCGCACCAGTACCGAAGTGTACTAAAATGCTTTCTTCTGCCTGTGTGTTTTTCCCTTCAGACAACCAGTGTAGTTGGTCCCTCTCAAGCACCTCTAGAGTCCGGCATGCCCAGCCTACTGGGAAACAGCACTTTCTCCTCTTCTGCTTCTCACTTGGCTCCTGAGAATGAAAAGCAGCCACTGCCGCCCAAGGTGTATACTCCAGAGGCAATGCCTACCCTCCATACTCAGGACATTGTCCCACCTGGCAGCTTCCCAGCAGCTTCTGCTGGCAGCCAGCTGCAGAACAGCGACACCTTGTTGCAGCAGGCATCTCCATTCCCCTCAAGAGAGTCCCAGGGGCCCAGAGAGATGCTTCAGTCTGACAGTGCAGTCATGACTTTGTCTCAGCTGACAGAGGTTTCCCAGCAGCAGTCACCGCTTCAAGACTCGTCCCAGGCTTTACAGCAGCAGATCTCGGCCAACATATTTTCATCACCCGGCAGAGTGAGTCAGCTGCAGAACACGATCCAACAACTGCAAGCAGGGACCTTTCAGTCCAGCACTGCTAGCAGCAACAGTGGAAACGTGGATTTGGTCCAACAGGTCCTGGAAGCACAGCAGCAGTTGTCGTCTGTCTTGTTTTCAGGGTCTGACAATGAGGACGTTCAAGAGCAGCTCAATGTGGAAATTTTCCAGCAGGTCAGCCAGATCCAAAATGGAGTCAACCAAGGGATGTTTTCCTCTGATGCAGTCCACTCGAGGGCTGAAGACCTGCTATCCAGCAGAACAGAGAACATTCATCCACAGCCTGAGAGTTCTTTGTCCAGTCAGCAGCAGCAGCAGCAGCAGCAGCAGCAGCAGCAGCAGCAGCAAGCAATGGAGACTTCTGCAGCAATGGTGATTGAGATCCAGCAAGGCCTCTGCCAGGCAACAAGCCAGATGCCGTCCGACTTGTTCTCCTCCTCTTCTTCAGGCAACGGAAACATCCAGCAGTCCCCAGTGTACCAGCAAGCTTCCCACTTGATGGGTGGCCTGTCCACAAGCGAAGACATGCAAATGCAATGTGAGTTGTTCTCTTCCACCAACGTTTCTGGCAATGAAGGAGCAACGCCACCCCAACGGCAGCAGGTGCCGGCCAACGGCTCTGCCCTGTTTCAGTCTTCTGGCTCCACCAAAGGCGAAGAAGTATCAAGCCAGGCGGAACAGTTGCGGAATGACGTCTATCAGGCTATGGTCCAAATGCAGCACGGCGGGGAGGGTCAGGTGCAGGTCAGCCTCTTCTCTTCCTCCGAGAACATGATGCAAGGCAATGGAGCACCACCGTCCCAGCAGCAGCAACCACAGCCACCGCCGCCACCACCATCCCAGGGTGGAGGCCTCTTCCAGCAGGGTGGGGAGATGATGTCCCTCCAGTCTGGAAGCTTCTTGCAGCAGGCCCCCCACTCTCAGGCTCAGCTTTTCCACTCTCAGAGCCCTATCGGGGACGGCCAGAACATCTCCCAGGAGGCTCCAAGCTCCCTCTTCCATAGTCAGAGCACCGCGACTTCTTCAGAACAGCTGCCACCCCCCATTTTCCACTCACAGGCCCCCATGGGGGTTGTTCAGGAGCAACAGGCCGGCAGCATGTTTCTTTCTCATTCTCAGAATTCAATGAGTGGCTCAGTCACACGGGAGGAGCCCATGACGTTCTTCACCACCCAGAATTCGATTTCTTCTTTGCAGGCCTCTGCCAGTGCTGAGCAGCCAGCCTCATTCCAGCAACAGCAGCAACAACAGCAGGCGGCTCAGCTCTCCCACCTCCAGGGGTCTCTGCTTCCTCCGCAGGAGCAGCCTCCGCCTTCACAGCAGGGCATTTTCCAGTCACAAGTGCCCCTGGGTGCACTCCCTCCTTCAGGTGTGCCCCCAAACCAACAAGAAGCCATGTACCAGTCCTCACATTCAATGGCAGCTCTTCAGAACAGCACACAAGAGCAGCAGCAGCAGCAACAGCAACAGCCAAACATGCATTACAGCAGCCAGGGCCCCATGGGCCCCATGGCATCCCCGAAGCAGGCCATGCTGTTCAGCTCCAGCCCCAGCTCCCTGACCAGCCAGGAACAGCAGCAACAGAGCCAGTCTCTCTTCCACCCACAGAACGCCATGAGGACCATGAATCAGGACCAGCAACCCATGCAGTTCCAGAACCAGAGCCCAGGCTCCTCCCAAGCTGAGCCGTCCCAGCAGCCACCGCCGGCCTTATTCCACAGCTCCCCACAGCTGCAGCTGGTCCAAGGTTCTCCCAGCTCCCAAGAGCAGCCTCTCACCCTTTTCATCTCATCAACTTCCATGTCTGCCTTACAGAACAGCATGAGCCAGCAGGAGATGCAGCAGTCCTCCCTCTATTCTTCACAGAGCAGCATGTCTGGCATCCAGGGTACTTCTTCACCCCCACAACAGCAACAACAGCAGCAACAACAGCAGCAGCAGCAACAACAACAACAGCAAGCTTCCTTGTTCCATAATGGCCCTGGAGGTGGTGCCATCAGCCAGCTGCAGAATTCATCTGCTTCATCTCAGCAGACCTCTGGAATATTTCTTTTTGGCATCCAAGAGAGTAAGTTTCAGAATGGAGGGTCCAGAATTGTCACCAGCTACAACAGCAGATGAGTCTGTTTCTAGTTATGGGTTTTTTTCTCTCCCCTTTGTGGCCTTGCAGGTCATCCCACAAAATTAGGACTAACTGTGTCCAGATGGAGGCATGAGATTGAGTTGAGCCAGCATGATTGAAGGCCAGAGAGTATTTAATAATTTAATTAATCAATTAAGATATTTATATTCCAGCCTTTATCCGAAGATCTCAGAGTGGCATAGAATAAAACTAAAACCATCTTAAATTATATAACCATAAAACATATCCAGCATAGATAAGGCTTTAATAAAAAAAAACACCAAGTTTTACCTTGGTGCTGAAATGATTATAAAATTGGTACCAGTCAGGGCTGCAGAGGGAAGGAACTCTACAGCTGGGGAGCCACTGCAGAAAAGAGGGTAACAGACACAGGGCTCTACTACAAGGTGTCTTTTAATCTAAAGCTGGAGTGCTTTATTGCTGCCAGCCACAGGTACACATACCTTGGTGCAAAATCACTTTGAATCAGTTTGTTTCAGCATTCACTGAAGAGGTTCATCTCAGTGCTAAGATCTATTGTCTTAGGCTCCTTGGGATACTGCCAAGACTGTGATTTGGAGTACCTTCTGTAGAGAACTTTTGGTGATTCAGAGGTCTTTGCAGTGTGAAATAGAATATGCTCCCTTGTTTCTCATTAATCCCTCACATTCAGTTGTGAGTGATGCATGTTGAAGACTGAATGGGCCAACAAGCTCATTGAAGAGGCATTAATCACATGTATTTTCTATCTCTCAACAGACTGTGGCCAGCTCTTAACATCTGGATCTGGTGCGTTGTCTGAACAGATGATCACCATTAGCCAGCCACAAGGGGAGGTGCAGCCTTCTGTCACTACCCTCCTGTCTCAGCAGATGTCAGAGAACCCCCAGCTGTCTTCGGCCATGACCACCAATCAGAATATGAAGAAGATCGATGACCTGCTTGTGTCCTTGCAAAACCAGGGGAACAATAACATGGCCGGCTCCTTCTAACTGGTCAGGTGAGCTGGGGCAACTGGAGTTAAACGTTGTCCTCTCTGGCTGGGGAGGAGAGGTATATAATAATAACAATATAATTTATATTACGTTTAATCCAGGGGTAGGCAACCTTTTTGAGCTGGGGGCCGGGTTGCTGTCCCTCAGACAACTGGGGGGCCAAAGCCAAAAAATAAATAATTAAATAATTTTGTTTATAAATAAATAAATAAATAAACCGGGACAAATGTAGAACAAAAATTTCAAATGGAGGACACTTTAAAAAAATGGAGGACACGCTAAAAATTTGCTGATTTTTTGAAAAATGTTAATATAAATGCATGTTTTGGAGGCTTCTATAGACAACTGCCCCCCTTGCCTGCCGCTTGCCCCCCCTTGCCCGCCTCCTCCTGATAGGCCAAAGGCCCCACGCCCTCACGCAAGAGGCCAAAGGCTCCGGCGGCAATCAGCGGCAGGACCGGGCTGGGGCCGGTCCCAAGGCCTTGCCGGGCCACATCCGGCCCATGGGCCGCAGGTTGCCTACCCCTGATCTAGATAATCCGTTTCATCCAAGATTGCTTGGAGTTGAATGGCGACTGCTCTCTCAATTACCTTTCCCAAAAATGGTAACAATGAAACAGGCCTATAATTATTTCTGTCCAGGGAGTCAAGGGTAGGCTTCTTTAGAAGTGGTTTAACCACTGCCTGCTTAAGGCAAGATGGAAGGTAGCCTTCCCTAAAGGATGCGTTGATTATGTTCTTTTATAGTAACCTAAAGGCATCACCCCCCGGGACGGCCAGCCAAGATGGGCAAGGGTCGAGAGAGCAAGTTATCTTTTTCACACAACCAAGAAGCTTGTCCACATCGTCGGTACTGACAAACTCAAATTGATCCAGAATAACAGTATAGGCGGAGACGCTGGATACCTCTCCTAACGACTCAGTTTCAAAGCTGGCATCCAAATCAGCTCTTATGTGAGAGATTTTGTCTGCAAAGTGATTATTAAAAGCGTCACAGCAGGCTATTGTAGGTTCTTGGAAAGGATTCAGGGTGGGGGTTAGTTGAGTTATATCCCTAACCGCCCTGAATAGCTTTGCCGAACGAGACTTGGCAGACGCAATAGATGCAGAATAGAAAGACTTCTTAGTTGCATCTATCGCCACACCATAGGATTTAAGATAAATCCTATGGCGTGTCCTGTCAGATATAAGTCGAGCCTCATCCTCTAAAGGATCATAAATTATCTGAGTTTTATTTTTGTCTGACCTGGCATTACACAAAAGGAGAGTAAGATTCTGTGATTGGTCTGGCGTGCTCTCCTACTCTATTGGGGTAACAGGGTGAATGGAAGGGGAGACAGATAATAAACATCAATCTCTCCTTCCTCTGTAATGACAATTCAAACCCCCCCCCCCCAGTTCTGTCAATTAATGGAAGTTGTGGAATGAAATAAAAATGAGAGTTGACAATCTTTGTTCTGCTGGCTCTTGATGCTGCTCAGTGCAGTAATGTGGATTTTGCAAATCCATTGCAAGCGATGTTCACCTCTGCTGAAGAACATTGCTCAGAAATCACAGGGAGGATGGAGATACATTGGTCTTGACAGAAACCTCAGGCCGAAACTGGAAGTGAAACTCCCATGCACTGCCCATGGCTGGCCTCTTTTTACAAGCAACTTCCCCCAACCTGAGTCCCCAAGATTTTTGGGCTGTGGCTCCCAACCTTAATATATTTATTTAACTTCCTTACAATTTGCAACCTTCCTCACAATCTGTAACAGGCTGATTACAGTTGACAGAATGTGCAATTCAAAATATCTGGACGCCATCATATTGAAATTTTTGTCAGCCACTTGATTGAGATAAATTTCTTAGCTGTTAGTGCTAACAGACACACTAAAAAAAGCTCTTGCTGCAGAGTGGATATGTCCTTATGCAGAGTTTCTCCAATTGCATAACACTGATCTGTGGCTGTGATGTGAAGTACAAGGCAGTCGCTATAGTTAGCTTCAGCATGGAGGAAAATACCCAGAGCCACAGAAGAGGAGGGAGGGTGCATGGCTGGTTGCCTTAGAGTTTAACCTGCTCTCCATTTCCTCTCCTTTTTACTTGTGCTTCCAGAAATCCTGTGATGGACAGGCAGATTTGCAAGACTCCTTTAGTTCTTGTGACTCTGAAATTTAGGGTGTTTGGACTTCAACTTCCTCATTCAAAAGATGGTCTGGACCTAAGGGAAAACATAGCCTTCACCCTTGCTTTGGAGGAGCATCCCTGCTGATCCTGGGAAACAGCTGTTGTGAAAGAGCATCTGAGAGAGAGACGTCTTGGAACCAAGAGCAGTGGAAGAGCTGTGCTTTGTGTTGCTCAAGCTGAAGGCTGGGCAGTTACCCCCATCTCTAGCCCCTCTGAGGGGATACAGAGCATGAATGCTCAGTTATCAGTTGGAGCTAGGTAAGGAAAGAAAATGGGACCGTGTGTCTCCCCACCCTCCTCTCTTTCTAGCCTCCGCGGCTCTTCAGTGGGAGCTGTGAAACATACAGAAATATCCTGGGTCCCAAAATCAATTGGTTGCACAGATGTCTGGTTCACACACTTGTATTCGTCATTTGATGACTTATCCCGTGATTTACAGTTGAATATTTCTGTGATTTCCATTGAAAACGGTTTCTTGAGGCAATGTGAAGTAACACAAGTGTTCAGTCCATAGTTGTGAATTTCACACGTGTGCATCATCGCTTGATGCTGGAGGTGGTGAACCTCCAGGTGTGAACTGAGCCCCTCTGTTGAGTAGAAATTTCTGCTGACTTAATAGAAATGGGGAAAGCTGTGAAATAACGCTGGGGGTGGTCAGCACATGCTACATAGAACCTGAGAGTCTCCCATGGCTTTGAGGTACAGCCTTAAGGAGTGGGGCTGGAAGGGGTCTGTGTGCTGGGGCAGTGTTGGGGGGGGTGGGATCCAAGAATGTGACCGCAGCTTCTTCCGGAAGGGCTGGGTGTAAACTAATAGAGCTGCTGAAAGGAGAGGGACTATCCTAAATTCCTGGTGCTCTGCCAGTCTCCCCACTGGGAAGGACAAGGCTTGCTCAACGGTTTCTCTCTGAGTCCTGCCTCCATTGGTTATGAGCTGAATCCTCACCCCCTTAATCCCCTTTCTGTTTCCTTGTCTCTTCTTGTAAATATGCTGCCATCTCTTGAAACCTGAGCTAGCTTTTTAGGAGACCAGAGAGCCCCAGGGCTGGTAGAGGTCCAGGGCTGGACTCAGCAGAGTGAGCAGGTGGGCTCCAACGTGCCACGGGGATGGGCTCACCATGTTCTGAACCCATGCAGCCACCGAAAGAAAAAGGGAACCTGCAAAACTGGCAGGCCCTGAGTCACTTAAGTTCTCTCTCTCTCTCTCTCTCTCTCACACACACATACACACACACACACGGTTGCTGGGGGACAAGAAGGGGCTAATGGGCAAGCCCTTCTGTGGAGTGGGAAAGTGTTTGCATTCAGTTTGGTTTTTGCGTGCCACCCACCTTCCTTTCCCCCCTAACTTGTGCTGGTGTGAAGTCTTAAAGTGAAGCCCAGATATGAGGCCAGGGAAGAGTGTCAGTTCCTTTTGGGCCTTGGGGCTGTAGCTCCCTCCCAGCAGTCCCTTTGTAAAACACAGAGGAGGGCAGTGGTGGTGCATTTGCACCCATGCCCTGCCGTTCCCCCCCCCCTTGAACTCAATACCCCAGGGGCAGACTCCGTTTCAGGTGCTCTCCGGGGAGCGCTCGTCCAAGCCTCCCTCTTCCGGATTTCTGCTTCTTTTTCTCTCCTGCACATCCTACGCTGTTGCGTGGTGTCAGTCGCACAACAGCTTCTATGTGTAGCTTTCTTTGGCCTTAGGGAATGTGGGTTTTTTTAGTATGTGTTGGTGTCCATTTTTGTTCCTCTTGTGGAATGGTTTTCCAGGTTCCTCCTCGTGTGTTTTTTCTGAGGTGTGTCACCTTGAGCTACGTAGAGTCCTGCTTGGGTTTGGGAGGGGGGTCATTTTGGTTCTGGTTCTTGTCCAGCTAAATGCAAGTCCATCACGACTGATTTTTGCAGTGAGTAGTTTGGTCTGTCTGTCTGTCTGTCTGTCTCTCCTTGAGAGGCTCAAGTTATGTTTTCAGTAGTACAGGCTATTTTGCCGATATGAAGGGAACTTTTCAGAAAGAGACCTGCTCTAGGTCATTTAATTTTGAATACAGTTTTCAATTGTTCAAGTTTTGGATGGTTTATATCTAATGTGTGTTTCATTATTTTTTTTGGAAAGCTCTATTTTGTATTTAGGAAATGAACTATTTTGCTATTTGTACTGAGTGAGTACATTGGCATAACTATAGACTATAAATATACATATATATATATATGTACATGTATATATATATATTTGCATATATTCACACACATATATTCTCCTTGCCACAGATTTTTGTGGTAAATGTGTGAGTTTTATTGTCTGTTCTCCCACAACATGGTGTCTAGTAGTTGGGGGACGGGGTTGGGGTTTGTTAAGTCTTTGCAAAGTATTCTAAGTACTTTTTTTGCAGCGAACGTAGTCGTGTTCATCTCTGGCCATTCCATCAGGCAGCATCTGTACTGATTGGCTATGAGGGCAGCTTCGTTGCCAAAGTGGCAGGTCTCACTTGGCAGTGTGACCTAGTGGGCAAATCCCCCGGGGCAACTTCTTCGGGGGCTGGCGGGTTCCATTCAGCATGAGCCATTCAGCTTTTACTCATTGTTCATGTCTAATATTTTATTGCCAGCTTTTTAATTTATAATAACACTACAGACTCAGATTGAAGCCTGTGGCTTTTCTCTGTCCCATAATGTCTGCATAGCTCCGGTGGGAATGGTTAAGACGTGAAGGAGCAGCCACACAGGTGCCTCTTCCAGACAGGAATAAGTGGCAGAAGGGATGGACAAGGGATGGGCAATGGCTTCTCTTTTAGCTTTTGGGGGAACCCGTGGCTGTGCCCTAAACAGAGGATTTCTTCTGGAAGAGACGTTTCATCCCAGGCCTCAGTGGCTGCATAGGGCTGAAGTGTCCAGTGAGAGACAAGTAAGGAGCAGTTTAGCCAATTCGCTGACCTGGACTGTGTCCACCGCTGTCGCAGGGCTGCTTCTGGGGGACGAGGACGAGGCACCAGGGACCAATCTATCCTAGGCTGAACCAAGTCTTCTGCCCAAGTCCTGCCAGCCACTTCTCCCCAGATGTTTCCGGCTGTACAGCGGTGGGGCATCCATCTATCCTCTGTCTGTCAGAAAGGCTCCCTTTGTGGCTGCTCACTTAAAATGGCAGCACTCATGTTTCTAGGGTTGGTTTTAATTCCTGCTTTTTCCTTGGTCCATTTTAGGTCAATATTTAAATGTGCAACATTTTGAATTTATGTGGTTTGGTTACAAAAAGTGTGTCTTTGGAACCAAGAAGCTGCTCGGTGGCTGCCAGAGACTGGCGCTGCATCTTTCCTATAGATTTTATCGGGGTGATGGCGAGAGGCAGAGGGGGCCTACTAAGATGGAGAGGCAGGTTTCCTGGGGCCCTCTGAGGTATGTCTTTCTGTCCCATTTTCACTCCCCCATGGCAGTTAGGAGCTCCTCATATTTGCCTGGGCCATTTTACAAGCTTGTTGCAAACAAGCTTGTAAAACGTGGACTACACAAGGTAACTGTTACATGGGTTTGTAACTGGTTGACCGGCCGAACCCAAAGGGTGTTCAACAATGGCTCCTTTTCATCCTGGAAGGAAGTGACCAGTGGGGTCCCACAGGTCTCTGTCCTGGGCCCAGTGCTATTCAACATCTTTATCAATGATTTGGATGACAGAATTGGGAGCATACTTATCAAATTTGCAGATGACACCAAATTAGGGGGAATAGCTAATACTCCAGAGGACAGGATCAAGATCCAAAATGACCTGAATAGACTAGAAAGCTGGGCCAAAGCTAACAAAATGAAATTCAACATGGAGAAATGTAAGGTATTGCACTTAGGGCGGAAAAATAAAATGCACAGATATAGGATGGGTGACACCTGGCTGAATGAAACTACGTGTGAAAGGGATCTAGGAGTCCAAGTAGACCACAAGTTGAACATGTGTGAACAGTGCGATGCGGCAGCTAAAAAGGCCAATGCAATTTTAGGCTGCATCAATGAAAGTATAGTGTCTAGATCAAGAGAAGTAATAGTGCCACTCTATTCTGCTTTGGTCAGGCCCCACCTGGAATATTATGTCCAGTTCTGGGCACCACAATTTAAAAAAGATGTGGAGAAACTGGAGCCCTGTGTCCAAAGGAGGGAGACTAAAATGGTGAAAGGTCTGGAAACCATGTCCTATGAGGAACGACTCAGGGAGCTGGGGATGTTTAGCCTGGAGAAAAGAAGGTTAAGAGGTGATATGATAGCCCTGTTTAAATATTTGAAGGGATGCCATGTTGAGGAGGGAGCAAGTTTGTTTTTTGCTGCTCCAGAGAACAGGACCCGGAACAATGGATGCAAGCTGCAGGAAAAGAGATTCCATCTCAACATTAGGAGGAACTTCCTGACAGAAAGGGCTGTTCGACAGTGGAACACACTCCCTTGGAGGGTGATAAGTCTCCTTCCTTGGAGGTCTTTAAACAGAGGCTGGATGGCCATCTGTCGGGGATGCTTTGATTTGGATTTCCTGCATGGCAGAATGGGGTTGGACTGGATGGTCCTAGTGGTCTCTTCCAACTCTACAATTCTGTGATTCTATCAGTCCTTGGCTGGCACAGCCGCCCAAGGGCCAGAAAGAGCACAGCGTGGTAGTACTAGGTTCAGCAGTTTGGAAGGAGTTTCCCACTGCAGAGGCTTTTTTTCCTTTTGCCACCAAATCCTAGCTTAACTACTTCTCTGGGCTTTGGAAAGTTCAGTTACTGGGAACTTAGGTTTTGGCAGAACTGTAAAAGCCATTATGACAGCAGGCGCCTCTAGGATAGTACTGAGGGTCAAAAGAGAGAGCATCTTCTCATCTTTTTCTCCCAAGCTTCCCTGCTGGGTCCCATCCTGAACAAGGCCATGGTCAGTCAAACACCCTGGTCATCGCATCAGTTGCTGACAGCTCAGTCCTTCCCCTCCCTGGCAATAGTAGGCATGTATTCAAGATTTCTGTACTGCCTTTCAAGGCAAAACCTTCCGAAGGGGGCTCACAGAGTAAAAACTAACTTAAACACAGGAGACAATGATTTAATTGAAACATTACCCACAGCCTTGGCCCCAGCTGTATCAGTAAGACATGGGCCTATAGGTACATTGTGGCAGAAACAACCAGAAAATCAAGGCAGGCTATGTATGGCAAGGCATTTCCCAAAGAAAGGCCCCCCATTAAAAAGGCATGCTCTCTCATGCCTGCCACCTTCATAGATAGATCTTACTAGCAGGCAGGCCCTGTGTTAGAGATCTTAAAGCCTGTGCAGGCTTGCCAAATGGCCTGGTTCCAAGCCACAGAGGCCACTGTTCATAGGTCTCTTCATTGGCACTTCAAACACATTGATGCTCTGTCCTTTGACTGCCTAGTCCCCTGTGAGCAACTGGGCAGCTGTGTTCCTTGTCATCAAACCATCTCTGAAGGCGGCATCCCTATGCAGAACAGTTAGAGAAACTGGCCCTTGATCCTCAGCTCACTTGTCCTTTCTTCCGTCACTTGAAGGGGTGGGATGGGGCCACTGCTTCTGCTGCCACAGCAGCCAAATTGCCTTTCAGGCCCCCACCCCAAATGCGGTTTCGACCCTATGGCCCTTCAGGGGGAACGTGGCCACCAGCCAGATCTGCATGGTCTCTGGCCCATCCATGGGTGGGAGCCCAGCTTCCTGGCCATGGACTCCCACTTGGGCAAGACATGGATGCTGGACAGTTCCTTGGCCTTTTGCCCTCTTGGGCCAGTTCCTGGACCAGCTAGGGAACCAGCCAGTCCGCTTCCAAGGAGGTTTCCCAACAGACCTCTTTGTTACTCTTGGAAATGGTCTGTCCCTTCCAGGGGTCTTGCAGTCAAGAGCTCTCTTCCCTCTCTCCCATTAGGCTTGTGGCAAACCCTGAGGTGGAGGAAGCTTCCTATTCCCCCATCTTGGGACCCCCAAACGGTTCCTCTGCCTCTCTGCCATGTTTGCTCAGAGCAGCGCATAGACAGGCAGCAGCCACCGAGCAGCCTCTTCCAATATCCTGCAATGTGAATGTAGCCTCCGACGGCGGCCCCTTGTGCGTTTTGTGTGTCCCTGGCTTGTGTAGGTGGATTTCTCAAGAGCACTGATACTAATTTTCAGTTTGTTCTATATGGGGGTCGGGTGGGGTGGGTGGGGGCGGGGACCTCATTTGCATTTGTTTTTAGCTATTCTGTGATAACTTGTTGAATATTAAATAAAAAGAGATATTTTGCTTCTATTGGAACATTTGTATACTTGCAACTATATTTCTGTACACAGCTGCAGTCAAAAATAAAACTTTGAAAGTTTTCATTTTGCCGTGTCTTGAGTGTTGTGCTCTCTTCCTCCCACTCCAGCCTTCGGGGTGGACAAGGGTCCAAGTGATAGGAGAACGAAGGAGTAACTCTGTCTACATTCTCATTGGAGCTCTCAGCCCTTCCCTTCCTTTCTCAAATGCCAAAAAGAGGCCATGGGACACACAGGCCGTCCCAGATTCACCAGGGCTCTTGTACCGCTTCCTCAGTGTTGCTGTTTGCCAGCAACTCAAAACCCGCCAATGCTTCTTTGCCCATAGGTATGCCTGGCCCTGGTAAGGACACTGAGCTTGGGATCTGGACTGAAAGCGCCCGGCCACCATGCGGCCTGTATGGCTCATCTGACTTCAGTCCCATTGGGAAGCCCTGATGCATCACTGCTTGGGCAGAAAACGCATCTGGGAACTGAAATTCCCAGGCTGGCTGTTCCTCTGGGATGTGTCAGGCTGACAAGTCCTTTCAGCGGCTGCTCTCTGCTCAGTTCATGGAAAGCTCTTGGAAGAACATCTAATATTAGAAACCCTCACAGCACTCCGAGTAGTGGAGGGTGGAGTTGCCCCCTGCAATGCTGGGGTGTGCTTTGGGCGCAGGGGTCTCACCCTCCAGCTGATCCTTCCCAAGGCTCAGTCCTTCCTGCATCTTTCAGGGTTGCCAGTCTCTCATGCCTTGCATGGCCTGAGGCTATACTGTGCGATTATGGAGCTCTTTCACTCCTTGGTGCTCTCCACTGTATTGCCACTCCGTGGAGCTGTTGTGTTTCCTGTTTACTCATTAGCCACATGAAACCCTTCTGGACTCATACATTTGCTTTTTACCAACAGATAAGCCACATCCCTCCTTTTGATGCACACCGTGAACTGTTCCAGAGGGGCAGCCATTTTGGCTCTTGTAGCAAAAGTAAAGACCAACAAAGTCAGCATGGATGAAAGCCACAAACAGGCACGCATGTTGCTGGGCATGGTGGTGGTGGTGGGAAGGGTTGCTTGCGGGCAGTGATGTGGTAGTCTTTGTTGAAACTATTGTGTCAGTGGGGCCTTGCGCACAGTCACTGCCTCCAGCCTCTCCTGTGAGAACGGTCATCCTTGTGGTGCCCCATTCCAGGCCTCTCTTGTTTGCTCAACAGAACCTGAGGCTTTGGTCAGTGTTTGGCTTGCTAAGTCAGGGCAGCCAGCCAAGCTAGTCAAGGGGCCCAGTTGCTCCGTGGCTTGGCTGTGCCTCCTGGTGTCTGTCTCCTGCTTGGCATTTTGGTACCTTAGCTACAAATACATTGCCATGCAGCCCTCCTACTTGGCAGGATCTGTGGAAACAACATCATGCGCTGGCCGGAATGGTTTTGGTGCCACCATTTCCATGGGCTGCAGGACTTGTGCCACATTCTGCTGGGACTCCTCTCCACCACAGATTCCCTTCTTTATAAAGCCTAGCAAAAATCAAAACCTTGCCAGCCCTTTTGGTCCAGAGAACTTGCACCTGTGAGGGGTGTTTTTGTGTGTTTTGGGGGGGCTTTGTGTGATCTGCAGGCAAAAATGACACTTATTTAAATCAACACGTAACACAAAGCTTGTCTCACCAAATGTGGACTTCTGAAGCTTTGAACTCTCCTCAATTCTTCCATAAATGAAGACAACAAACACAGGATCAAAAAGTGCATTCTTTTTAATTCAGCTGAAGTCTGTCTTGCCTGCTACAGATTTCTAGAAGGCTTTGGTGATTATAATTCTATTAAGACAGAGTAAAAAATAGATTAGGAGAGTGACAGAGAAGGCCGCCACTGCCTTGGGAAAAGCTCATTTTGCCCAGGTCCCAGCTATCTAAGAGCACTTATTGTACAGGTGAGGCACCTTGGACTTGAACCCGGCCCTTTTGCATCCCCTTCGTCCTCACCTGCGGAAGGAGCCTGGGTGAAAGGCAAAAGGCAACACATGTCTAGGAAATGAGTGATTTGGTTCTAACTACTTTCAAGGAGCTCAAAGAAGCTGAAGGGCTGCCACTGACCGAAGGGGCTACTGCTGCTTTGCTTTGACCTGGCTGTCCGGGGGCAATGGCTTCCCCAGGTGCTGGCCAACGCTCAGGCCATACTTCCTCTCCTCCTCCTGCGCCTTGACCGCCTTCTTCAGCTGGAAGCCCCCGGCCATCGGCTCAAAGTCACCGCTCAGGACGAAGGTCAAGGGCTTCTCCTCCCAGATGGTGGCCAGCCTCTTCTTCCACTTCTCCAGGATCTGGGTGCGAATGTCCGCAGGGGTATGGCCGATGCTGAAAGCGATCTGGGGCTCCAAGATTTGGAAGCCGCAGAAATGGAGGGTGCCACTCTGGAGGTGGGACAACAAAGACTCATGGATTCAACAGACATGTGAGAGAGCTTGTCTCAAGCCCAGCAAATGGGGGTATTTCAATTGCTTCATCGTTGTCTCTGTGAATGCACACAAATGGGTTATTTCTGCACCTGCGCAGTAACGCTCCGGAATCTTCTTGGCGCTATTAGAGGCGTTTTGCCAGAAGCAACTGCCTTATTGGCCAGTTTACCGCCTAAAACCTCAGTTCCTTTCTTCTTCCTCAGCAGCAGCATCTAGGAACTCTTTAGAGATTCATTTTCCTGTCAGAGTTTTAAATTCTATTTGGTGGTCATTTTTTAACAACATT